>NC_073302.1:201183679-201515346 GCF_027595985.1 Sorex araneus | reverse complement strand
AACTGGCAATCTTCTGAGAGTTTCCTGCCCACATGGGACAGCCTTGCAAGCTTCCCATGGTGTATTCATATGCAAAATCCAGTAACAAGCTGGATCTCATTCCCCTGACCCTGAAGAGACCCCAGTGCAACATTGTTAGGAGGGCCGAGTCGAGATAGACTTCTAAGATCTCAGGGAAAGGATGAAATGAGATGTTACTGAGCCCGCCCGAGAAATTGGTGATTAATGGGATATTGTGATTGTGATTGTGATTATAAATATAAGATTTTACAAATATAAATATATTACAAATATATATATGCAGACAGGGCTCAACCTTTAACAATATATTAGTAATCTTTTATACAAGGGCTTAATGGCTCTAGAGTGAAATACAATAATGTTCACACACTTTCCTCTAAGGAAACAGTTCTAGATCATTTTTAGCTGATTATTCATAACAAGCAGTACAAGATAAATTGTTAAAATCCTGTTTTGGAGCAGGGTTGGGAGTTGGGATGGAAGAATTTGAAATATAGTGGTGGGATGGTGCAGTGGTGGTTGGATTGGTGTTGGAATATTAAATGTAATAAAATATTGTAAGCAACTTTATAAAAATAAAAGTAAATGTAATAAAATATTAAATACTTTTTTACTTTAAAAAATGAATAAATAAGTACAACAAAAAGATGAAGGCATTTTAATCTTGTCCTCAAACAAGAGGGTAGGAGTGCTTTATAAGGTTTGAAAGCTTTGTGTCTATTGCTAGAGACCTGGATTTGTGTGGCTCCTCCTGGGTCACTCAGATTTTTGTGGATGTGACAAGATTAAGGCAAATAGGCAGTAACCTGTTCCCAGGGGATATAGATGTAACTGTAGCTGACTCAAGTTGGAATGTTAGTCACATGGTTGAGAGCCTTACCTTGCAAAATACCTTTCCTCGGTTTTGTCATCTTCTACTTGGACTTCCAAACTCTGAGAAAGGCACTTTTTTTTGCACATGGAAGATCAGTAGCTGTGAGTTGTGCAGCAAGGATATGTGCAGATGATCACATCTGGGAACGGGGCTTGTTCTTTTAAACTCTCTTCCATAGTCACTTAGATTATTCAAGTATTTTGAGAACTTAGTCTTGGATGGTATGTAGATCAGCTAGATCATAGGAAGTCAAACTTAGGGTTGCCCAGCAATTTCTCAGTCACATTTTGGGGAAAAACATGAAAGGGTTGAGTCTGAAAGAGGAAATACTTTCAGATAATCATAACTCACAAAATTTGGAGGTCACAGTAAGACAGACAGGAAGGAGCATGAGAAAGTTGTGACTCTCATTTGTGGCGTATAGAATAACATCACATGAGGCTGATACCCAAGGACAGTGATACAAGGGCCAAGAGGATTTCCCTATAGCTAGAAGACTGCTTCATGAGTGGAGGGGAAAAAGCAGATGGAATAAAGAGGGGATCACTAAGAAAATGATGGCTGGACGAACCAGATAGGATAGGAGATGCATGCAGAAAGTAGATAATGAAACAAACAAGATGACCTCTCAGTGTCTGTGTTGTAAGCCATAATGCCCAAAAGTAGAGAGAGAGTATGGGGAATATTGTCTGCCATGGAGGTAGGGGGAGGGTGGGAAAAGGGGGGTATACTGGGGATATTGGTGGTGGGGAATGTGCACAGGTCGGGGGATGAGTGTTTGACCATTGTGAGATTGTAACCCAAACATGAAAGCTTGTAACTATCTCACAGTGATTCAATAAAATTTAAAAAAAAATTTAATTTAAGTACCAAACAAAAAAAAAAGAGAGAGGGAGAGAGAAAGTTGTGACAACTCAAGAGTAGGGATCCAAGCAAGAAATGGTGAGAACACTTATTTATTTATTCACTTATTTATTTATTTATTTATTTATTTATTTATTTATTTATTTATTCACCCAGAAAATATGATATTAACTCTTGAAATCACAATTGTAGAACTTTTACTAGAATAGCAACACAGGTTCCCAGGATCAGAAGAATCATCTTTGATTTTAGAGAGTTCCTAGTCCTGGGTTGGGATCATGGTTAGAAAACTGTGGTCACTAGTAGCTCACCAGAAGTTATTGAGCCTAGAGTCAATATTCATCACTCTGAAACTGGAAAACTCCTTGTACAGGTTAAGTTTCTTCCCCTGATTAGGGAGGCAGTGTTTGAGCCCTTGAATCAAAATGAGTTTGCAGATGGGAATCAAAATGATTGTTTGCAGATGCGAACTATTTAGAATATTAGATACAAAGGTATGGGAAACAGAGCCAGACAGTAATGGGTCATTTTTGGTGGGAGAGTGTCAATATTTGCAGTCTTTAATGTGACTTTTCCTTCAAATTTGGTATGCTATGAGGCGATCAAGTGTGGGTAGGAGGTATGGGGTGAGCAAAGGTGGAGGGTTTCTGCCATTTGATACTGTTGGAAGAGCATAACTTTATATGACAAAAAATTAAGATCTAACAGATCATGTCTCATTCATAATTATAAAAAGTATGTAGTATGGTTAAAGACTTTAATTTTTCTACGTGAATTGCCTCTTGCAATGATTTTTCTCAAAGTTTTTCCGAATTAATTACCAGTGTGATTACTTTTGTTTCCTCTCTCCCTCCAAAACCTAATATTAAATTTCTTCATACTCACTTCCATGTAGCTTTAATACAATGCAAAGTAGTAACCAAAATTCTGCCATGCTCTGGGCGAGACTCCACCATCTTGGGATGAATCTCCCAGAGATATTCTTCTGTGAAAATTCAGATACGTGAGTTTTGTGACTGAAATCTTCAGGTTTTCTCAGGGTTGGGGATGCGCTAGATCCCTTCACTTCCTTGTACCCATGAAAGCCCAGCAGTCATGTCCACACCTCAAAGCCACCACACAGTTCCCCCCCCAAAAAAGCTACTTCAACTGTGCCCTCCCCATAAAAATACTGACCGTCCTAAATAAGCATGATGCGTACCTGTATGAGTATCTCTTATTACCTGTATTGCAAAACCATAATGCACAAAAGGAGAGAAGGAGAAAGAAGAAAGGCAGGTGAGGGGGCAGGGCGGTTGTGGTGGTAAGGGGGTGGTGGGAGGGAAACTGTGGACATTGGTGGTGGTAAGTGTACACTGCTGGAGGCATGAGCGTGTGGGTCTGCAGGTTTTGTGACATAATCTCCAGGCTTTCTCAGAGTTTAAACATTATATCACTGAAACCTACTCATGAATAGCTTTGTAATGATCTATCTCATAGTGATTCAATTAAAAAAAATCTTGTTTAATCACTATCTTTACTTTCTCTTTTTTGTAATACTTGATCTAATTATGGATGATATATTACATTTTAATAACTTTTATATAATTAAAGTTATTATGATTATTGTAACTTGTGGTATCATCATAAGAGCTGTGAATGTGTTTCCCTAAATTTCATTAATACAATTTTTTTTTTTTTGCTTTTTAGGTCACACCTGGCTATGTTCAGGGTTCACTCCTGCCTCTGTACTCAGGAATTACTCCTGGGAGTGCTCTGGGGACCATATGGGATGCTAGGAATCGAACCCGGTTTGGTCACATGCAAGGCAAAAGCTCTACCCGCTGTGCTATCACCCCAGCCCTTGATTCCATTTTCTTGATCATATCATAATTTTACAGTTGTTTACATTTTTTCACTTACTACAAATAGAAAAATAGGGCAAAAACAATTAAGAAATAAAGAAGTGAGAAAAAGGCCATGGAAAATATCAACAAAACACTGGGGAAAGTACAGGAAGGTTGGGTTCAAGAGGAGACATTCATATCTTGTCATTGGCTTTAAAGTGGTAAACTTTTACTAACTCTAGAAAGAACATCACTTACATCTTTAAAGACACTACTTTGTCTTGAAAAATGCCTTGGTTATAAATAGGTAAAAAAGAACTATTTGTCAATATTATTTTTCAAATGCATTTTTATAAAAGACTAATATAATATTACATTTGATTTGTAGCACTGTAGCACTGTCGTAGCACTGTTGTCCTGTTCATCGATTTGCTCCAGTGGGCACTAGTAACGTCTCTATTGTGAGACTTGTTGTTACTGCTTTTGGCATAACAAATACACCACGGGTAGCTTGCCAGGCTTGGGATACTCTCGGTAGCTTGCCAGACTCTCCTAGAGAAACAAAGGAATCGAACCCGGATCAGCCACATGTAAGGCAAATGCCCTACCCGCTGTGCTATCAGGATTTATACAACTATTTAATGAAGTAGACTATAAAAAGGATTACCTTAGATTTTTTACATGCACAATTTGAAGACAATCTTCCACATGATTGAAATTAAATTTCATCATCAGTGAAGTTGGTATACTTATTAATAAAGATTTAGTAAGGGCTGAGAGAATTTAATTCTCAGCACATAGTAAACATATTTGTGTTATCTGATAACATTACCATAAATATTATTTGAAAGATAAAGAAAGTGGTTTATAAAGATTAGAAATACATGATTTGAGAGTGAAGATTGCTTGATCATAACCCAGGTCTTTTTATTTTAATTCATTCAATCTCCTTCTAACTTTTCATATTTGTTGGGAACTAGTGAGTATTTTTCAGCTTGATTTTAAACATAAGTTCAATTCCAGACTAACTTTTATTTCTTTTGGGAGACAGATATTTTCCTTCTTTTCTGACAATGAAAACTGAAAAACTGATTAGCTTTACCTCTGTTCACTGGCTACAGAGAAACTAAATCAAATTTAAAGTGCAATCAGTAATTATCTACTGTACTGCCTTTATCTCCTTTGCCTTTATTTATGTCTTATTTATATTCTACTCTTCCCCCGTTATTAATTTTTACATATATTTTCTTATTATCTGTACTTATGAAATTCTTATGAGTAACCATTGTTTAACAAATAAATCTCTGTTACTTCCATTGATGGAAATTGCAACATAGAGTTGCCCATGTGAGAAGTAGATAAATTACAAGCCAAAGCCTACAATTTGGAGCTTCTACCCTTGTGGGTCTTTATTTAGTGTTCATAATTAAAACCACTATTGGTTTCCTCTGTCTGTGATGTCTTAATATATGCAGAACGGTTCTTCCAATTGTCAGTTACACAAGCCTTCGTTTGTTTCCGAAGCTCAGCTGTTCTGGAGGACAACAGTCTTTCTTCAGGGCTCACTCCAGGGTTCTCCAAAATTTACACATTTGCCACAGAGCCTCTAGATTTTTAAAATCTCTTTTTAAATTGAAATATAATGTATATGCACAGTACAATGTATAAAGTTCATTACTCTTATTTATAATTTAAGAACTATTTGTGTATCTGTATATCCTGATAACTGCCATCCAGTTCAAGACATTTCTAACAGTTTCCCAAATTTCTTTGTTTCAGCACATCTCAACATAACCTCTACCTAGGAGTTACCACTATTCTGTCTTCTCTCCACTAATTAGTTTTGCCTGCCCTTGAACTATCTATAAAGTCATATTGTACATAAAGCATGAATTTTTATGTATTTGACTTTTTCCATATATGTGACATTTTATAAAAACATATTTATGTCAGTAATTAATTTTTTTCTTGTGGCTATATTTGGTGGGTGTTATTTGTTCTTTGTTAACATACTATGTCTATAAACATCTGTAAATTTTAGGAAATAGATTACTGTTTTATTAGTTATGTCACCTTTTCATGGTATAAATAGAACTGAATACATATAGGCATTCTTTTTATGGGTATTTGGATTGTAAATGGGCTGAAGAATAAAAATTATAAAAACAAGCCTTTTTTTTCACTTTTAGGTATTTACTTCACTCCAGGGTATTTGCTATGGTCTTCATTACTCTGTTAAAATATGATTTTTTTAAAAAGGAAGCTCCAAGGAAAAGGAAAAGAAAACCAAAAGTACAAGCTACAGGAAATTTTTAATTACTATTAAAAACATTTTTTTCTACACCACTTTTTCACAATCATAAAACTAGTAATAATTAATTTTCTATTGTTCTTTGCACTCAATTTCCACTCTGATTTGCACTTAAAGCACAAACAAGGGGAGAAAGGTTTAGATGTATCTGCCCTGTGGATTACTTTCCTTCCCAGTCCTTATTTATATTCCTTTTCATTCAGAGTAACCCTTATTCCATTTTTCATCTGAGGTAGAATGTAAAGATGCTTTCCCTCCTGCTTTTCCCACTCTGATATTATCTAGAACACACTGGCAATTTCTCTCTGCATGTATACCCTGCTCTCCAGTGCACATAAATTTGTACCTTATCATGTGTAACTGTTGAAATCTTGTATTTTAAATATTTATTTAAAAGACCCTCCACTTTTTTGTTGTTCTTATAAGATTATCAACTGTTGTGCATATGTACATACAGCTTTTTTATTATCTTACCAATATGTTGAAAGACTACATTACATAAAAATTTCCAGAATGGGTTTGTCTCATTTCATCTTTTCTCTTTTTATCTATAATCTTCACTCCTTATCACTTTTAAACAGAAATCTGATTTCTTCTAGTGTTTGTTGTAGCATTATTGTTCCTTATTTACTCTGCATCATTATAACTTTTAAATTTTAACTGATGTTCTTTTCAGGATGCAGAATCTAAGCATACACATATTACAAATGGGCAGGAAAATGTGTTCAAAAAGATGGGAGGAGTAAATGTGTCACATACTGTATTTCTTGTAATTCTGAGATTGCACATTGATCAAACAAACTTATTAGAATTGAATATTTTTTTTATTAAGTCACTGAAGATAGGACTATGGAGATAGCTCATAGGGGTGAACATACCCTTTGCATGCAAGAGATCTGGAGTCAAATGTGGGCATTGCAGCCCACCTCAGAAACCTAGGAGAGTGGTGACCAGAAGCACCTCCAGTCCCGAACTCCAGATTGTGATGCCCATAGCTTATCATCCCTTGGAGTAGTCCCTGACTAAGCCTTACTAGGGGACTCCACCCTAAGCACTACTAGCGGACACTTCCAAAAGAAACATATTTAAATGTGTATTGGTTATAAGGAACTATACCCTCTGTGCCCATTTATATGTGGTACATAAACAACCACAAAAATAAGACAGACTTATAAGAATAAAACTAGTGATAGCAGGAAGGAAAGTAGGGGAAAGAAAGAGAGTAGATAAATTGGATATGATAAGAAGTATGACACTGATGTCTGCAGGTATACTAGGGAAAGGCCCACATGGCAGTGGAATTTTTGGAGAGAAATAAAATCACCTAGCCCCATGGCTGTCAGGAACCACCTTATGACTACAGTAACAAAGACCTGATGAGACCTTTCCTTTATCCGGAGCTAGCTTAGACCAGAGAAATCTGGACTCACCTTCCAAGAAAAGATCCAGCAGGATCAAGGTCAAGAAAAGGAGTTTTCATAGACCATCCCAATTTTACCTGCCTTGGCAACCACTCTAGCAATGTTCTCTTCCCTAGCTAGAAAGACCCCCATGGGGCAGCTTGGGAAAATCCTATGAAAACTGTCTTGAACAACAACAACAACAACAACAACAGCAAAACAGAAGCATATGCTGCCCACATCCATGTGCTGCTTATATCCACTTGGCCAAGCACATGTGGTGCATGAGCAAATGTGTCGCCCACATCTCCCCTCTTGAGCTGTGTACTGGGGCTCTCTCCACCTCTGGAGAAGCCACATTCTCTCTGGGGGTTAGGAGGGCAGGGGCATTGGGCTAAGCTGGGTTGCATTTGGTATCACTTCTTTTTAATTTTTTAAATTTTTATAGAGTTCTTACAATAATTTATTACATTCAATATTCTAACACCAGTCCCACAACCATTACACCTTCCCACCACCATTATTTTGAATTTTCCCACCACTACCCAAGCCTGACCCGAAGGCAGATCCTAAGTAATTTATTTTGTATTGCTTATTATGAATAATCCACTAAAAATGATCCCAAAAAGTTTTCTTAGAGGAAAATGTGTGAAGATTGTTGTGTCTCACCCTGGAGACATTAAGCTCTTATATAAGAGATTACTAACATGTTGTTACAGGTTGGGCCTTGTGTGATAGTATATATATATATTTTGATGGAGATTGGTTGCTTTCTACTTTATACTCCATCAAATTTGGTGTGCTATTTCTGATAAATCAGTGGCTTAGAAAATGAGGTGTTGCGTGGCCTCATAGCTGCGTATTCCAGGAATTCTAAAATCTTAAATAGAGTAAGAGGGCTAGAATTAAATTTTTAACTAGATGGTGACTTTGGGGTCTGGAGGCATCTCTACAGCTTGTGACTGTCTTCCAAGATTTATTTGTGAATCTCTGGGTGAGCCATTAATGAGTTTATATGGTGTGAAAAGCAGTTCGTGGGCATGATTGCCTGACTCCCAAAGGAACAGGGAAATGAGAGGAGGTCGCCCATTCCAGACTCCATGAGAAACTGAAGATTTTGGTCACAAATTCTCATACCTGGGTTTTTCAGCAGATTTATTCTCATTCCTGAGGCTTGTTCTGAGCATGTGGAGATTGGTCATAAGCCTGGTAGCAATTGGATTCTGGAGATTTTCAGCTGCTGAGGCTCTGTTGGGGCAGATGCAAGGCTTACCCACTTCCCTCCAGGGCATCCCAGGTGAGACTCAGCCTGGTGTGGGGTCTGAAGGCATCTCTTGCAGCCTGTGGTTCTCCTCCGAGTTGTATTTTTGAGTCTCAGGTATCACCTCTGGTGGTGCTGAGGGTGTCACATGCAGTGCAGAAATGAAACTGGGAGTCAGCAACATGCCAGTGCCTTATCCGTCTACTCTTTCTCAGCTCCGTTGCAGTCTTTATTTCCTTGGAATGTTACATCCTCAATCTCTACCTAATGCTCCAGAAGGCAAATCTATAACTTCTAATTGTACAGCCACTGGCTTTCAAGAGAGAAATGGAAACTTGCTAGAAGTTTAAAACCTAAGTCCATAACATGCACCTAATCTTCTTCTACATTCTACCTAGACTGCTTAAAAGTTATAACCGGGAGCATAAAGGTAACTGGCAACATAAACTCTACTTATCTTTTTTTTTTACTTAGACCCCATGGTTTACAACAATTTTAATAGCAGAACTTTGGGAAATGACTGTCTCAAACTTACCACCAATGTCAGTGTGTCTCTACCAATGACTTAAGTGTCCCTCCCTCTTCCCACGCTGCTATCTTATCATATTTATTTATTTTTATTTACTTTTTCTATCTTGGATAACAATCTGACAATACTGCTGACTCTTAAGATTTTGTTGTACATAGTGACTTCATCTCTAAATTATCAAAATAGCCAAGACTTTTGGCCAAAGTCTTACCAGTCTGTCTCTTCATCCTCTCCCAGCACCCAACTCTTCTTTCTTGGTATTTTCATTTCTATAATCCAGAGTGGATGGTTGACCAACATTTAGAACCTATGATTCCTGATTATAGGAGCCACAGGATCATCTTGCCACAGTTTGTGGAATAGGCAATATCAATGCAGCCATCACTAGAAATTTTCTACCTTATCCAGAGTCTGAACAGCTAATTTGTTCATTATCTTCTGCCAATCCATGATCCTGGTCATTTCATTCTATTAAATCTTTGCCTAGTTTCAAAGATTTTCTGGCCACAAGACCTCTAATCTTCATACCAAAGTATAGACCTGTAGGATTACATAGCCTCAGGTAGTTTAGATTTATTGGGTTACTCCTGTTAAAATGCTCCCATTCTTCTTTGTTTATTTGTAGTTTCTTTCTTAGTGTTCTGTTGACTTGTAAATATTGTTTTTCTCTTCTCCTTGAGTCCTTTGCATAGTTTATTCAGAGCAATGTCCTTTTTGTATGGACACAGGAAGACTTAGCAAATGTAACCTGGGAGTCATTTGACTCTACATGATATTTTCCTCCTGGGCATCTGTTCTCTTGACCTAAGCCTCAGCTGCCCTTAACTTCCTAGCACCCCCAAAAGCAGGGTCCCACCGAGGGACGAGATGGACCCAGGGCAAGCGGTGAGTTGTGTGCTACCCTGGCATTGAGATGGGCCTGGCCAAAGTGCCTAATGCTTAACTATAAGTTAAGAGCTTGGTCATGGACAAATGTTGTTGTGATCCAAACAGTGATAACTAGATTCGGACCCTGCTAGAGTGAGGAATGATTAATCTGGCCTGAGTGCTGTAGTTGAGTCTGGCAAGATGTTCCCAGGAGAGCTGCCTTGCAAGCCTCAATGTATCTCTTGCTATGTCCATACAAAAATAACTAGTATTAAGATGTTAATGAGTGCTTGGACTAAGGAAAGGAGAAAAGCACCTTAAGAGTCAGGAAGGGCTTTGGAATACCTAGCCCTCAGGAAGGGCTTTCTTATGATGATTTTGCTACCTGGCTGTGTATAGCCTAGGGGCAAGGGAGAGAGAGAAAAAGGGAGGAGAGAGACAAGAGGAGCCAGAGAGGGCTGCAGTAGATCCAGAGAGAGGACTGAGCTGGGAGTGCGGGAGAGGAGAAAGATGGAAGATTGAATAAACGGTAACTAATCAGCAACCAGCTTGGTCCTCGTTCTTCTTTCTCCTGTCCCTGGCCAACGGCCGTCCCGATCCAGTCCATACACAGTGGTTGCAGAGCACCGAACGCGGGTGGTGAGACAGAGCCACCCCGAGAGCCCTCGAGTGCACACGCTTCTCAGCATGCTTTAGTTTTTCACATAGACCCAATTGGAGATTTTAATATTTAAACTTTTTTATTTTTAGCACTATGCTTTACAATATTGTTCATGCCTAACACATGCTAGTACCACACCCTCTGCTATAATGTCCACTTCTCTCCATCACTATCAAGGAGTTTCCACCTTCTGTAATCCCACAACCCACTTTTCCCCCCTGACATTAAGTTTCACTAAAGAAGTGTTTATTGCATTTGGCTTTTATCATGCCTCACTTTGTTTATTTATATCTTGCATGTGAGAGGGATTATTCAATGCCAGCCTCTCTGAGTAACTTCACCCAGCATGATACTCTCCAGACCCACTCACATAGCAGAAAGTCACATGATTTCATCTTTTCTTAAAGCTGTTACAGTTTATGGGCGTGGCAAGACATCCTGTTTCCTTATTAGGAGTTGTTTTCGAAGCACACAGGTGTTGTTTAGGAAGAAGTGTGCAATTTACGAGCAGGGTGCAACTGTTGTTACAAAGCACGGTCTGTGGAGACTCTCCACATGCTTGGGTAGTTTTTATGCTTTGGTTCTTGTGAACAGTGCTGCAAGAACATATTGGTACAGATAACTTTAGGATTCGGGTTTTAGGGCCTTTTTAAATACTTTAGCAGACACTTAAGAGCATTTTTAGGTTTGTGATAGATAGCAGATTCTTCAGTTCTGTAATATATCATTTTACTGAAGGCTAGAGCACTTTTTTCAAAGTTTACTGGGAAAAGGAACTTGCAGCACAAGGGACAAAAATAGGGTGAAGGTTTCCAGGAAATAGGGAGTCTAGAGACATTTGCAGTCACTTAGCAGTAGAGTTTTTTCTCTCAAAGTTATCCGTGCTGTCCACTTCCTCACTGTGTGTTAGCATCAGGCATAGCTGCTGGGCTTTTTCTGGCTTTTGCTCTTGATTTGTTTTCTTGATGAAGACTGGGATGGAGGAGTGATAATTTCATCCCAGTCTTCCCACTTCAAGGACTTTGGGAAGTCCCTGAGAAGAGTTTGCAGTAAACAACACTTACAGGTTACTATACATTGTGTCAGAAGGGGCACTGCTGCCTAGTCTGTAGTCCAGCTCAGGCTTATCACATGAGTGGAGGCTGGGCAATGTGGTTCAACTGTAGACCATTTTCTCAGATGCATGAGGCCTTAGGTTCATCCCCCAAAATGCCAACAAACTACAAAACAAACAAATGGGGTATTAGGTCCAGAGAGTGACCACATTCTCCTTGCTCTCATTAATGCATAACACCCCCATTATCAACATCCTTCACTAAACTGCTCATTTGTTAAACTTGAATCTCTATTAAAGTGGTCACTTTGTTTGGAGTCAAAGACATTAGATTTCATACTCGGTGCCTTATTTTTTCCCTTAGTTTGCACACATTTACAGTGATGCATCACTATTAAAGCATCAAATAGTCCAACTGAATTTGAGACACAGCTGTACTTTTCTGAAATATAGTTTGCTCATCCTTTTAAACTAAGGTAGAAAAATCCTATGTAGCATGAAGGTGAGAAACGCTGAGTAGTGCTCTTCAGGTCATGTTATAGAATTATTCACAGAGTGAACTGCAGCTCCACTTCCTAAACATAATTTAAGTGGGTTTTATTTCTCAATATAAGTTCTGTTTAGGTACTAAAGGCAGCTATAAACTTTCACTTGATTTTCGCTAAACACTTCCTCTCTCCTGCCCTTGTTTCAAAACCTTAACTAGACTAAATATTTCTTTATGTCGGTTACACCTGTCTGATACATCTCTTAATGGGAGAGAGTTCCTTTTTAGAGTTTAAACACTGTAAAATAGTATTGTGTATGCCCTAACTATGGACGTTATAAATCTACTGAAATTGTCTTATGTTGAATTTGAGAATAAATAAAGTGTTAAGGCTTTATTCATAGTTTTTATTAATATGTCATTGTTTGGAGGTTCTAGCAGGGGAGCACAGCTACTCATATACCCTTGACTGAAGACTGGTCCGTCTCTATTTGGCTGTCATCTTCGACCAGAGCACGCAGCTTCGGGAGGGACGCACGTGGAGCAGTGAGGGAGGAATGGGTCACCCGCCTAGCCAGCCAGATCAGCCGAATCAAACTTGGCGATTGTTGGGCTGACAGATGTCACAGCCAGATCGCTGGAGCGATAGCACAGCGGGTAGGGCATTTGCCTTGCACGCGGCCGACCGGGATTCAATTCCTCCATCCCTCTCGGAGAGCCTGAAAAGCTACTGAGAGTATCCCACCCTCACGGCAGTCTGGCAAGCTCCCCGTGGAGTATTCGATATACCAAAAACAGTAACAGCAAGTCTCATAATGGAGACATTACTGGTGCATATAGGTGAACAATGGGATGACAATGCTACAATATGTCATTATGAAGTTAACATGCCCATCTGTTTGTGTACAAATTGTAAATAGGCTACGGTGAAAAGTCCAGAAGCATTAGGAGAAACAACTAAGGATGTCTATCCAGAGCAAGGAGAGAGCTCAAAGGACTGGAGCTCTAGCTTTGCCTCCAGGATCCCTAGGTTCGATCCTCTGCGCCAGAGTCCCCCAAGCACCAAGCCAGGAGTAGTCCCAGAGCATCAGCAGGAGTGGCCCCCAAAGCAAACAAAGAAAAAAAATGAATGTCTACTAAGGGCTTGAGAAAGCACCAAAGTGGTAGAGTACGTGCAAGCATGCATTCCTGGGGGGCCATCCCATCACCAGGTGGCCTCTCAGGCACCACAGGAAAGGACCCTGATGCTACTTAAACCCCCCCTAGTACTATGCAGTCAGGCCTTCACCACTGGGAAAACATCACTGAGAGGACTCTCTGGAGCCCCTCGGAACTTTGCTGAGGTTGATCCTCCCCCCCCCCCGCACCCCTCCCCCTGCCTCCTAAGTAAAAAAGAAATTACATAAAAATTGGGCCTTAGAAATAAATCCTGAGTTAAAAAGCTTGGGGGCTAGAGTCATAGTAAAGTGTGTAATGCTCTTACCTTTCATATGGCTGACCTAGATTTGATCCTCCAGCATTCCATATGGTCCCCCAAGCACCAACAGGAGTAATTCCTGACTGCAGAGTCAGGAGGAACTCATAAGCATCACTGGGTATGGCCAAAAGTCAAAACAGAAAAAAGAGAGTTTGTCTTATTTCAGTTTGATTTTGGCACTGTGTATCACAGATAGGAGTGATTGCTGACTTAGCACATTGCCAAGAATGAGCCCTGAGCAACCCCCCAAAAAAGAAAAAAAAAGAAGAAAAGTGCCAGGTGATAGTACAGAAGGTAGGGAGATTGCCATACACGCAGCTAACCCAGGTTTGATCCTCTGCACCCCATGGTCCCCTGAGTGATGTCTGAATGCAAAGTCAGGAGTAAGACCTGACCACCATTAGATGTGAACACCCCACCCATCCATCCCCCCAAAAAGAAGAAAAATTTTAAAAATATACTAGCCTCACTAACCTCATTACACTCAGTTAGACCTCAGTAGTCTTTCACAAGTTTAATATTGTCAAAATTTTCTTCTTTTACTTACTTGTTGGATTATAGTTATAAACACTTCAGGTTTAACATTGGTTTGTCCTTTCTCTGTCCTATTTCCTCTGCAGCAAGGAGCTTAGTTTTATTGAGTTAAACCCATCACAGTGCTCCCGAGGCACTTGCATTCCTCTGTGTTTGTCTTTAACTCCTGCTTTGGGCTCTGTTTCTCCTATCTGTTAATCACTTATATCTCCAAATCAGACCCTGTGACTTGTAAGGTCAGATTCTTCTAAGGACTCTGGATCTTGTATATGCTAGTGAAATATTGCATTTCTGTTTCCCTTTTGTCCTTTGCATAGTTTACTTTAGAGCAATGTCCTTTTTTTGTATAGACACAGGAAGACAGTTAATGCTATGCTTTTGTAACTTGGGAGCTACAACTAATATGTACTCCTAGGCATCTGTCATATTTACTCGACTTAAGTCTCAATTGCCCTTAGTTACTAGCACCCCATAACAAGAATCCCAATGAAGGGACCTAGATGGACCCAGAGAAAGCTGTGAATTACCCAAGCATCGAATAGGGACAAGCCAAGTGCCATAAAAGTTATAATAAATTAAGAACACAGTCACGGACAAACCCTGTTATGACCCCAAAGAAGTAATTGAATGAGGATCCTGCTGGGGTTAGGAAGGACTAATTTGGCCTGAGGACTATAGTGTGGGATATATAGTGAGACATCCCCAGAAGAGGCACTCTTTAAACTTAATATATTTCTCACCTTGTCCGTACAAAATGATTACAAATATTAAGAAGTAAATTTAAGATGACCATTTAAATGAATATGGACTAAGAAAGAAGAAACACTTGTCCTCATTGGTATTCTGCCCTTGAGCACATCTCTTTGCAGGATGAGATTTGTCCTAGAAGCAGCTTCCCCTGAGGAAGGGCTTTACATCTGTTTGTGCAACGACACCTATGTGTATTTGCTACCCCAAACACGGGGGAATCAGTTGATAGCTATGGCTGTGAGACTGGGTGCAGAATGGGGGGCAGTGGGAGATTGAAATGGGTCACACAGTGAGACTGGAATGGGGCGCACAGTGAGACTGGAATAAACGGCAACTGATGATCACCAACCAGCGTGGCTCTGTTCCCTTCTTTACGCACCTGGCAGAAACAGCCAGCAGGAGTCTGGAAGGGGCTCCTGGCCACCTGTTAGGTCTGAATCATGGGGTGGTGTAAAAAAAACTATGCACGCCAAAGGGCATGTGCTCTCGAGGGCTCTCCAGGCGGCTCTGTCTCACCGCCGGAGATCGGTGCTCTGGAACCGCTGTGTATGGGCTGGATTGGGATGGCCGTTGGCCAAGGACAGGAGAAGGAAGAACGAGGACCAAGCTGGTTGCTGATTAGTTACCGTTTATTCAATCTTCCATTTTTCTCATCTCCCGCACTCCCAGCTCCATCCTCTCTCTGGATCTACTGCAGCTCTGGATTTTCCCTCTTCACTAGTCTCTCCCCCTACTTGTCTCTCTTCACCTTGCCCTCTAGGCTACACACGGCCAGGTAGCAAAATCAACATAAGAAAGCCCTTCCTGAGGGCCTGCATTCTAAAGCCCTTCCTGACTGCCAGCAGGTAAAATACCTCTTAAGGTTTTTCTCCTTTCCTTTGTCCAAGAACTTATTCACATCCAAATACTAGTTATTTCTGTATGGACATAGCAAGAGATACATTGAGGCTTGCAAGGCAGCTCTCCTGGGAACATCTTGCCTCAGACTCAGACTACAGCACTCAGGCCAGATTAATCATTCCTCACTCTAGCAGGGTCCGAATCTAGTTATCACTGTTTGGATCACAACAACATTTGTCCATGACCAAGCTCTTAACTTATAGTTAAGCATTAGGCACTTTGGCCAGGCCCATCTCAATGCCAGGGTAGCACACAACTCACCGCTTGCCCTGGTTCCATCCCGTCCCTCAGCGGGACCCTGCTTTTGGGGGTGCTAGGAAGTTAAGGGCAGCTGAGGCTTAGGTCAAGAGAACAGATGCCCAGGAGGAAAATATCATGTAGAGTCAAATGACTCCCAGGTTACATTTGCTAAGTCTTCCTGTGTCCATACAAAAAGGACATTGCTCTGAATAAACTATGCAAAGGACTCAAGGAGAAGAGAAAAACAATATTTACAAGTCAACAGAACACTAAGAAAGAAGTTACAAATAAACACAGAGGAATGGGAGCACTGTGACGGGAGTTACCCAATGAACCTCAACTATCAGAGGCTATGTTATCCTACATATCCCCCTTTTCCTTTTTACAAAAACACAAAAATTGAAAATGAAGAACAGTTCCAAATCACAACATAATTCCAAATCACAGTACAGTCTTATTAGTTGTACTAAGATTTCAGTTCAACCCTGGGCCCAGAGCAGTGCTTGTAGTAAAGCGTCCAATTGTCCTGCACTGTCCAGGGGTGATGAGAGTCACCAATGTTGAGAGTCATTTAGTCCCATTTTGAAGAAATGAAGTGTCTGGATCAAAACTGAAGAGTTGTCCCCGTAACAGCATCAGTAGTGGTAGCAGCAATGAGTCTCAGGGGAGCAGCTATTAAGAATCCGATAAATTGCAGGAAGCACTGGATCAGTCAGGGAGCACTGGAACTGGAGCATCACAACTTCTGGCAGGAGAACTTCAGTAGAGGAATGCAGCTATTCTCTTGTCAGGTTCCTCGGCAGTCATAGAGGTGCAACCTAGCTTATGTTTGAGAAAAAAACACCTTTTTAAAGTCATCAGAGTCTTTGACAGTTGGGGTTTGGTCTCCATGCCTGTGGATAGAAAGAGACAGAGGGAAGCTCCAATACGAATGGATATCCTAGAGAGAGATGAAAAGGTGTTCCTGTTAAAAGTCATTTCTTTCTCCTTCAGGAACCTGTGAATTCCAAGGAAAGGGTAAAAGTAAAGTACTGTTAATTCAAAATACGGACGCCTGGCATTGTCCAATCTGCAACCTGTTAAAGAGGGTTATAGGGAATGCTCTTAATGTGACCTCATGATATATTAAAGCAGCTAGAGGCCTTTGTTTCAGGTCCTCTGACACTGGCTCCTTCTTTCCTTGTGACTTCTAGCTGAAATCAGTTTGGCTATGGCTTGGAGCTGGAATTTGAACGGTTGTAAGTCTCTGGCGGTCTGAGATCCAAATCAGGTGGTTGAATTCTACTTCTGATTGTTAGGGCAGGACTGCCCTGGGCGAGGCCAAAGACAATGAAAACCATATATTTTCCACTCAGGCCTCTGCTATCTGCTTGCTCCAAGAGGAATGTGCAGGCTCCTGAGCTATGACCATATAAGGGTATAATCTAGACAGATAGCGTCCCAGGCCCTAGCTCAGCCCTCGGACCCGTGCAGGTGCTTACGCAATTGTGACCTGTAAATCTATAGGCTGGACAAGCAGATGGACCTGATGGGAATGGGGGGAGAGGCATGTCGAATTATGAGCTTATTGGCTAGGGAATGGGTGGGCTTGGTCGGAGATCCAGAACCGTGCCCTAACGCTGATGAGACATAGAGGGATCCAAAGTTTCTCAGTGGTGGTATCATCTTTTGAAACAAAAGCATAGCCTTTTCCTCTAATGAGGAGTTTTCCTGCTACATTCAATTGAGAAAATATCTCCTTTTTTGTTTTTGAAAATGCAGAGGTGGTGGGCTTAAAGCCGCAGTGTTCCCTATTCAAAAGAGGTTGTAGTAACTGTACTGGGGCAGGAAATATCCAAGGCTGCGCTTCCTGCCGTCACTGGCTGCAGTGATTATAGTAATTGGAGCTTTGAAACTCCAGTGAGGAGAGGGGCTGAAACTGGGAACATCCCCAGATTTTGCGGGGCCTGGGGCTGGCCTCCTTGCAGGTTTCCCATATTGGGGTCAACAAATGCATCAAAATTGAAGTGACAATCTCTGGCCCAATGATTTCCCCTCTTACACCGAGGACAGGGCCTGGGAGGTGCAAGTCTGGCTCTACTTGCAAGTCTCTGGCACAGTGGTTTCCCTTCTTACACCTGGGACAGGGCCCAGGACATGCTCTCACATGTAGCACAGCTTGGGGACACATTGCAATCTTTACGAAAGTGGCCTGGCTTTCCACAATAACTGAGCTTGTCTCTGTAAGGCATAGACCTGCACCTTATGTTTAACAGAACCAACATTCCAGTATGCTTTCAAGTACCGGAATGTGTCTTCCTTCTCCTAAATAGGGCCCAGAATGGCCTGGCAATCCTCATTAGCATTTTCAAAGGCCAATAGTTTAGTCAACAGCTCCTGAGTCGCCTTGTCCTTAACCTGTATTTCAATGGCTTTCATCAACCTTCCTATGAAATCTGCATAAGGTTTTGAGGCTCTCTGGAAAATCTTTGTAAAACTTCCCTTAAATTCTGCATCTGCATCAACCTTCTCACACATATGCAGGGCTGCGTCACGGACATGAGCAAAAACAGCATGAGGCAAGGTGACTTGCCTTTCTATGTAGGATAACATATGTTAGGCTATGTCATCCTACAGGGTGGTAAAAGAATTTACCAGGAACAGGGAGGTTTGGGCAGAGCAAACTTAGTGTGATGCAGGCAGGTAGGCTAGGAAAGGTCCCCCCACATGATGGCAATGAAATTTCTGGGAAGAAAAGTTCTAAGACTGACCCCTTTGTGGCTACAGAAAGCAAGACCAGAGATAAGACCTTCAGTATGGACCCTGATGAGATTGGACCCCTGCCCATGAAGGAATTTCTTTGAATTCCCTCAGACCTCTTCCTTAATCTGATTAACTTTAGTGATTCAGCCCAGAGAAGACTTCAGAACTTTCCAGACTAAGACATCCCGAGAAGACTCCCTACAAAAGCAACTTTAACAAAGGAGATGTGAGTATATATGCTGCCCAAGCCCATGTGATGCTTGCACACACGTGGCCGAGCACATGTGGCTCCCAAGCACATCCTGCATCTCCCCTCTTGAGATGTGTACTTTCATGCTTTCATATCTAATGATCTCTCCCTCTCTCTCGCATGCCCGCACTCCCTCCCTCTCTCTCTCTGTCTCTCTCTCTCTCTCTCTGTCTCTCTCTCTCTCTCTCTCTGTCTCTCTCCACCTTCAAAAACCCTCCAAATAAAATCTGTTTACTTCACTTCTTGTCTACTCCTGAGATTCTTTTCTGCTAGGTGAGACAAGAACCCTGAAAACCTGGGTGCAGCCTGGGACTGGTTTCTCCTTTCCTACAAAGAGGAAATCCTCACTCCAGCCTGAGTCCATGGCTTCCCAAGAAGAAGACCAAGCAGACTTCAGGTGTGGCCTGAAAGTCTCCTGCTGGTGCTGGCGGGGCTCAGGCCCGAGCTGAGCAGGAGCTCATCACAGACTTCACCAGTCCTAGTCTTCCCAGCGGCACCCAGGTGGCAGAGGTGGATTGGGAGAAGGTGACCATCTTTCTCTCCTCCCCGACTCACATGAGCCACCTGTGGGGTCCATCTATATCAAGTGTATCGAAAGAGATTCTATTGATCACACTGCCACAGTGGAGACCTCTTCAGAGAGGTCCATCTTATTCTGAGGGGACACTTCCCAGCTGCTTCTGCTTTGCATAGACTAGTTAGTCCTGGGAGAGACGAGCAAGAGACATGTGCCAAATTTGGGGAGAAAATAAATTGTATTAAAACATTCTAAGTCAATCACATAAAAAAGATAAGAAATATATATATAATCATTTAATAGTAATTTGACATGATAATAATTTTGGATATGATCACTGTGTACAAGAGTTGAATGTTGAAAGTAGGTAAAGGGACATATATCTTTTCAGTATCTGTATTGCAAATCATAATGCCCCAAAGGAAAGAAAGACAGAGAGAGGAGGGCAGGGAGAGAGAGAGAGAGAGAGAGAGAGAGAGAGAGAGAGAGAGAGAGAGAGAGAGAGAGAGAGAGAGAGAGAGAGAGAGGAAAAGTCCATGCCATAGAGGTGGAAGGGAAACCAGGAACTTTGTGGTGGGAAATATACACAGGTGATGGGACAGGTATTAGAACGTTGTGTGACTGAAACCCAATCATAAAAAATGTCATAACTCTATATCTTACTGTAATTCAATTCAAAGTAAATAAATATTTTTAAAAATAATTTGAATCAACTATGAAATGTTGTGAGTCAATCATATAGAAATAGAAAAATGTAAAATAATTTTAGTCTATCCAAGGAAGAGAGTATTGTAGTCAATTCTAGAAATTTTAATGTGCCTTATTGTGTCAAATTGATAAATCATAGGTGCCTAGGCCAGCTGGAGAATATGCCAGTGGTGGGACCTGGCGGGCCTCCTGAGCACTGTGATTTGTGATTACCTTAACAATGGCTGGGGGAGAGGGGGTCTCAGCTTGCCAGGTCTATGAAATGGGGGCTTAAGTTATGTATCATTTAGGGAAATTTGGATAGACCACTTCACTATTCACACCTCAAATTTTTATTCTAACATTCACCCAAGTTCTTAACCCTACACCTAGCATCACGATCACGATCACGAAATCCCGTTAATCTTCGATTTCTCGAGTGAGCTCAGTAACCTCTCATTTTGTCCTTTCCCTGAGATCTTAGAAGTCTATCTCCACTAGGCCCTCCCAACAATGTCGCACTGGGGGTTCTTTCAGGGTCAGGGGAATGAGATCCAGTTGGTTACTGGATTTAGCATATGAATACACCATGGGAAGCTTGCAAGGCTGTCCCATGTGGGCAGAAAAGCAATTCTATAAGCTTAATGCATCTCTTGCTATGTCCATACAAAATGATTGATTTTATGAATACTTATATGCTAGTTGGACAAGGAGAGGAGAAACACACCCATGGGATTCTGCTCTTGGGTGGGTGTCCTGCTGAAAGGGAACCTGTCCTAGAAGAAGCATCCCCTGAGGGAAAGAACTTTACCCCCATTGATTGTGACCACACCTATGTGTAATCCCCAACCCCTCATGCTTGGGGATTTAACTGGGCTGTGAGAATGGGTTGGGGGCAAGTGCCGGGGTGAGTCCCAGTGCCAGATCTGGAGAACCTAGATCCAGATCCAGATCGAGAGGAGAAGGAGAATGAAGTAGGATGGGGGGAAGAAGCAGAGAGAGAGACAGGAGTGTATAGAGAGGAGATTGGAATAAACTGCAACTGAGACCAACCAGCTTGGCTCCATTCCTTCCTTCGTCTGCCTCATCATTGTCATCAACCTCCCCAGGGTGGGGGAGCGGCTGGAGACTACCGAACACAGGTGGCAGGAGAGACAGCGCCACTGCCCTATGCCCTGTGCCCGGTGCGGTGAGGTGCTCCCTTCCTCGCCCCTTTCTTTTTTGTGTTTTTACACAGAGCAATGTCAAACATTATGCAAATTAGCAGTCTTCATTGTTCAAAAAGCTTTTCTGGCAAGGATTTAGGTCCTGGTAAAGTCTAGTACTCTAGGGCCCAGAGCGATAGTGATGCATGAGCAGCAACGGGTCTCAATGCCCCAGGCTCTCCAATACTTTTAAGAATGAAAATACTGAGTAGTGAAGATGCTCAAACTCCAAGTTAGAAAATGGACAAGTTCATTGAAAAGTAGAAGAGAAAGTAACTCCCCAGCAGGGGATGAACTTAGTATAGGACTAAGTTAAATGTGTCGTGTGTGTGTGTGTGTGTGTGTGTGAATGAGTTTTTGTGTTACTTATCAAACAAAGTATCAGAGTATACAGAGCATACCTATTAGTTTCCCTGGGATGTCTTATTAATTTAGGGCACATTTGTGTTCTAAAATAAGATTAACATCTTACTTTCCCCAAAACAACTGGTTAGAACTGTTTCTTTAAGATCTTTCCAGTTATATATTTCATCATATTTCATCAGATGAAATGAACCCAGCCACAGCCACAGCCATGCTCAAGGTCACTCTCCACACGTTCAGACAAGCCTCACATATGAAGGGACAGGCAGAGGAACCCAGGTGTGCGGGACCCGGGGCTGAGATCTTCAAGTCTGCTCGGAATGGGACTAGGCCTTCTCCACCCAGACCCCCCATTTTCCAGTAGCTTGGGAGCCACACCCACAAACTGCCCCCGGTGCCATGTAATCCTACCAATGGCCAACACCCAGAAACTATAAGATCAAGCTCCCAGAAGCATCTAATACCCCTTGTTCTCCATCTTGGAGAACCTGAAAAGCTACCAAGAGTCTATTGCCCACACGGGAGAGCCTTGCAAGCTCCCCATGGCATATTCATATCCCAAATACAATAAAAGATATGTACATACCTCTCGGAGAGCCCATCAAGCTACCAAGAGTATCCCACCCACACAGCAGAGCCTGGCAAGCTACCTGTGGCGTATTCGATATCCCAAAAACAGTAACGATAGGTCTCATTCCTCTGGCCCTGAAAGAGCCTCCAATCGTTGGGAAAGACAAGTAAGGAGAGGCTGCTAAAATCTCAGGACTGAGTGTAATAGAGACATTACTGGTGCCCACTCGAGTAAATCGACTAACAATGGGATGATAGTGATACAGTGATTTCATCAGATGAAATATGATAAAATATATAATCCAGATATTGCTCTGTTATTGAATCTCCTAGTCTCTAGTGAGCCCAAGATCTGGGGCAGAATTTATGGTCTTGGGAAATTGTAAAATATTCCATTCTCAGAAAGAACCCAGAAATTTGCAGAAATTTTACAAATGTAGAATGGGAGCAGCTAAAATGAAACTTCTTACAAAGCTGCCAAGGAGAAACTGAGGCTTCCTTTTTCAATACTACAACAGATTGGTCACTAGTCTTGAATGAAGCCCCACATATGGTACCCCAAATCTTGATTGTGTATGATCCATCCATGGAAGAAAGAAAGAAAGAAAGAAAGAAAGAAAGAAAGAAAGAAAGAAAGAAAGAAAGAAAGAAAGAAAGAAAGAAAGAAAGAAAGAAAGAAAGAAAGGAAAGAGAAAGAGAAAGAGAAAGAGAAAGAGAAAAAGAAAGAAAATGCATGTAGTTTATAAGAAAGAAAGAAAAGTAGTGCCTCACCATAGGATATCCAACATTTATGCAACTGGATTTTTCATAATAACTGAGCGAAACAATGACAATCCAGTTCATAAAAGAAGTACTATACTTGAGATCAGCTCTAAACACATGACTCAGAAAATAATAGCATCAATGAAATCAAAAACTATTTCAGTCTTGCATGTAGGGCTATAGGGAATGTTCATTAGGATCATTTGATAGAGAAGGAACAATCTGATATCAATGGGAATGTAGGAGAGGTAATAGAGAAAAATTATGATAAATATGAATTTTTACTTTGAAAATGACAATAAGAATCACCAAATTATCAAGAAATAAGAGGGAGTAATTCTTCTAGTTGTATGCATATAGGTATATAAATTATTTATGTGACCAGGGAGATAGCTGAAGTTGTAGAGCATATACCTAGTATGCATAAGGATCTGAGTTAAATCCCCATGTTGCCCTTGCAACCCTCCCTCCACACCTAACTTAGTAGAAGTGGCCTTTGAGGACCTAAATTAGTAGAAGATGGGGCATTTAATGCTTATCATTCCCAGTCACCATCTCTCACATGAAAAAGTCTCATAAAGTGACTAACAAAAACAGAGTACTGTACCCAACTAGAGGGATAACAGGAGGTGCACATTTTATATCAAATTCCAGAATTCCTTCTCAATATTCATCCCCACTTTCTCACAGTGACAACTCTTCTAGTAGTCTACCACTGAAGTCTTCCTCCCTTTTCTGAACCTCCTGTGGTGTTATTTGAGAACTAAATTCTAGGTATTTCATATCTTATAAAGGCTCTCTTTTGGAAAAACACAAGTAAAGACACAATCATTGAGATTTTAAAGAATGAGAGTAGTGGTATCTAAATAATCATTGTAGTTGTTTGATTGCAATTGGGAAATTAGGGGGGCTGAGCAATTGTGTTAACAAGTGTTATAGTAGGGATAGCAGAAAAGCCTATTTCAGTAGTCTGAGAGCTGCTGGGAACTTTGGACTGAGAGTAGCACTGGCGAGTATGTGAACAGGAAATATTAAAATTAGGGATAAAGTAAAGGAAGTGTAGAATGCTGGCAGGAATAATTAATTTAAATATTTTAAAATAACTTAGGAGGGAAGATTATTTGATGAAGTGGTGCAAAAAATTTAGGGTAGGATAGTGGAAACAAATTTGCTCTGAGTGTGTTCCCTTGGTAAACTATCTGTAATTTCAGAGCTTTGACTCTGAATAGATAGTTAAGTTTGTGAATCTAGAACTGAGGGAAGAAGTTAGTATATTAATTTTAAAGTAAAAAATTTATGAATAGCATTTAACCTATTGAGGCTGGAGTGATAGTACAGCGGTTGGGCGTTTGCCTTTCACGCAGCTGACCCAAGTTCGATTCCTCCGCCCCTCTCGGAGAGCCCCGGCAAGCTACCGAGAGTAACGAGCTCGCATGGCAGAGCCTGGCAAGTTACCTGTGCGTATTGGATATGGCAAAAACAGTAACAATAAGTCTCTCAATGAGAGATGTTACTGGTGCCCGCTTGAACAAATCAATGAGCAACAGGATGACAGTGACACTTAACCTATTACTTAATATACAAAAATTAAAATTTTGTAGTTGACATTTGGCAAATGTTAGTTGCTAGAAAAAAAAATCTTGTATCTCATTGACTCTTAAAGAACTAGAAGTTGATGTTTAAAAAAAACAAATTATTTTTTCTGGTATTTCAGAAGTTTCATCCTATCTAAATTTGTAAGGCGGGGGAAATGAGGAATGCATTAATTCAGAATAATTTTCAAACTCTGCATAAATGTTTAGTGTTATTAATGTTTATATTACTTAAATAGTAATATGTGGTAAAATACATTTAAATCCTTATTTTATAAATGACAAGATTTAAAATATTTTCTACAGTTAAGAAAAGTTCAGTTCTCTTCCTTCTGGACCTCCACAGCTTCCACACTCACCCCCTGCTGTCTCTGTAGGCCACATTCACACCTTAAAGCATGTCCCCTAACTTATAATGTAATTTTCCTTTACACCTTGTACAAAAGAGATGCAATTCCTCCCTATCTTAAAGAATAGTTCCGTGGGGTTGAAAGGACAATGGCACAATGCTGTACTATTGGCTTTCTGGTGGTGGAGCTTGTGAAGCAGCATTGCAATCATAAAATAATGTGAAAACCACTGTGATTCATGTTCTATCAATAAAAATAGGGGGAAAGAATTGTCCATATACTTTTCCCTTTTTGTTAGTAAATACAGATCTTCATTTGTAATGAAACATTGATAATGTGGTGTACATGATAGGGAGTCTCTTGCCCGCACTCCTGGCTGTCTTCCCTGGGGCCCCTCGGAGGGGATGGGCTCCAGCTTCCCTCCCCGCCCCGAGCAGAGCTCCCGGTGGCCGAAGACCACCGGATCCTAGCCACAGCCATGCTTAAGGCCCCTCTCTACACGTTCGGACAAGCCTTACACATGAAGGTACCGGCAGAGGAACCCAGGAGTGTAATCCCATCAATGGCCAACATCCAGAGACTTAAAAGCATGCTCCCAGAAGTGATATCTTATAACCTACTTCTCCCTCTGGGAGAAACTAGCAAGCTACTGAGAGTTTCCTGCCCACATGGGACAGACTTGCAAGCTTCCCATGGTGTATCCATATGCCAAAGCCAGTAACCAGCTGGATCTCATTCCTCTGACCCTGAAAGAGCTCAGCATTGTTGGGAAGGCCGAGTGGAGAGAGGCTTCTAAAATCTCAGGGATATATCGGACAAATGGAGAGGTTACTGAGACTGCTTGAGAAATTTGATGATCAACGGGATTTCGTGATTCGTGATTCTTGATGCAATGCTAAATATGATTTCACTAAATGATTTGGGCTGTTTTTGAAGTTAGGCACATCTGTTGGCACATAGGGTTTATTCCTGATTCTGCTCTCAGGGATCAGTTATGGTAGAGTTTGGAACACCCTATGAGTTATTACAGTTTGAATCAGAATTGGCAAATGCAAGGCAAATGTCTTATACTTTGTACTATCTCTCTGGGCCCCAATAAAGTATTTTTAAGTATAAAAACTATCATTTTATTATTCTAGAGCCATTTTATTTTAACTCAATTAGCCCAAATCATTATTTTCTATTTTCTGTCTTTTTTTTTAAATGATTTTTTGTGTGTACCTTGACTGGTTTCCAAGATTAATGAATTTTCGTTTGCTTGTTTTTGGTTTTTGAGCCATACCTGACAGTGCTCAGGGCTTACTCCTGCCTCTGGTTGTAATAGTTTTTCCCCATAGGAGACTCTGACTAATAACCAGAACATTCCATTTCTCCCATATATTACTTAGGTTGTCTGGAGAAATAGAACCACTGATGTGCAATAGATATACAAGTCTTAACATCTTCAGGGACAGTCAACAAGATGAAGTGCCAAGAGACTTGATTTAGTACCAATTTGAATACATAGGCCAGCGAACCAGAGAGTCAATGTTGTCATAGTTTCCATCTGAGACGAGCAGACTGGAGACATTGGAAATAACTGCTTCAGCTACAGTTCATTAGTTAAGAGACCACCAGTATTAGGGAGAATAATTTTCTTTATAAGATCTATTTAAATGTCAGTCTTATCCAAAAATATCCTCATGGAACAACCAGAATAATATTTTTAACAATTATCTGGACACTTTATTCATTGCTGAGTCAAGATATAATGTTAAATTAACTAGCATAGTCATTTATTTATTTAATAAACAGAAGTTCATATTCTTTATTTTCTTCTCATCCTTCCCTTTTACTGTTATTGTTGCTGTGATAACATGGATAGTTCACTGGGGGTTGCACATCTAGTTGTGGTACTTGCACACTCAGCCATGTTGCTCTATGAGCATCACATACATTTCAGTTGTAATTCTTACACACAACTATTGTGATGCTCAAGACATTCTGTTATAGCTAGAGCCTTGCTTTAGGTAGCACCAGGGATGAAGTTTATGGCCTCCAGGATTACTACTGAGCAGTTCCCTGGCATCCACATTCACCTTTATTTACTTCACACAGTTCTTTATCTACTTGAAGGTATAGTGGAAATAAAAGAAACTTTGTTTACATTATTAAGTTTCATAACATGAGTGATATATCATATTGTACACCACCGATGTACCAAGAGTACACACCATACTTGATGGGGTATAAAGTAGAAGGCAACCCATCTCAGGGAGAAAAATATGTGTGTGTGTGTGTGTGTGTGTGTGTGTGTGTGTGTGTAAGCTCACAAGGCTCAAACTTTAAGAACATGTTAACAATCTCTTTACAAGGGCTTAATGACTGTGGGGTGAAATACAACATTTTCATCTAAGAAAATTTTTTGGATATTTTTAGTGGATTACTCATAATAAGCAATACAAAATAAATTATTTAGGTCCCTCTTTGGGGGCAGGGCCTGGGGGTTGGGGTGAAAATATCTGAAATATAGTGGTGGGATTGGAGTTGAAATATTAAATGCAGCAAATTATTGTGAACAACTTTATAAAAAATTAAATTAAAAATTAAAAATGCATAATAAATTTAAGAACACTTTTTTTTATCTGAAATTAGTCAAAGGAGAGCCATCTATTTTGGGGGGGGGTGATATTGAAGGTGTTTCGAACACACTGTGAGTGAAGAGACTATGTTAGTGCAAACTGATAAATTGAATCTGTTTTTCTCACCAGTGCTGGTGGAACCTGACTGTCTGGGTAAACAGTGTCACAGGGCCTGTTTGTGTGAAAAACTGGAAACACAAGTGCAGACTAGTAAGAACATGAACTGCCACAGTGGGCATTATTAAAAAGGGCAATTATTTTCCAAATAAATAGTATTCATGTAGAATTACAAATGTTATTGGTGGTCTGATCCAAGGGGACACAAAAGAAAATAAAAATTTTCAGTGTAAGAGTCTCAATAGGTCAGTTTTGCCACAACCCAAATAAGTTTACAAACTAATGGGTTTATTATGGAATTTAAGTTGTTCAGAGAATTCATTATGTACTTGTGAAAGACCTTTATTTTGACTCAAATGCTTATCTGGGGAATGTGATTAACATGAAATAAAAGTTTGGAGTTTCAAAAATAGTTCATTGTTTGATAACAGATTTCAATGTGACAAAACATTACTGATGACATTGTGTTGCTCAAGATCAAAATAAGGGAATTAAATTAATGTGTAGCAGAATTTATATCAGGTAGAGAGAGTTCCTTCTTTAGGTAGATTACTTCATAGTATGTGTTGGGTACCTAGCTATGGCTTTCTTGAGGAAGGCAAACTTCTGTAAAGTATCAGATGATAAATATTTTCATCTCTGTGGGCTAGGCAGTCTTGGTCATACTTACTCAACACTACCCACAGACACTAGTAAACAAATGAGCATGGCTGTGTTCCAACAAAATTTTTGTTATTAAAACAAATGTAGGCCTGACTTCAGTCAGAAATGGGGTATAATATGCTAACCTCTGCTTCAGAAGATTAGAAACTTTGTCTGTAAAATTAACTTTCCAGAGGGAAGTATTTTTTCAGATGCTAAATTATGGCAGCTCTCAAAATATGGTGAGGACTCAGAAGTTCTGTAGCACTGCAATTCCTTTTGTGTGTGATTGTGTTCTAAGTGCACTAATGTTGACTGATGTATCAAGCCCCAGAGTTTCTCAAAAAAGGCATTCATGAATTCTAGGTGAAAAATGGGCAGGACCAGGGATAAGGCTCTCTGCTAGAGCTCATGCCTTGCTTATGTGAGGCCCTGCATTCCATCCAGGAAACAGAGTGGGGGAAAACTGTTCTATCAGAAGTGACAGGAAAAACATTTTTAGCATTTAAAAAAAAGTTTGGAAAGTATTTTATGGTGGAACCCAGAATGATAGTACAGTGGGTTGCCTTGCATTCAGTCTACCTGGGTTTGATCCCCGGCATATGGTCCCTGAGTCCTACCAAGAGTAATTCCTGAGTGCAGAGCCAGGAGTAAGCCCTGAGCACTGTCTGCTGTGGCCCCTCTACTTTTTTATTATTGCTTTTTATTTTTTAAATTTTGTTTATTCTTTCCCTTTTCCCTTCCGTTTATTGCTGCTGTATGTTGACCCAAGGGGCTACATGCATGCTTGATTATGGTGCTTGCAAGGAATTTTCATAATACTAGAAACGGTTCTTTTATTCCAATATTTCCAAGTTTGTTATCATATGCAATTAAATAGGTTAATACGCTGGCCTGTATGCTCTGAACTTCTTGCAGGGAAAATTGCATCCCCTGAAGCTTCTCTTAATCAGTTAGCTATTTTCCCCTGCTAAATCTGCCCTCTGTTCCTGGAGTAGAGGAGTGTATGTTATTCTGAGGGTGCTTAATCGCAGAGTAACTTCTGTGCTGTGATTGGTTAGCATAGTAAGCTGAACTCTATGCAGAGATGAGCACTGGAAAGCTCCCATGGGGAAGGGAGGTGGTGTTCAACACAGAGAAGGGCAAGGATAACAAGTAGTTCATTTCTGCTGCTGAGAGCCTCTCCTCTAAATTAAGCTAAGGACAAAGAGATGAAACAAAGGAATCTTAGGGAAGTGTAGGGCATATTTGGCTGAGCTGGCAATAGGACAATATAATGTCTAGGGAACTACAGTTAACCTGCTCCAAGTAATTGCTTTATTTTTATTTAATGGAAAACTGGGGCCAAGACCAGAGAGATAGTCCAGTGGGTATGGCATTTGCCTTGCAAACAGCTGATTTGATGCCAGCGCTCCATGGCCCCCAGCACCACCAGGAGTGATTCCTGAGTGCAGATTCAGGAGTAAACCCTGAGCACTGCTGAGTGAGGCCCCAAATAAAAATAAAACAAAACAAAAACAAAACAAAAAATAGCTGGGGCCAGCCAGAGAGAGGACAGCAACTGGGAAGCTGACCCGGGTTTGATCCCTGACACTACTTAGGATCTCAAAGCTTCACCAGGAATGATCTCTGAGCTCAGAGCCAGGAGTAAACCCTGAACACAGCCTGGTTTGACCCCCAAACAAAACACAACAACAAATACTCCAAACAAAATGGCATCAAAATTATAGTGTTGTCTTTGTTTCTATGTTTCAGGAGATTAAAAAAAAAAAGGTAATTTTGCGAGGGTAAAACCTTTTAATTTTTAGATGTTGGCTGTTAATTCAACATTTTCAGATCCTATGAGATTTGAGCAGTGTATGTAATAAGAACAAAAACATACCTGGAACAGAGAAATATTCGAGGCTTAAAGGTTCTTTTCTTGACTTGCACTTACTCTATTCTAGTTTAATCCCAAACTTTGCATATGGTCCTCCAACGTCCTCCAGGGATGATCCCTGAGCACAAATCCAAGAGCTAGCCCTGAGCACTGCTGAATGTGATCCCAACCTCCACCCTATCTTCTGAAAAAATAGAACCTGAAAACACATCTGAAGATTTAAGATGATACATGGATATCTGTAGTAGAAAATAATTGTCATTTTCTGAGAACTTAAATTTGGAAACAAAAAGAGACTTGTAATAGGCTTATGTATACAAGATGCATACTCAAAGAAAGGCAGCTGCCAGAAAATGAGTCTTGGAGCCTGAGCAAAATAAATTCTTTTGTGCACAGGACATGATCCATGCCTAGTAAATAATTGCTTTTCAAATTGAATAAATTGAATAAACAAATCCTTAAGTTAAATATTTGAATGATCATAAAGTGTGAGTAAACAGAGAAGTCAAATGCAAGTAATTTAATTGACAGAAGAGCAGTAAAGACATGCATAGAAAAATAAAGGCTAGAAGAACATCATTTTAGTGCAGGAAAAAGATGCAAGAAAATCTGATATGCAGTTGCTTCTTTTCATATAATTTTTCATTTGTGTTCTAGATCTTTGTGACATATAAACTAATAAAAATGTCTTCATACCTCGAGCTAAACATGAATTTCTGTTCTCTGTAATTAAAATCGCTTAGGCAGAGGAAGAGGTAAAGCACATACCTTACCTGTGTTTAAATCTGGGTTTGATTTACCACATGTCCCCAAACATTGCCAAATGAAGGTCCTGGCCTCTGGATACTGCTGGGTGTGGGTCCCAAGTGCAGTAAGAACAACAGCAAAATAATAAAGTGAAACAATTGTAAAAAAGCATATAACATTATTAAGTATAATCAGTTATAAAATCAGTGCATACAGGGCCATGGTGATCAATCTTGTTGTCTGAATCCTGAGAAAACTCATACGCAATTTACACACAATTCTTGAACATAAGAATTCTCATCATCTATTGAGGTACATCATTGTTAGTTGGTTTAAAATTATAAAGGAGGTTTATCTGTCATTCAGAGACTGGTGCGATTTTTGATGTAAATGATACTTTGGGTAATTAGAAAATAAACTGAAGAAAATATGTAGTTCTGAAAAAAAAACTTGCAATTTTGTGAAAAGGGTTTTGATTGCATGATAAAAGAAAAATACCAGGCTTTCTGGTAACTGGAATCTTGAGGGTTTTTTCATTTAATTAGATGTTATAATTCTTTCAAATTGAAATTTATAAGTTTGAACCTTGCTTTCAGAAAACATAAATGCCTTGCAAAAATTCAATAAGTCCATGCTTAACTAGAGAGCATTTATTCACCTATCATATATATGCACAGTTATTTTAGTAATATCATTTTATGCATCTTAAACTATTTTAACATGCATTTCAAGAGCAAATTTTCAGTTTAGTGAAAACAGAGAATGAATTATTAGACTTTGATGGGTAATAAAATCACTTATTCCATACAACTTGAGGTAACTTGGCCACTCTAAGATTGAGTATCAGATTAATCTGTGCTAAGTAACTCATCTCCATTTTAGCTATGCAATGTTCTGAATTATAAATTTAGCAACAGCATTGAATTTTCCTCAATGCAATAAATAAAATTAAACAATATGGATTGATTTTAGGTTAATATAAAATTAATATAAAATAATTTTTAATGTTTTAATCTTAGGTTCTCATTTTCAGTTGGCAAATTTCTTAAAGCTGGCTGGAATAGTCATGCAACTTTACTTATGGTTTCAAAATCTGAATGCACTAAACACAACCAGGAAGGGCCCAATATGTACTCTCTCTCTCTCTCTCTCTCTCTCTCTCACACACACACACACACACACACACACACACACACACTCACACACATTCACACACACATACACGCATATATAGGTACAAAACAAAATAGGACTATATGACAGTTTGTGAGAATGATTAGACTTACAAGCATACTTGGAAGTCAGGTCATTTTAGATAACCTGCATAGCAAATCAATAGCTTTCCAAGCAACAACAATTAGATAAAAATAAATAAATAAAATAAAAAGTAGATGCTGACAAATGAAATGCAACATTTTGAGCTCCCAGTTAATTACATGTGTTCTGTGTGCATCAGCTCCAAACAAGGAAAAAAAAAAGATGGTGCATACACTTGGCAGTAATGAGGAAAACTTAATAGACGGAAGAGTACAAATAAAGCACCCTGGAGAGTACAATACCCTGAGGCTTGTAGTATCAGCTTTTAACAGTTTGAGGATGTGGTATGCCTAGCAGAAAATACAACCTTAGGCAAAAAAATAGTCACCCCAGGATGACCCAGAGTAGAAATGGTAGGGAGGTTATATGCCCCCACCTCTTCCTCCTGCTTCCCTCCAGTCCTTGATCCGGGTGGCTGGGCAAAAGCAATAAAAACCATTAGGATCAAAAAAAAAAAAAAAAAAAGCAGAAAGGTAGAGATTATAACCAAAGAAGTGAATTAAATGTTTTCAGCACAGATTCTAATCTGCTATTTATTAGTCCCTTTTTTGTTTGTAGCCTTGGAGAGTAACTTAGACTTTCTAGATCTGATCATTTTTATCTTGTTTGTTTGTTTGTTTGTTTTTCCTTTTGGGTCACACCCAGCGATGCATAGAGGTCACTCCTGGCTCTGCTCAGGGATAGGGATGGTGGGAATCGAACCCAAGATTGACCTGCACACAAGGCAAACGCCCTACCACTGTGCTAGTGTTATCTTTTAAATAACATCTTGTAAAATTCTAATCCCTCTTAGTTTCCTGAAAATGACTTCAGAATCAGTTGTCTTGATTTGAAAGGTTTTACATTACTTAATGGAATTTGTCTTAAAGTTGTATAAGAATTCAAAGAATTACTTTCAGTTATTGCTAAATTTCATATTATATGACCCTTTTATTTACTCTTGGCAATTAACCTACTCTTTAAGAATAAAGACCCTGCCAAAAAAAAAAAAAAACTTTTGCTGTGTAGTATTTTCTTTCCCACAAAATAATTATTTTATGTTAGGTAAATTGTGTAACTACAGGGAAAAAAATGAAACTATATCACTATATCTCACTATGCACAAAAGTTAATTCAAATTTAATAAAGAGAACTTGACTGTTAGATCTGAAAGCATAATACTGTGAAGGAAATTTAAGAAAAATATCTTGTAATATCAGTTTTTATTAACCTGAGGATTTGACACCAATTGTAAAGAAAACAAATAAAAGTATATGAATATGATTATGTCGAATTAAAATGTTAATATACAGGAAAATTATCATTATAATAAAGCAACATTCTACTGATATGAGAAAATGTGAGAAAAACATGAGAAAATATTTGCATGCATTGCATCTGACTAAAAGCTAATGTTGAAGATATATATATATATAAAACTCAAAAAATTCATCAAGAGAAGAAAACCAACTTCATCAAAAAATGAGATGGAGAGCTAAAAAGATACTTCACAAAGTAAGTAGAGATACAGATAAATAACTGGCATGTGAAAATATGCTCATTATAACTTATTGTCAATGAAATACAAGTCAAAATGAAGTGAAATGTCACTTCAAACCTGTGGGAATGATCAAGGTAAAGGAAGGTAGAAACTATGTATTTTTCTAGGACTGTGAGGGAATAGGACCCTTAGTACACTTGGCAGGAATGTGGGTTAATCCATCCTCTATGAAAAACAGTATAAAGAACTCTCAGATACTGGAAATAGGTCCATCATATGTTCCAACAACTCTGTTCCCATTTATCTGTCCAGGAAACACAGAAACACAGGTTCGAAAATGTGTGAACACATCCTATGTTCATGAATACTTCTATGCTCGTGACACATCCTATGCGTGAACACACCTATGTCAGCCCTATTTGGTATCACCAATATATGGGCACGGTGCGGTACTTGCACACAATGAAATGCTATTCCACTGTTTGAAGGGATAAAATGCTGCTATTTGTGACAAGGATGGAACTGGAGAAGGTCATGAGAAGAGAAATAGGTCAGAAGATTAGAGGAATTCATGCATATGTGGGCAATTGAGAGCCAAGATATGGGAATAGACAAAATGAGGAGAAACAAACCAGAAAATACAGACTATACTGTGAGGCCACCAGAGTAAGGGAATAGGCAAAAGGCAATATGATGGGTGAATATCGATACTTTTAATGGTAGTTGAGTGTGGTAGTTGTAGTTGGTGCTTCAACTGGAGGTACTCAGGGATTACTCCTGGCTCTGTGCTCAGGGGTCACGCCTGGTGATGCTCAGGAGACCATAAGTGATGCTGGGGCCAGACACATGAGAAGTAAGTACTTTACTCACTACACTTTCTCCAGACTAGGGGCATACAGTTTGAAGAGGCATGAAAGTATGCCACTAAAACACATACTCTAGTTGTTTTCTAAATATAAAAAAATGCTATAAAATCATAAAACATAATTCTTTAGTGCCTTCAATCATTTGACAGCTACAGATAATTTTGTTTTAAATGGAAATTTTAGTACCTTTAACAATGTGAGCAACCAAATCAAATAGTATACATTTATAATTTTAAAATATAAAACAACTCAATTCATGTTATTTCTTGATGATGCGTATTATGTGGAAGAATACATTTTGAAGGGGTTTGAAGTCATGCCCCTAAAACATATATAATCTCATAAACAGACGTTTATTCAGTAAAAAACAAAGAAAATAAAATATAGAAAATTTGAACAATATAATTGATTAATATATGCACTCACAAACACATATACACAACACACATGATATTCTGACCCCAAAGCGAAAATAGGAAAATAGACAACACATCCAAATCTCAACAAATTACAAAAACAAAAAGAAATGTTATGGACTAGTTTCTTCTTTTTCTATTCTTCAATTTATTTTCATTTCAAAGCTGTTCACTGTAATTGATTACATTCAATATTTTAGCACCAATCCTACCACAGTTACACCTTCCCTCCACCATTATTTCAAATTTTCTCACCACTACTCAAGCCTGCCCCACAGGCAGATATTAAATAATTTATTTTGTGTTGCTTGTTATGAATATATAGGATGTCGTGTGGCTGCTTTTGCGGCTTTGTGTTCCTGGATATCTAAAACTTTAAATAATTGGGGTTCAGAAACATCTCTGTGGCATTCTGCTTGGTTCCGAGATTCATTTGTGAGCCTCTGGGTCATGGCCATTAATGCGCTTAAATGGAGGCCAGAGGCAGTTGGGTGGTGTGACTCCAAGGACACCCGATGGGTGGGTAGATGGGGAGCGAGTGCCTATTCCCACCTCCATGTGGTCTGGAGTTTTCAGTCACTGGTCTCCTGCACACCTGGGCTTTTCTTCAGTAGGTTTATGGCCACCGGGGTTCATTTGAAAGAACACCTGCTCCATCCGAGGTGCCCCAGTGAAATCAGCTCTACCTAGGGGATTCAAGACATCTTTGTGGCATGCTGCTGTCTTCCAAGATTCGTTTGTGAGTTTGGACTAGTTTTTTTTTGTTGTTCAGTAAAAATAAGGTAAGAACAAATGGCAGATTACTTGAAAATTTGTAAGTATTTGGAAATTAAGCAAAATATTCTAATAATTCTGATATAAAGTTGCAATTACATTTGAAAATAAGAAATATTTTGAGCTAATTGATAAAATAAACAAGTTATAAATCAAATCAGTGTTATGAGCTTAAGCAGTTACCTGAGGGAAAAGGTATAGTATTTTTTAATTTTATTTCTCCTGGAAATACTGCATTAAGGATTTGTTTAGAAGCACATAACAAGAAATTAGCATTGTCACCTAGAGCACCACCTGTGGAAGGGTCTAGATATAAAATTGCAACCCAGTGTGAGTTTGAGTTGGCTTTGACATCAGTTTTAGTAAGTAATTCACTGTAGATGTTTCAGGAAAATGCTCACATCCAGGCATTCTAAATGAGTCAAATATTCAAGGCTTCTCAGATTCCAAAGGCAGTACTCTGAAGGTCAGAACTATAAACCATACGCTAAGAAACAATTCGGGACCCTGTAAAAGGTATTTATGTCAAACTACATGTCACACACATGAATATCTGTATGAGTATCAGTATTCAGAGAGTAATCATCATCTGGGGAGGTTGTTAGCTGTACATTGTTGTGTCAAAGAACATGATAGCAGCCCTGGGTGGGGGGGGAATTTCTGCGTGGGGCTACTCCAAGACAATACCTAGTCTGATGGTTTGTTTGGGTGTGGGTGCAGTGCTGTGTAGACCCGAGATGCTGAATCTTTCACAGGGCCACATCAGGGGATTAGGGACGCATGTGAAATCAGATTTCTTCCCTATAAAGCATAAATTATATCTTTAGAACTATCATCCTGATCCTGTGGACAATTTGAGCAAGTCAACAAAGGTGTGGACTAAATCTTTGTTTCTCAACCTTTTCCCAACCATGACTGCATTCTGATCTTGTGTCCTTCCTGTCCTCTCCTGCATTTACTGGTTAGCCTTCTTGGGGTGAAACCCCAAGTAGGCGTTTTCATCTGTGGCCTCCTTGGAATATTCTGGGGGAGGGGGAGGGCACTGGCCCAAGGGATATATGACCCCCATTTAGAAATACCACCCTAAATAATCAGAGTCTGAAAAATCAGCCTCTAAGTTTCCATATCAAGAATTCAGATGACAAGCAATGGATAAAGAAATTGTGGCTTATATACACAATGAACTACAAGGCAGCCATAAAAAAAAATCTAAATTTTGGAATTCGCTGCCTTTTGAACAGAACTGGGGGCATCATATTAAGCAAAATAAGTTAAAGGGGGAAGAATAAATGCCTATGGTCCTACTCATTTGTGGTATAAAGAAAAGCCAAAAAAAAGGGGGCTAGCTAGTATTAAACAATAACAAACCCTTGACCTTGGAAGCAATAGTGGGGAGGATACAGGAGTAAAGAGGTGCACTAGACACAATCTAAGAGCATATGGAAGCACGCTGAAGTGCTGAGGTGCAGTAAATGTGTAGATCAGAACTGTGAAAATCAGCATTATTATAACCATGTGAACTAAACTAAAGTGATAATATTTTAATTGGCAAAGAAGTCATAAAAATAAATCACTTAACTGCAGAGAATGTGGAAAGAACATAACATATATGAGAGTAAAAATTAATGACTGGGAGACAAATATAAAATAAGCAAAGCAAGTAGAGTGATGTCCCTTTTTGTAAAATACTAATTGATATTAATTTGGTAAAATGACCTGTCAAGAAATTCAAGAAATATAAACTACCAATGCCAGGAATCTTAGAAAAGGTCAATATCCAGTACTGACTTTACAGGAAATAAAATCGCAATATCAGAAAATAATCTTGAAATATTGAGGCCTACAGCTATAAGGGACTGGAGTGATAACACAGGGGGTAGGGCGTTTGTCTTGCACACAGCAGACCCTGGTTCAATTCCTTTGTCCCTCTCGGAGAGCCCATCAAGCTACCAAGAGTATCCCACCCACACAGCAGTGCCTGGCAAGCTACCCGTGGCGTATTCAATATGCCAAAAACAGTAACAACAAGTCTCACAATGGAGATGTTACTGGTGCCTGCTCGGGCAAATCGATGAACAACGGGACAACAGTGCTACAGTGCAACAGCTATAAGATGCCAGCATCACTTGGAGTGGGGCCAACAGCAACAACTTGAATGCAATTGAATCCATAACTGGCAAGTGAACTAAAATGTGCAACCCCCCCAAAATTTTGTGGCCTAGTGTGTGAGTACCACAACCAGATATGTGATTCTGGCAACACAACCAGTGTTGGATTGCCATACCTAACAGGTGAGTTCCAACCACTGCACCAAGAACAAAAGGTAACAAAGGAGCATAATTAATTAAGTCTGCCCCAAAGATAAATATTTAGAGAAATATATTCTTACATTAAAAATGTGCTTACAAATCATTATGAAAAACTTCATAAACCACAGTCTTTATATAAAGTGTAGGGGGGAAATTTACATATGTAGATTTTACCTATTCCATGTAATTTTTAAAATATATTAAAATGTCTTAAAAATTTTATTAATAATGAGATATTATTACCATAATGAGATCCAAGTACAAATAAAATTAAAAGTTTTATATTTTAGATTCCAGAGTTGAACACTTGTATACGAATGAGAATAGGCATTTTATTATATTGTATTAAGTGGTTTCAATTTTATTATTTACATAGGTCAAAAATCATATAGTAATCACCATTTGGCTCTTAGTAATTTATTTTTCTGATCATTCTATTAGTCATTTTTTTTGGCTTTTTGGGTCACACCTCTTGATACTCAGGGGTTATCAGGAATTACTCTTGGTGATGCTCAGGGGACCATATGGGATGCTGGAAATCGAACCCGGGTCAGATGCGTGCAAGGCAAATGCCCTGCCCACTATGCTATTTCTCTAGCCCCAATTTTTGCCATTTCTTAAAGTTTTATTGGAATAAGCAATATCGAGTAAATTTACAATGTGCCTAAGGTTAGGAATGAGAGGTGAAGGGAAGGTCACACTAGTGGTGTTGGAACATTAAATGCTTGAAACAACTATACAATGAACAACTTTGTAAGTCATGGTGTTTTAATAAAAATTCATTAACGTAAAAATAAATTTTGAAAAGTGTTTACCTAAAATGAAAAAATGAAAGAAAATCTGTTTGCACAACCAAAAAAAGTAATTAAAACACTATTTGAAAATCTTTCCACTATGAAATGACAGGCTTTATGTTTTACTGGTAAATTCAAAAATGTATATCTGGAGAAAAAAATCATATAAAAGGAAACTCTCAGAGAATAGAGGAATTTACTTCACAACCATCAGTGACGGATTTACAGCAAGAGCCACAGAATTTTATAAGAAAGGAAATGAAAGGTTATTCTCTCTTACTAATATCATTTAAAATAGTTAAATATGGTATTAGCAATTAAAAGTCAATAAAATATGGAGGAATGCTATATAAAAACAAAGTTAGAGATATTTTAGGAATTTCAAGCTGATTTAGAATTCAACACTGTAGTTCATCACATTATAAAATAAAGCAGTCAAAGTTGCAGTGACCCTTCAAGGATGACAGGGTAAGGTGAGCCAAATTCCCATGCAGTCAAAAATCCTTGAGTTCTTTATAATTGTCCCTCAGGTCAATTGGTGCTGGAACACCTGAATGTGTAACCCATGGATAGGGGAAAAAATGATTATAAGAGATTCATGCTGCTCAAACTCATGTTGTTCAAGGGTCAACAGTATCACCACCAAATAGATTCAGAAAGCACATTTGAAAAAAGTTAAAATGCATTTGCTAAAACTAGGAATAGAAGAAAGTGCTTTAAGAAAAAGAAGATCACAAAGGCCTACAAGAAAATTTATACATAAAAGCAGAATGTCAAAAGTTTCCGTTGGACAACAAAAGATTAGAAATATCTGCTCTTACATATCTCATATTCAATAATGAACCGAATGCAATATTGTATTCTTGCTTAGTAGTGAAATAAAACTGGAAAAGTGACTAAAAATAAAAGGATTAGAATTCTGACGCTAGTAAAACACATGAAACAACAGCTTTCTGACAACGGATGTCGGCAACAGAAGACAGTGATATCTGAAAAAGTGTAAATAAGCTAAGTCTTACAATGGACATGGGTTATGGCCTTCAGAATGCAGGTGGGAAGGCTCTTATGGGCCCCAGCAGGCAGTCTGAGTTGAAGAGACATATTTAATAGTTCATTAAGGTCAAAGCTGTAGAATTTGCCACGCTGAGATCTAGAGTGGAAAGTTGCAATAAAAACTTTAAAAAACTGAAGTATGTTCCTTTAAATATTCAGCTGAAGATTAGTGAATATATGTGTGGAATAAACTATCTGAAACACGTCAAAGAAAGAACTATGAAAAAAGTGAAAGCAGACTGCAGAGTTTGGAGCTCACACAGGTTAACATCATCTAGCTTTTGTTCCTACCAGTAGGATACTGAACAGAATAATCTCAATTATTTCATCTCAGCAGTGGGGAAAAAGTCCAAGAACAAATGTTGTTCTTGGCCTTCCTTTAAAAGATTAAAAACTGGCCCTGTAAAACTAAGTATTACTGAACAAATTTTTTGCTTTTTTTTTTCAGAAGTTGAACAAGAAAGTTCACTGAAATGTAAAAATTTGTCTCAAGGTAAAAGTCACAAAATCTGTCAACCAAACAAAGAATTAGAAAGAAAGAAGCAAGTAAATATGATTCATAATGTGATAAGAAATCACCTTAGTGAAAACATACAGAAAATACATGAATAATAATTGTAGGCATGGGCATTAAACCAATGTTTACAAATACATTTTATATATTTAAAGTATATAAAATGATAGATGAATATCAAGAATTATTAGACTCATAAAAAGGGAACAAGATAGACTAAATAGATAGAACTATGGTAAAGGTGCTTATTTTGTGATTGGAAAATCCCAGATCAATCCACAGAATGTCCAGGAGTATCTCTGAGCAGAGTCGGGAGTGAGCTTTAGCACCATTGGGTGTGGGCCTCTCAGGTAAAGAAATAACAAAGAGCCACGTCAAACTTTTAAAAATGGAAACTATAATTAATGAAATAGAAAGTGCACAGAATGGAATTAACTCCAGGTAAGATGTTAAATGTATTACAAAGAAAACTTAAAGGATAGTGAGAGAAATTAAAAATAATGACATGAGTTAAAAGACATAACCAAGAATAAATATCTCCAAGTATTCATTTGAACAACTAGAGATCTCAGATAAGTATGGGGAATAGACTAAAAAACTGCTAATAAATAATGACAGAAATATTAAGTTTGACAGGAGCTATAAATCTATAGTTGCAAGAATCTCAACCCCAAGGAATCATAAATAAAAAGGCCCATGCTATGACATGTAATAATAAAATTGTTTAACATATTACATAAAAATATCTTAAAATTAGTCAGAGAAAAGTGACATTATGCATAAAGAAATAAAGATAAAATGGCAATAGTTATTCTAAAAGTAATTCAAATTGTCAGAATAACTCAATAATCAGAAATCTAAAATAAAGACAATATATCTTGATTTATATTTATTCAATAGAAGAAAGAGTATATATACATATATATGTAACATTTCATCAAAAGTAGACTTTAAATTTAGAGATTCTTAATATTAAAAAATTTATAAGCACTTAAAAAATACAATTGTCACTTTTGCAAACAACATAGTTAAGAACCTGTTGAATCCAAAAGTAAGAGATAAAATATTAGATCTGTATATAAACTAAATATGTTTCTAGACATAATAATTCTCCATATAAATCAATAAAAGCAAAATTTATCTTTATATATGTGAAATAATAAAAAAATATACAAATATAATTTATTTTTGGGGTTTTGTTTTTTTTTCTCTACTTGGCTTTTTGGGTCACACCCGGAGATGCTCAGAGATTACTCCCAGTTCTGAACTCAGTAATTATTCTTTGCTGTGCTCGGGGAATTATATGTGATGCCCATGATCTAACACTGTCTGCAGTATGCAAGGCTAATGCCCTACCTGCTGAACCTAATTTACATTTTTTAAGTGAAATCATATTCTTCACAATATAATAGATATTATGAAGATATCTTCAAAACTTTCAAAACTAACTTTATAAAGCAAATGAGTCATATTAATAGTCCTGTTCATATTAGATATTTATAATTTTAGAGCCAATATTTTAAAATTTTGTTTTTTCACAAACTAATACATGGTTTCAATAGAACACAAATAATAGCAGGGATGTTAGGGAGGAAACTGACACACTCATTCTAAAAATGCACATAGAGATGCAAATTTCTAAGAATAATAAGGGCAACTTTGAATAAGAGAATGAAAAAATGCAAAACATCCATTAGAAAAACAAATCTACATTTGTTTTATAATGTGATATTGTCAGGAAATAGGTATTTCAATGGCATAATTCCAGAAAGTCACACATGTAAATAAACACTAGATCAGTGATAAAGTTAAAATAGTAGAAAAGAAGTCGTTTTATAAAATAAATGATGCTGACTGAATCATACCCTCAGGGAATGAGTTAATCTTGATCCATACCATCATTAAAATTAATTTCAACATATTAATTCAAATGTAAAAGATAAATAGTAGCTCTTCAAAAAAATTAACATCAGGACAGATGATAGTATAGTGGGTAGAGCTATTGCCTTTCACATGGTCGACCAGGGTTCAATATCTGGCACCCTCTATGGTCTCCTGAGTGGTCATAGGAATAATTATGGAATGATTCCTGAGTGCAAAAATAGGCTTAACTCCTGAGTATCACTGGATGTTCTCCCTTGCCCGCACCTGCCCCACCTTCAACACACAGACACACACAGACACACACACACAGACACACACACACACACACACCCCAAAACCAATACAAAAAAAAATTAACATCAAATTCATCTTTATGACCTCAAAAAGGAAAAACAATTTTGATAATAGATATTTGGTGTTGAAAATGTAAAGAAGAATAGAGAATTCAAAGAACCCAATAATCAATGTCACTGTCACTGTCATTCCATTGTTCATCGATTTGCTCGAGCTGGCACCAGTAACATCTCCATTGTGAGACTTGTTACTGTTTTTGGCATATTGAATACGCCATGGGTAGCTTGCCAGGCTCTGCCTTGTGGGCAGGATACTCACAGTAGCTTGCCAGGCTCTCCGAGAAGGGCGGAGGAATTGAAACTTTATCATGAAAAAAAGTTATAAAATGTGGTAATTCCACTTATATAAAAATTGTAGACTTGACACAGCCAAAAAGATATGTGGTTGGACATGCTTTTAAGACCACAGGTATGAAAGAAAAGGATGAAGAAAGTTTATTTTGAAGATGTGGTAAAATGTTTGAGAATTTGTTGTGATTATAATTATAAAATTCTATGAATATGCTAAGTACAAGTGAATTATACTTCTTAAGTGAGTGGATTATATAGTATGGGAAATAAGTTCCCAAAAACCTGTGATATGTAGATAGAGAAAGTGATAATAAATGGAAGAAAAAAGAATGGAAAGAGAAAAAGGATAAACAAGATGTATTTTGGAGTTATATTCATTGAAAAATTCTATTCAGATTATTATAACAAAATGACATTAGAAGATGATATTTTGAGATCTGTAGTGAACAAAGGGTCAAATTTTTGCTCATTACAAATATATAAATAATTATATAAATCAACCAACAATTTAAAAAAAAATATTTAAGACTTAAATTGTCCATTCAACAAAAGAAAATCTCCAAATGTTCACTAAACCTATGAAAATGTTCCATATTTTAACATACGTTAGAAAATGAAAATTCAAATCCAATTGAGATATATCATATAAGAACACATGAATCTTTGAAAGACTAAAACTTCATTGTCTAGGTGAACATATAAAGGAAGTAGAATTATCACACTCTATACAATATTACAAGTTTATGTAATTCCCGTGGAACCATATCGATAGTTTCTAGTATATGTGATCTAGCTTTTATATTGTTAAGACCTTATATCTTTTATTTATTTATTTATTTACTTATTTATTTTTTGCTTTTTGGGTCACACCCAGAGATGCACTCAGGAATTACTCCTGGCAGTGCTCTGGGGACCATATGGGATGCTGGGATTCGAATCCTGGTCAGTTGCGTGCAAGGCAAATGCCCTACCCACTGTTACCACTCCAGCCCCTGTTAAGTTATTTTAGAAAGGTGTGGTGAGGGATGAAGGGATAGCATGGTGGGTAGGACATTTGCCTTGCATGCAACCAGTAGGGGGGTTGATCCCTGGCATCCCATATGGTTCCCTGAGCCCACCTGGAGTAACTCCTGAGTACAGAGCCAGAATTATATTTGAAAGAAAATTCAAAGGAGATAAAAATAAAGGTAATTTTATTTTCAAGCATACCTGCAATATATACTAACACAAATCTCAGAGAAACAGAGTAGAAGAGCTAAGAAAGAAAACAGCTGATGAAAAGCAAAAGACCAATAAACTAATGAAAATATGGACTTCTCCATTTTTATAACTTAGGTCAAAAGTTTGATGTTTTGTTTTACAGAGGTCAGATTAATATAAGAGAATAAAAGCAGAGTTTTCCTATTTTTTCTCAAAGGAATATTCTGCATTTGTACATAGAATCTGTTATTTTACTTGACAGTTACACACTTCTTAGTACATTCATAGTCTGACAATTAGGAGATGAAGCCCTGGTATCAAACTACAGGTTTGAATATAGGCTTTTTATTTTTGATCTTGAAAAAGTATATACAGTTCTAGCTGCTATCTTCCATATTGATACATTTGGAAAAACTGAGACAGCCCATTTATGAATTCAAAGCAATTTATGGAGTAAGTGTTCCATGTTATGTTTTTTAGTGTGAGGGATATAACAAGAATTAAAATACACAATGATACATATTCAAAATTTCATATTATAAGAAGAGCATGTAATAAATTAGGTGTCACTGTCACTGTCATCCCCTTGCTCATCTATTTGTTCAAGCGGGCACCGGTAACGTCTCTCTTTGAGAGACTTATTGTTACTGTTTTTGGCATATCCAATACGCACGGGTAGCTTGCCAGGCTCTGCCGCACGCTGACCTGGGTTCAATAAATTAGATATTTAAATAAAATCAGTGTAAGATGATACATGAAAGAAAGTCGATGAGAAAATAGAGATAAGCATACCAACCCTATACTGTTAACATAGGTGGCTAGTTTCCAGTGTGACAAAGATACTGAAGTGAAGATGAATGAAATGAGAACAAGAGGCAACTGCTGAAGGAAAATGCATGATATGCAGAGGGAACAGAAGGCAAAGACCCCAAGGATTAAGCATGGCAGAAGTGCCTGAGAAATAGGAAGGTAAGTACTGTAACTGGAACAGAGATCCAAATGAGGTCCAACACATAAGCCATTGAAAGGACTGGATTTTGTCTGAATATGATGGGCAGGTTAATTGAGTTTTAGTCACAATAATGTTATGATCAAACTGAAATTAGAGGCTTCAACTGAGCATGTTCCTAGAGAGTACACAGACGTAAAGTGAGAATGGAGATAGTAGGCTATTATAATCACGTAGAAATAATAGTGCTTGGCTTAGAGAAATGATCTGTTTATATTTGGCAAAGTTGCATACTCTTTTAGAATTTTAAATAGAAGACAGATACAAAGGTTTTTAAACAAGTATCATAAATTTATAAAATTTCTTCTTTTGTAACATGTGAAGGCACACATAAGTAAAATACATACCTACAGATTTGAAAAAAAATCCTTTTAATTGAATCACTGTGAAATACAATTACAAGGTTGTTTATTATTTGGTTCATTTATTCAGTCATATAACATTACAATACTCATCCCTTCACCAATGTACATTTCTCCCACCAGTGTCCCCAGTTTCCTTCTATGGCAGGCACTTTTCTCTTTCCTCTGTCTGTCTGTCTATCTGTCTATCTGTCTGTCTCTCTGTGTCTCTGTCTCTGTCTCTGTCTCTTTCTCTCTCTCTCTTTCTGGGCCTTATGGTTTGTAATATAGGTACTGAGCAGTTATTATGTCTATCCCTTTACCTCCTTTCAGCACTCAGTTCTTATCCAAGGTGATCATTCTAACTATTCTAACTAGCATTGTCATAATGGATCATTCTCTATCCTAACATCTCTCCCCCTGCCCTTCCACTGTGGCAAGCTTCCATCCCTGGATCAGTCCTCCTGGCCCTGTTTTCACAATCTCTGGATATTAGTCTCATATTCCATGATTTTATATTCCACAAGTGAGTGCAATCATTCTGTCTGTCTCTCTCCTTTTGACTCATTTCACTCATAATCTCCATGTTTATCCATCTATAAGTGAATTTCATGGCTTCATTTTTACTAGTGGCTGCCTCTTATTCTATTGTGTAGATGTACCATAGTTTCTTTACCCAGCCGTTTGTTCCAGAGCAATCAGGTTGTTTCCAGAATCTGGCTAAATCTACAATTTTTTAATGAGAATCATCATAACACTGGGGCATTGACACAAAAGTGTCATGTCACTTGTCATTTTGACTATTCTTTGTTGCTAGGTTTATTCACTATAAATAGATGTCTTTAGTTGTTTAGAAGTTTTAGAAGTTTAGATGCTGTCTTAACTTCTCTTCTTACTCATTCATTGGCTTTTATTTGAACCATGCAGAGTCTTGAGATATAAAAAAAATGAGAAATAAATCCCTGAATCAAAGAAACAAATAGGAAATTGGTTAGTGTTTTTGTTTAGCCCCATTGAGCTAATCTTGTTATTATTTTGTTGAATATTTATTTTTTAGAATGAAACTTTAATAACTGACAAAATAAACAACTTCTACTTAACTTTCAGATTTGCTCTCACCACTTATGCAGTTATAAAATGCAACCTAGGCAATACTGTCTACATTTTATTAGAATATCCATATAGCTTTCTATTCGAACTTCATATTTAAAAAATGTAGAAATAATCACATCTACACTTTATATACTATGAAGGAAAACTGCAAAGTCTGTTAACTATAAATGATGTAATAAAACTCAGTGTTAATAGAATAATTGGTTTAGAATTCTTTTCAAATAATTCTGTAGGATGGGATATCACAGCAAAATGCATAATTCATTTGCTGAAACTGGTTTTTCTTTCCATTAGAACTGATAACAAAAATTTTAATAGTTAAACAGTAGCTGAAAAAGTGGGAAATAGAAGATCTAGCTAATGCACTCTAAGTAATGGATTCTCAATTTGCATGTGAATATATGAACTTATTCAGAAATGCTTTAATTTTCTCCTAAAAATTTGGAAATTGTCCTGGCAAACAGAAAAACTTATGCTACAATGAGAGCACTCTTCCATAATTACTTACAAATAAGGGGAACTTCTGAATTTTCTTAATACTAGAATAATTATCAAAAATTATCCTGATATTAGAATAATTATCAAAGTGGTTTCTGATGAATGGATCAACTATCCTACTCAGTTCTAGGAACTATCAGCATGCCCCATACCATTTTTTAAAAAAAATTTTATTAGGGAATCACTGTTATGTACAGTTACAAACTTATGAAATTTTGTGTTTGCATTTCACTCATACAGTGATCATTTACCCATCCCTCCACCAATGCCCATTCATCTCCACCAATGATCCCAGTATCCCTCTCAATACTCCCACCCCATCCCCCACCACCCCACCCTGCCTCTGAGGCAAGGCTTTCCCTTTTGTTCTCTCTCCTTTTGCAATAGAGGTATTGAGTGGCCTTCATGTTCGGTCTATAGTCTACTTTTAGTTCACATCTTCCAAACTGAGTGGATCCTCCCAACATCCTCTACTTGGTGTTCCCTTCTCTATCTGAGCTGCCTTTTCCCCCAGCATGTGAGGCCAGTTTCCAAGCTGTGGGGCAGACCTCCTGATTCTTATCTCTACAACTCTTGGGTGTTAGTCTCCCACTCTGTTATTTTATATTACACAGATGAGTGCAATCTTTCTCTGTCTGTCTCTCTCTTTCTGACTCATTTCACTTAACATGATGCTTTCCATGTTGATCCACTTAGCTCTATGTCACTAATCATCAGGGAGATGCAGATTAAAACAACAATAAGATATCACTTCACACCACAGAGACTGGCACGCATCCAAAAGAACAAAAGCAACCAGTGATGGTGTGGATGTGGGGAGAAAGGGACTCTCCTTCACTGCTGGTAGGAATACCGACTGGTTCAGCCCTTTTGGAAAACAATATGGACAATTCTCAAAAAGTTATAAATTGAGCTCCCATTTGACCCAGCAATACCACTCCTGGGAATGTATCCTGGAGAGGCAAAAAGATGTAGTAGAAATGACATCTGCTTTTGTATGTTCATTGTAGCACTGTTTGCAAAAGCCAAAATCTGGAAAAAAAACAGAGTGCCCCATACCATTTTATAATAGCCTTGTAATTAATAGTCAGTTAATCAAGCATCAGGTAAAAGTAGGTTTTTGGATTGAGTTATTTGTGAGTTTATTTAGGACTAAGTATGTTAAATTTTATTATATTCTACATGTAAAATTTATAGAAGTTTCTACAGGTGGTTTTGGGCTGAACAATCTGCTTCACAGAGAGAAACATCTACTGCCTAATTAGGAGGGGAAGACTTACAATAAAGAGATTTGAAATAAAGCCAGTTTTTTTCTTGTAGGCAGTGCCATTGAGGATAGAACAATATAAAACTATTTTATGCGCTCTATTCTACGATATTTATGTCTACTAGGATTTCTATGGCTGAGGAAAACAAAGTCGCTGGGGCTTGCATTTCAAAGTGGGAGCTGAGTGTATATGTGTGCTTGCATGCATGATATTTTCCATGTGTTTCTGTGTAAATTACTGAGGCAGTGACCAGTTCTAGGTTCATCTTTATAGTACAAATGTGTGTTCTTATTCCAAGTGAGGGCCCACTGTTAAGCTTAGATATTTGAGAGGGAAGAAAACAGAAAATTTTGATATGTATACAGTGTTGATTAGTTTGAATTCTACTTCTAAATTTCCCCTAGAGCATTGGGTAAATCTTCCTTGATTTACCAATAGCTCATTTGTAACTAAAAATTGACAATAGTAGTCAAAATATATTAATAGAGAATTAAGAATACTCACTGGGTACCTAATATGATCCAACTATATACATTATATCATTTGCTTATTGATTCTTCAAACAAAATTCTGCTACATGCTACATAATTATTTTATTAATAAAGTTATTGCTACTCAGAGAGGTGTACGCTTAGGTCACATAGCTGCTATAGATCAGGGGTATAAGTTTTCTTGGAGCAAACAATTTGAAATAAATTTATTATGTACTTGCTAAAGAGACAGGCTGGGGTGTGGGAGGGGAACTGAGGATATTGCTGTTGGAAAGATCACACTGGTGGTGGGACTGATGTTGGAATACTATATTCCTGAAACAACCATTATATAAACAACAATTTATACCACTGTTTAAACAATTTTTTAAAAATCTTACAAATTATTTGTGGTCTCTTAACCCAAAGTGCAGGATCATATATAAATGAAGATATATAGATATATATATATAGATATAGATATGGATATATCTATGATTTATTATGCATATGAGAGGTCTGCAGTTATATATAAGTTGATTATATACAAATGACTTTTCTCATCTTACTGACATTTGTGGTTTGTTTATGATGGAAATTGTAGCATAATTTTTCTAAAAGCTCACTCTTTTTTAAAAAAAATTTATTGAATCACTGTGAGATAGTTACAAGCTTTCATGTTTGGATTACAATCACATAATGATCAAACAGCCATCCCTCCACCAGTGCACATTCCCCACCACCAATATCCCCGGCATAGCCCCCCTTTCCCACCCTCCCACTGCCTCCATGTCAGACAATATTACCCATACTCTCTCTCTACTTTTGGGCATTATGACTTGCAACACAGACACTGAGAGGTCATTATGTTTGGTCCATTACCTACTTTCAGCACACGTCTCCCATCTGGACTGATTCCTCCAGCCATCATTTTCTTAGTGAACCCTTCTATAGTACATCTGCCTTCTCCACTCTGCTAATGAAACAGGCTTCCAGCTATAGAGCAATCCTCCTTGCCTAGTATCTACTGTCTTTGGTTGTCAGTTTCATGTGATGTTATCCTATATTCCACAATGAGTGCAGTCTTTCTATGTCTGTCCCTCTCTTTCTGACTCATTTCACTTAGCATGATACTCTCCAAGTCTATCCATTTATAAGAAAATTTCATGACTTCATCTCTCCTAACAGCTGCATAGTATTCCATTGTGTAGATGTACCAAAGTTTCTTTAACCAGTTATCTGTTCTAGGGCACTTGGGTTGTTTCCAGATTTTTGCTATTGTGAACAGAGCTGCAATGAATGTATAGTACAGATGTCATTAGTACTGTGCTTTTTTGCAGCCTTGGGATATATTCCAGGAAGTGGTATTGCAGGTTCATATGGAATCTCAATTTCCAGTTTTTGAAGGACTGTCCATATTGTTTACCAGAAAGGCTGAACCAGTTGGCATTCCCACCAACAGTGAAGGAGTGTCCCTTTTCCCCCACATCCACGCCAGCACTAGTTGCTTTTGCTCTTTTGAATGTGTGCCAGTCTCTGTGGTGTGAGATGATATCTCATTGTTGTTTTGATTTGCATCTCCCTGATGACTCGGGATATGGAGCATTTTTTCATGTGCCTTTTGGCCATTTGTGTTTCTTTTTTGAGGAAACTTCTGTTCATTTCTTCTCCCCATTTTTTTGATGGGGTTGGAAGTTTTTTTTCTTATACAATTCTACTAGTGTCTTGTATATCCTGGATATTAATCCCTTATCAGATGTGTATTGTGTAAATATTCTTTCCCATTCTGTGGGCTCTTTCTGTATGTTGGTCACTGTTTCTTTGGAAGTGCAGAAGCTTTTTAGTTTGATGTAGTCCCATTTGTATATGTTTGCTTCTACTTGCATGGTCAGTGCTGTTTTATCTTAAAGATGCTTTTAGCTTCAATATCATGGAGGGTTCTGCCTACATTTTCCTCTGTGTACCTTATAGATTCATGTCTGATATTGAGGTCTTTAATCCACTTCAATCTGACTTTTGTGCCTGGCATTCGACAGAGGTAAGAGTACATTTTTTTTGTAGGTAGCTATCCAGTTTTCCCAGCACCACTTGTTGAAGAGGCTTTCCTTGTTCCACTTGGCATTTCTTGCTCCTTTGTCAAAGATTAAGTGGTCATACATTTTGGGGTCTGTGGAAGGATATCGAACTCTGCTCCATTGGTCTTCAGGTCTGTTTTCAACCCATTATCATGCTGTTTTTAATTACTACTGCTTTGTAGAGTTTGAAGTTGGGGAAGGTGACACCACCCATCTTCTTTTTTCCAAGGATTGCTTTAGCTATTCATGGGGGTTTATTGTTCCATATAAATTTCAGGAGTGTTTTGTCTATTTCTTTGAAAAATGTCATGGGTATTCTGATAGGGACCGCATTAAATTTGTATAGTGCCTTGGGCAGCATTGCCATTTTGATCATTGTTAACTCTCCCTATCCAGGAGCAAAGGAAGTGTCTCCATTTCCTAGTGTCCTCTTCTATTTCTTGAAGTAGTGTTTTTTAAGTTTCCTTGTATAGGTCCTTCGCTTCTTTGGTTAAGCTGATTCCAAGGTACTTGATTTTCTGAAGTACTATTGTGAACGGGATTTTTTTTAAATATCTCCTTCTTTTCTTTCATTATTTGTATATAAGAAAGCCATGGACTTTTGGGTGTTGATTTTGTAGCCTGCCACTTCACTGTATTGACCTATTATTTCTAGGACCTTTTCTTTAGAGTCTCTAGGGTTTTCTAAGTATAGTATCATATCGTCTAAAATAGTGATAACTTGACCTCTTCCTTTCCTATCTGTATGCCCTTGATATCTTTTTCTTGTCTAACTGCTATGGCCAGGACTTCTAGTACTATATTGAATAGGAGTGGTGAAAGCAGGTCTTGTGCCCTATCTTAGAGGAAAGGGTTTTAGTTTTTCCCATTGAGAATGATACTTGCCATGGACTTGTGGTAGATGGCTTTGACTATATTGAGGAAAGTTCCTTCTATGCCCATTTTGCTGAGAGTTTTCATCATAAGCAGGTGCTGGATCTTGTCAAATGCTTTCTCTGCATCTACTGATATGATCATATGGTTTTTATTATTTCTTTTATTGATATTATGAAGTATGTTGATTGACTTGCGAATGTTAAACCATACTTGTATCCCTGGGATGAATCCTACTTGGTCATGGTGTATAATATTTTTAATGAGTCATTGGATTCTTTTTGCTAATATTTTGTTGAGGATCTTTGCGTCTGTGTTCATCAGGGATATCGGTCGGTAATTCTCTATCTTTGTGGTATTTCTGTCTGCTTCTGGTATCAGGGTGATATTTACTTCATAGAAACTATTTGGAAGTGTTTTTGATACTTCAATTTCCTGGAAAACTTAAAAAAGATTGGGAATAAGTGCTCTTTGAAGGTTTGGAAAAATTCACTAGTGAATCCATCTGGGCCAGGACTTTTGTGCTTGGGGAGACTTTTTATTAATGTTTCAATTTCCTTGATGGCTATAGGTCTGTTCAGGTATTCCAGGTTTTATTGGTTCATCCTTGGGAGGCTATATGAATCTAGGAATTTATCCATTTCCTCGAGGTTTTCGTGTTTCGTGGCATAAAGCTTCTCAAAGTAATCTCTGAAGATCCTTTGAATTTCTGTAGTTTCTGTTGTAATATCCCCCTTTTCATTTCTGATTCGGTTTATTAGGGGTTTCTCTCTCCCTTTTTTTGTGAGTCTTGCTAGAGGTTTATCAACCTTGTTTATTTTCTCAAAGAACCAGGTTTCATTGATCTTTCGGATTGTTTTTTGGGTTTTCATCTCGTTAATTTCTGCTGTGAGTTTTATTATTTCCTTCCTCCTGTTCGGATTGGGCTCCTTTTGTTGTCATTCTCCAAGCTCTTAAGCTATGAGGTTAGGTAACTTATGTGAGCTCGCTCCTCCTTCCTGAAGAATGCCTGTAGAGCTATATACTTTCTTCTTAACACAGCTGTGTCCCATAAGTTTTGGTAACTCGTGTCCTCATTTTCGTTCTTTTCCAGGAATCATTTGATTTCTTCTCTGATTTCCTTTCTAAGTCACTCATTGTCCAATAGTGAGCTGTTTAATTTTCAGGTATTTGATTTTGTTTTCTGTTTGTGTATGTGATTTATTTCTAATTTCAGTGCATCGTGGTCTGAGAAGAATGTTGATACAATCTCTATCTTCTTAATTTTATGGAGGTATGTTTTGTGGCTCAGCATGTGGTCTGTCTTGGAGAATGTTCCATGCACACTTGAGAAGAATGTGTATTCAGCTTTTTGAGGATGAAGTGTCCTGTATATATCTACTAAGTCCCTTTCTTCCATTTCTTCCCTAAGATGAAGTATGTCCTTACTAAGCTTGCGTTTGTTTGATCTATCAAGAGGTGATAAAGTGGTGTTGAAGTCCCCCACTCGTGTTGCTATTGATGTCTTTCTTCGAGTCTGTCAGTAGTTGTTTTAAGTACTTTGCTGGTCCCTCATTACTTGCATATATTTAGTATCGTAAATTCTTCCTGTTGTACAGATCCCTTTATCAATAAGAAGTGACCTTCACTGTCTCTTGTCACCTTCTTCAGTCTGAAATCAATGTGGTCAGATATTAGGATGGCTACACCAGCTTTTTTATTCTGACCTTTGACTTCGAGCCTGTGTTTGCTCTGACTGTTGAGATGTGTTTCTTGCAGGCAGCAGAATGTTGGGTTCAACTTTCTAATCCATCCTGCCACTCTGCTTCTTTTAATTTGTGTGTTTAGCCCATTGACGTTGAGAGAGATTATTGTTATGGAGTTTTTGCCCCATTTTTTCTGCTGAAATTTGGTGTATTTAAGGGTCCTGTCTTGTCTTAAAGTAGCCCATTCCATTGTTCTTGTAACCATGGTTTTGAGTTATGAGGTTCCTGTTGTTTATATGTGAAACTGTGTGTTGTTCCTTCTGTTATGAATGAGATTCTAGCCGGGTAAAGTATTTTTGGTGAGGCATTTATTTCATTGAGGTTTTTCACTATATCCCAGCACTGTTTTGGGGCTGTGGGGGTTTCATTAGACAAGTTGGCTCTGAGTCTTAAGAATACTCCTTTGTAGGCAATTTTTTTCACTGATCTTGCTGCTTTCAGGATTTTGTCTCTATCTAAGGTTTTGGTCATTTTGGTCAGGATGTGACTTGGGGTATTTTTATTTGGATTTCTTCTAGCTGGTACCCTTCTGGCCTCCTGATTGTGGTCACATGTTTTCTTCAGCTCTGGGAACATTGTAGCAATGATGTCTTTGACAATTTCTACTTCATCAGGGTTTTCTTCCTGTCCCTCTGGGACTCCAATAATTCTTACATTACTACTCTTGGCTTCATCAAGATCTTCTCTTGCCATCTGTTCCCGGATTGTCAGTCTCTTTTCCATTTTCTTCTCTTTTCTGGAGAGTCTCTGGACTTCAGCTTTGAGCTCACTGTTTCTGTCCTTAGCAGCTATTACTCTGTTGCTGAGGCCTTCCGTTGAGTTTTTTTTTCTTTCTTTTTTTTTTTTTTTTTTTGCTTTTTGGGTCATACCCAGAGATGCACAGGGGTTACTCCTGGCTCTGCACTCAGGAATTACCTCTGGTGGTGCTCAGGGGACCATATGGGATGCTGGGAATCGAACCTGGGTTGGCCGCGTGCAAGGCAGACGCCCTACCCACTGTGCTATCGCTCCAGCCCCCCCATTGAGTTTTTCAATTAGCCTACCACGTTTCTCAGGTCTGACATTTGTTTGTAATTTTATTTGCATTTTCTGCATTCCTACCTTCAAATCCTCTTGTATTTTATTGGCATTGCGTTCTAAGCATCCTCAGTAGCTCCCTTCTAAATTCCTTGTCAGAGAGGCTATCTAGCACTTCATTGCTGTAGGGTCTTCTGGGCTAGCCTCTTCAATAAGTAAGTTTGGTGGGGTTCTGAGTTGCTTTACCGTGGTGACCTATGTGGTTTAGCCCTTCAAACTCACTGTTACTATTCTGCTTGTGATGCAGTATTAATTGAGGTGGGCTTAATGAGTTATTGGTTAATATGTTTCTCGTGGTTAAGCTAACCTAGTGAAAGTTCCAACTAAGACGGTAACTTATAGTTCTTATGGGATAACTCCTGGCTGCCTTAGCGGCTGCGGCTCATGAAAAGAGTACTGACACAGGCCAATACCTGAATGGGATGAGCAGAGGGTGCCCGGAACATTGTAACTTGGGGGTTCATGCGTGGTGTGCCTCAATTTCCATCCCCCGGAGATCAAGGATAAAAACCGATTGCCTTGGGGTCTCGTTAGAATCGCGGCTCCAGGAAGGAGCTCTGACAGAGTCCTATACCTGAATGGGCCAAAAGCTCACTCTTAGAATCAACTTTTACTCTGCTATCCTATATTTAATGAGTGTCAGATGCTATGCCAGTAGAATTTTGCTTTTTCACTTTTGAAATCTTAGGATATTTATAGAGAAAAAAGTGTTATTTAAGTTTTTAGCTTTAGTCACTGAAAATTTTCATCACTGAATACTGAATAATTTTAAAAGAGCAAATTTAATACTATATACATATATATCAAACCATAATAGCCCCATTGTATATTTAATGATAGGTGGCTATGAAGGCTAAATTTTCACATTAAATGTCTTTCAGCAATAAGACACCTATAAAGTTAATTCCTCCACTTATGTCAAAAATAAATTTATAATTCACACATATACACATACACATGCATGAAAACACAAACATATAAATACATATATATGCCATCTCTTGTTTAGAGAAACAGTACAAATATGTCAGCAAAACATAATTGAAAATCTAGAAATAATATTGAGAGTTGTCCATATCTCTAAAATACTTAGATATTTTAGTTTATTTTTAATTAATTTCATTGATTAATTTCAACATATGTTTCAAGTGCACTTGCTTTATGTCATCTGTTTCTACTGCATTTTGTTTGCCAATAGATATCTAGTTTCCACCTATAACCAAGTAATTGACTTATTTTAATGCCTTATAACTACTCCCCACCATCTGATTTACTTCTGCTAACTACTTTGTTCTTATAGTGTAAGATTCCATTAGTTTTTTTAAATTCATGTGAGTGAAATCGGCAGAGAGTCTCTTGGCCCCGAGCATGGCTGTCTTCCCTGGGGCCCCTTCGGAGGGGGTGAGTTTCAGTTTCCCTCCGTGCCTTGAGCAGAGCTCCTGAGGTTGAAAACCTCTGGAGCCCAGCCACAACCATGCTCAAGGACTCTCTCCACACTTTCAGACAAGCCTCACGCCTGAAGGAACCAGCAGAGGAATACAGGTGTATGGAACTCGGGCCGAGAGCCTGCTCAGATTGGGACTGGGCCTCTTCCACCCAGATTCCCCATTTTCCTGTAGCTAGGTGGTCACACCCAGGGACTGCCCCTGGGCCATGTAATCCCATCAAGGGCCAACATCCAGAGACTATAAAACCAAGCTCCTGACTGCTTTGCAGCCGGTCGTGTGGCATCTTATAGCCTAGTTCTCCCTCTGGGAGAATCTGGCAGGCTACTGAGAGTTCCCTGCCCATATGGGAGAGCCTTGCCAACTCCCCATGGTATATTCATATGCCAAAAACAGTAACAATGCTGGTTCTCATTCCCCTGACCCTGAAAGAGCCTACAATGTGGCATCATTGGAAAGGACGAGTAAAGAGAGGCTTCTAAAATCTCAGGGCTAGGACGAATGGAGATGTTACTGAGACTGCTCGAGAAATTCGACGATCAACGGGATGATGATGATGATGATGATAATGATGATGATGATGATGATGATGATGATGATGATGATGATGAAGTGAAATCACATGGTGCTTGTGTTTCTCCATTTGGGATGCCGAGGATAAAACCTGGGTCAGCGGCATGCAAGGTGACTACCTTTCCTGCTCTACCATTGCTCTGGCCCCTACCATCTAATTTCTTTTACTTGTAGAATACCCTCAAAGTCCATACATGCTGTTGCAGTTGGCCAGATGTGTTTTTTATATAGCCTAGTAGCATTCCATTGCATATGGATACATGTTTTATAAAACTTTAACTTTTTTTTTATTGAATTACCATGAATCACAAAGTTACCAAGGTATTTGTAGCTGCTACAGAGTTATGATTGATCTTTGTTGGTCATCTGATTTTGTTGTTACATTTTGTGTGCTGGAATTATAAATCTAAACAACTAAGCATGAGGATTTTTATCACCACAAGGAAGTTATGATTTTGATATAGCTTTAGTATTAAAATACAGTTTACTAGCTATGTAGTTTTTAATAATCATTCACCTTCAATTTTAAAATATAAATTATTAGATTTTTATGTATAAAAGTTTTTTCAATGAATTGATATAGGAATAATGGAATTATTATTATCTATGTGTTTTAATAAGCCATTTGATTTTTACAGAAGAATCAATTTATCATATATACGCATAGTGAATAAATGACTACCCATTATGTCTAGACATTGGACTCAATCCTGGAAAGCATTAGTATTGTCCCTGCTTTCCAGGGATTTACCACCTAAGAAGAGCTACGTCTCTATAGTACATAGAATTGAAAACATTTGAGGTTATGGTTGGTTATGTAATTGCTTCATGACTTGATTTGTGATGGCACTTAACATTCTAGTTTATATTTGCCTTTTGGTTTAATGGAGATACAGAGATTAAGTGACAGAAAAACCACATCCTTTTAGTGAATATCAATGATTTTTATATTGTCCTGTTTCCTATCTATTTACTTGCTTTTGTCATCTCTCTTTATAAATATTAAATAGTGGCATATTTATATCATTAAACTTTGTTATTCATTCTATTTTCTTATTTCTAAAAAGATATGCTTAATAATAACATGGTCAGGCTCAGTGACCACAACAGTGGGCGATGCTTGTATATCACTGCTGTGACGCTGAGTGATTTCAGCCCACAGTGATGTGGGCTGAAAATTAGTTATTTTTCCTATTCCTTTGATAAAAACTCTACTAGCAAAGCAAAAACTCAGAACATGTAAAGGAAAAGCTATTAAGGAAATAAAATATTAAAGAGAAAGTTTTGTAGAAGAGGCTTAGCTATTCATGACTAGATAGTTAAATTAATTTACTGATTCAATAAAAATTATTTTATAAATAATGTGTTCAATGTAAAGTCACAACAAATAACTCATTTAACCTTACTGGCCTATTATGTGCTTATGCTTTTACCATGTTGTGTCTTGTTCTATGTTGAATAAATGTACATCAATAATCACTGTATCACTGTATCGCTGTTGTTTGTTGCTCATTGATTTGCTCAAGCGGGCACCAGTAACGTCTCTGTTCGTCTCTGTTGCAATTAGGTTCAGGAGAATGAGGCCCATTGTTGTTACTGTTTTTGGTATATCAAATATGCCTCGGATAGCTTGCCAGGCTCTGCTGTGCGAGATTCTGCATCACTCTCTTCTGGGAGTTTTGTTTTATAACAAAAAAGATCTCTGGATCTTGGCCATTGATGAGATTACATGGTGCTGGGGGCAGTTTGTGGATGTGACTGCCAAGCTACTGGAAAACTGAAGATCTGGGTGGAGGAAGCCCAGTCCTGATTCAAGCAGGCTTGGAGATCTCAGCCACAGTCTCGCGTACCTGGGTTCCTCTGTAGGTTCCTTCATGCGTGAGGCTCGTCCAAGCATGTGGAGAGTGGCCTTGGGCATGGCTGTGGCTGGGTTCTGGAGGTTTTCAGCTGCTGGGGCTCTGCTTGGGGTGGGGAGGAAAACTCAACTTGCCCTCCTCCGAGGGGCTCCGATGAAAACAGCCTGGCCTGGGGGCAGGAGATTCTGCCACAGCAATAAAAAAAAACACATATAATGGAAATTTTTATCTGTAAGGTACCAAGGATCTAAGATTCTATATTTCATGAAATAAACTAGAGCAAATATGAATTTGCTCTTATGGAATCTGTTAGAAAAGTATTATTTTCTTCATAATGCTATATTATTGTCACTTGTCACTTGTCACTTGTCATCCTATTGCTCATCGATTCGCTCAAACCAGCGCCAGTAGCATCTCCATTTGTCCCTGGTATGCTAGTGTAGCCCAATGGTGTCTGCTCACTCCAGGAACATGAAGAGCCTCAAACCTAGATGAGGGGGTGGCAACGGTGCCAACCAGCAAAGAGTGAATCAACAGGTGCTTCCCAGAGATGCAAGCAGGTGCTAAATTATTATTTTAAAAAATAATTTAATTATTATTTACTGAATTGTCCATGGCTTTCAAATAAAAATGTTTTAAATATTTTAATAAGATGTTGCCTCTGTAAATTTAGTTTTTTGTTTGTTTTCTGTTTTTGTCTTGGGGTCACATCCAGCAGCACTCAGGAATTACTCCTGGCTCTGTGCTCAGGAATCACTCCTGGTGGGGTTTAGGGAACCATATTGAGTTCTGGGGATCAAATCTGTATCTGCTAAGTGTAAGACAAGACAAACATTATGACATCTGTGCTATGCTATCTCTCCAGCACTAAATTTAACTATTTAATAACTTATTTTATCATTTCAATAGATATGATTTTATTTTATTTTGGGATCTGAGCCACACCTGGCAGTGATTGGCCCTTTGCTGCTGGGTTCTGGGATTCAAGCCTGGGTGAGCAGTATGTGAGGCAAGAACTCTAACTACTCTTTATCTCTCTAGCTCAAGATACAATATTTCTTGAACACAGCAGTTAAAATGAATATATAATTGCTTGTTATATTAAGGGTGAAGAATTTGATGTATAAGCAGGATAAGATTTAAATCTTTTTTGTTAACATTTTTTCTAATTCTACCACTATGAATTTCAAAGTCATTCATGATTGGGTTTCAGGTTTACAATGTTCAAACACCAGTTTCTTTATCAGTGTACAATTTTCCCCACCAATGTCCCCAGTTGCCCTCCTGCCCTTCCCCCATAACTTGCCTCTGTGTCAGCAGGTGCTTTTTCATTTTTTTCCTTTTAGTCACTGTGGTTTACAGTAGTTATTGATAGGGTATTATGCATATCATTTTACCTCCTTTCAGCACCTAGTTCTCATCTTGAGTGACCACTGCCCTCCATCTTTGTCTCAGTGACATTTTCCCTGACCTAATCAACCCGTCCATATTGGCAAGACTCCAACTAAGAGCTAATTCTCCCACACTTCATTATAATATTTTTGGGGGTTAGTTATTTCCCTATTGTGTTTCTTTATATCCCACATATGAATGAGATATGTGTGTCCCTCTCCCTGTGACTAATTTCACTCAGCATGATACGCTAAATCCATCTATGTATCAACAAATTGCATGACTTCATCTTTTCTCATAACAAATCATATTCCACTTTGTATATGTGTATAGTTTCTTTATCAGTCATCTGTGTTTGGGCACTTGGGTTGTTTCTAGATATTTAGCTATTGAAAATAGCGATGCAATAAACATAGAAGTGTAGATGTCTTTTCTTCATCCTGTTTCTGGGGGTTTTTGGTATATTCCCAGGAGTGGAATTGGTGGCTCATATGGAAGCCCCATGCCTAGTTGTTTTGAGGAATGTCTACATTGTCTTCCATAAAAGCTGGATCAGTCTACATTCCCATCAGCAGTGAATGAGATCCTTTCTACCCACATCCACATGAACATTGGTTGTTGCTGCTCCTTTTGATGAGTTCCAGTCTCATTGGTATGAGGTAATATCTTAGTGTTTTGATTTTAATTTTTCCGATGATAGTGTCTTTTTCATGTAGAGTTCTATCAGTGCTTTATATATCTTGGACATTAATCCCTTATCAGACGAGTGGTGGGAAAATAATTTATCCCAATCTGTGGGCTGTCTTTGTATTCTGGTCATCATCTCCTTTGAGGTGAAGAAAACTCTTAATTTAATGTAGTTTCATTTAAAAATCTTTGGTTCCACTTGCCTGGTCAGTGGCATTTTATCCTTAAAATTGCCTCAAGTCTCAATGTCATGAAGAGATCTCACTGTGTTTTCATCAATACATTTTATGGATTCAGGTCTGATATTAAGGTCTTTAATTCATTTTCATTTTGGTTAGAGTTATTTGCATGGTGTTAGAAAGAGGTCTGTGTTTTTGGTTTCTGCTTTTCTTTTCTTTCTTTCTTTCTTTCTTTCTTTCTTTCTTTCTTTCTTTCTTTCTTTCTTTCTTTCTTTCTTTCTTTCTTTCTTTCTTTCTTTCTATCTTCCTTCCTTCCTTCCTTCCTTCCTTCCTTCCTTCCTTTCTTTCTTTCTTTCTTTCTTTCCTTCTTTCTTTCTTTCTTTCTTTCTTTCTTTCTTTCTTTCTTTCTTTCTTTCTTTCTTTCTTTCTTTCTTTCTTTCTTTCTTCCTTTCTTTCTTTCTTTCTTTCTTCTTGCATGTGTCCATCCAGTTTTCCCAACATCACTTGTTGAAGAGGATTTTCTTGCTACATTTTATATTGCTTATTTTATTAAGGGTGAAAATTTTTATGTACAAGTATGTTAAAAAGATTTAAAGTTACAAATTTAACCAAATATATTATTTAGAATGTTATTTGAGAATATGAACAAAATAAATCAAAACTAGTTTAAAATTAACCCTTAGAGACTTCAGAACTGAGGTTACTTCAGAGAATGGTACAGTGTAGTGCATTGAGAAGAATAATTTTTACTTTTTGTGAGGGAATTATGTATAATATAAATTAGAAAAGATGTTAACATGTATTCCTAAAACATACAGTATTGTAAACCAATATTGTCTTAATAAAAAAGTACATTTGCATACATTAAATAGTCTAATTAAAAATGTTACTTGAAATATATAAACCCTAACTTCATTAACAGTTGGAATTGAATAGTTTGAATTTTAAAAATGAATTTAAATGTATTCAAATATTCAATGGAATTTGAATAATTATAAAGATTAAATTTAAAAACTGTCTTAATATTATTAGAACAGCCTATCTGTAGCTGATAGTTCTATCACAAAAATAGCAAATTATATTAAATAACATACAACATATAATTTGATATATTGTTAGAACGTTGAGTCATTAACTGGAGCGGTGATCTCAGTTCGAGTGTTGGATAACCTCCTGATTTCTGTCCAATCTACTTGTTCCTCCTTCTTCAATTGGCTAGAATATGACTGCATGAGATAGTTATTGAAATACGAAATAAATCTTCAGAGTGTTTTATGAGCCATGCCAGTAGTTTGCATCTAAATACTAATGTAAGTTCAGAAAGAAACCTTACCTAGGCCAAATGTGGGGAGGTTGTCAACAATTTTGCCACATTAAGTGGTTTCCCCATGTGCAACGACCAGAAATTAATTCAAAGCTAAGCATGTAATGATGCTGAAGTGTCTCTGGCAGTGTATGCAAGTGTTGGATCACTCATCTTAACTGCAGTTGTGATTGTGGAAACACAACATGTGCACGCCACTCTGCATATACCATCGTGCCATGCAACACCAATGGATTCTGCCAAAACAGCTACGCTCAGAGAGAAGGCCACTGTTATGAATGTCAGTGTTTTTTCTGTAAGACAGTGTTTCTTCCTCTTACAGAAAGAGCAAATTACAGAAAATAAATACTTAATGTTTTCCTACCATCATTCTCAGCATGTCAGCACCATATTAGTGTATCTTTGGATTACAGTGTGCAGGATGTTTGATTTTAAAAGTTGTTAGCTCTTTTTACAGAAACACAGAGGCTTAATTTTAGCAAGACTAAAAACCCTTTAATAATGTGTCTTCTTGTGGCCAGAGGGTGAGTGCAGCAGGAAAGGGATTTTCCTTGCATGCTGTCAATCTGGTCTGATCACAGGCACCACATATGGTGCCTGGGCAAAGTCAAGAATGATGCCAGAGCAAAGAGCCAGGAATAAACCCTGAGCACCACAGGGCTTGGCCCCCAAGTAAAATAACAATGACAATAGTAATATTTCTACACCATTGCCATTATGTGTATGAACACCAGTTTTTAAAATTAAGCACAATGCAAATTGAGTAAAGCTAAAATTTATTTGAGAAATTGTTAGCATGATTATTTATATTCTAGGGAAGAATATGCTTGGGTTTTTGGATAAGTGACTTAATTTCTATCAATGAGGTAAAAATTCTTTTTTTTTTAAATTTTTTTTTAATTTTTTTTTTAAATTTATTTATTTTTAATTAGAGAATCACCGTGAGGGTACAGTTACAGATTTATACACTTTTGTGCTTATACTTCCCTCATACAAAGTTTGGGAACCCATCCCTTCACCAGTGCCCATTCTCCACCACCCGTAAACCCAGTGTCCCTCCCACCCTCCCCAATCCCATCTCCCCCCCACCCCACCCTGCCACTGTGGCAAGGCATTCCCTTCTGTTTTCTCTCTCTAATTAGCTGTTGTGGTTTGCAATAAAGGTGTTGAGTGGCCGCTGTGCTCAGTCTCTAGCCCAATGAGGTAAAAATTCTGATCACAATGGACAGAGTTTTTGCTTCCTGACTGTAGTACAACTAAATTGGCATTACAAATAAAATGCCAAATAATTTTTGCAATACAGATACAGATTAACTTCTCTAAGAATAATGGCATAGAAAACCCTCTTTGTTTAGTTTTCAATGAATTTTAGGTGTAGAAAGCATGAAACCAGGCAGACCAAAGTGACATAAATACTAAGCGAGCAGCATACTGCAAAAGACTAAGAGTATTCTGAAGATTTTTAAATCTTTTGAAAAAAGAAAACCAATGTTTTGCAAAAATTGTTACTTTCGATGAGAAGCACTTAATTGCATCTAATGAAATTTCTCATCTAATTGCAAAAACTAAAAATTCCCAAACAATAAGAGATCTTGTGTCAAATGATGGTATTATCAATTAAGGTTCATTAGAAGAGACCAGAGAGACAGCACAACAGGGAGGACTCGGCACCTGCTTGGTCCTTGTTCAATCTCTTGTACTCCAGGTCCCCTGAGCATTCAGGTTCCCTGTGTACGATCAGTAGTCATTGAGCACAAAGAAAGGCAAGAAATGGTTCATCAGATAAATTATAGGTTTAAAATTTATAAAAACTCTAATAAAATTGTTTCCAAAAGAAATTCTGAAATTATTTTATTAACCCCATCACCCTATTGTCAGGATTAAGAGCAGCCCAAATTCAGTTAGATGAAAGAACTGCTATTTCTATTATGCTTAGTTGCTAATTTAGGTGATATATGTTTATAGAGGAAGAATTCATGAGACACTACTCCTATCCCACCTTCACAAGGTCACAGAAGAGGGGAAGGTAGAGATCTTAAAACTGGGAATTCCTTACCAAATGAAAGTTTCCAGTGGAAAAATTGCTGTGGAATCTGTACAGAGGGTGACGAAGAATGTTGGATTTCTAATAAAAGCTAAAGCTGGTTGTAGGATAACATTGGGTTTGTCCTTACAGCCTTGCTGCAGGGAACTTTGTTTACTTAAAGCAAGGTCCTTTCTGTATGGACATAGGAAGACAGTTAATATTATGCTTTGTAACTTGGGAGCTGATTGACTCCAATAATATTTACTCCTGGGCATCTGCTTTTGCCCTTAGTTCCTAGCACCCTAAAAGCAGGGTCCCAATGAGGGACAGAACGGACCCAGGGCAAGCTGTGAGTTACCCTGGCATCAAAATGGGCCAGGCCAAGGTGCCACAACATTCAACTATAACTTGAGAACATGGTCATAGACAAATGCTGTCATGATCCAAAAGTAATGATGAGACTAGGACCCTGCTGGGGTTCGGAAGACTAACCTGGTCTGAGGACTGTGGTCTGGAATATATAGTGAATGTCCTCAGGAAGAACCAAACTTTAAGTCTGATATATCTCTTACTGTGCCCATACAGAATAACATTGCTAGAAATATTAGATGTAAATTTACTACAACTATTTAAGTGGATTACTAGCTGAGGAAGGAAGAAAGGGACACACCCTTATTTGGATCCCACCTTTGAGAGGATCTTTTAGTAATCTGGAGTAATCTCCTTAGTTGAGATTTTATTAATCTCCTAGAGAAGTGGTCTTACCCCTCTTTGTTGATTTGTTAATGCTCAACCCACCTTTGTGTCACCACCCTATATAATTGCTATATAAATTAAGACTGTAAGGGAAATAGAGGCAAGATAGAAGCAGGTGAGGTAAGACAGAAGCAAGGAGAAGAGATAGAAGCAGAGTGAAGAAACAGAGGCAAGACAGAAGACACATGAGAAGACACAGAGAGAGAAGACACTGAAGCAAGAGAGAAAACACAGAAGCAGAGACAGTGAGAAGTCGGAAGAGACCAGAGGAGAGGCTACAGAGACAGAGAGACAGACAGAAGAGAGCACAGTGGTGCACACAAAAGCAGAGCACAAGGAGGAGCCATCCCCATCCGGTCCATACACAGCGGCTCGAGAGCACCAAACACGAGCGGCGAGAGACAGAGAGAGAGAGAGAGAGAGAGAGAGAGAGAGACGCCCCGAGAGCTTGCGAACAACACACATCACATCGAACCCTCCCGCACATGCGTCTTTGTGTTATTTCTTGAACATTTAAAAAGACTCATGATTTAAACATGTCCCCTTAAGGAAATAAACTATAGCATATTTAGTTAAAAGATAAAATTGAAAATTTTAGTAAAAAAGTTAACATAGAAGAACAAGGTGGAGAATGGTTATAAGAAAATGTTTACAACTACAGATGAATTTGCAATTAAATATAACAAAGATTATATTTGGATAGAACCAAAGATTCTATTTGAGGAATTAGAATTGATCATCTAAAGTGTTTTGAAAGTTTCAGAAAATACTTCCCTTCAAATTTTGGTTCTAAACACCCAAGTTCAAAAACTGTACCCAATTAGTAAATAAAATCATCAACTGTCATTAAAAATTCAATTTAAGAATTAGCTGAGTTTATATTCCAAAACGGCAAGTTCAGTCACTTCTAAAACCTCTTTCGGGACCAGAGAGCTAGTATAGGGGTTGAAGTTGAGGCCTTGTATGTAACTGACTCCAGACTGATATAGTTCCCCGAGCATCACCAGGTGTAACCCTGAAGTCCCCAAGCACTACTGGGGAGACCTGAGTATGTCCTGGAACCACAGGTCCTGCTGGAGCACTGATTGGAAGAACCACCCTAATAAGATTTAAAAAATTCTCTTTTTTTGGTATGTTTTAACTATGACTGTGTTTTTACCACCTAAGTGTTAAATGCTTGTTATTATCTTCTTCCTAAAGTACATAATCTTTCTAGAGTCAATTAAATACTACAAGGATTAAACCCTTAAAAAAGGATTTGCTGAGCTATCAAGTGACAAATTTAAAACAAATTTCCTAAAAAAATTTAATTATTAAATGAGTTTTGTCTAGAGGTTATGGCACTTCCAACAATTTCTGAAATAACTCGACGTATATTTTCCTATGTTTTACACTGTATGCACAGGAAATGGCATTCTCAGCATTGATGATGATAAAAAAAAACATATCAATCAACTCTGAAAACTGCTGAAGATGCTCTATTCCCGCAGTATCAAATATTGAGCCAAGATTTAATGTGAAAATAAACAAGCACTTCATTGCATTGCATGCAAATTAACTTTCAGTTTTACTAAACGGTAGAATTATATGTGTATAAATAATTATTTAAAAATAAATTGATGATTTATATCAATAAATGTTTAATTTATGTATTTAATACACACATATACATGCATATTCAGAGTTGTGCATAAAATTTATGGGAGAGATTGTAAGTGTAAAATGTGTAAAATGTGAGTGCAAAATGTTATTCTACAATCAAGAAAAAAATTACCACACTAAGTCTATACTCTACTCATTCCATCTTTCACAGATCACTGAACAAGTTAGTTATGATCAGTTACTTGCCTGGACAAAGACTTGGCAATTTGAGGCTATTTTACTTTGCTACTTTTGATGAGTAAAGCCAGAGATAACTGTAAACTGTTTGTGGCAAACATATTGGGAATCTCAGCTCAGTGTGCATTTATTTTCTTTAGTATTTATTACTAGTTTCCATAAGTGTACACTTATTTACTTATTTAGGACATGTAACATACATTCTTGAAAGAAGAATCTTTGAATTTTTCTGGTTGGATCAGTTCCATTTCATAAACAAAGGACCAGTGCTCTTTATTTTCCATTAGGGCTATCTTTGTTTCTCATCTGGAAAGTTTATTTGAATTAAAAAATTATAGTTTAGGGAATAAAGTTAAAGTAGTGTTAAAGTTCATGATACTGCTGTATAAAAGTACTAAACCCACCCATCGTCACCTCAGTGCCTCATCACTGCCTACATCACCCCACCATCTCTGCCTCCACTGCTTGGTAATCAGTTTTGTAATCCAAGGCAAAGTGTTTGTCACAGTTTCAAAGTGTCTATACCCTTTTCCCAATGATTCACTTATTTTGTTTAACATGATACCTTATGGTTTTATCCATAATGCAGCAAACTGTGTGATTTTATTTTTATTATAGCTGCATGATATTCCATCAAACATATATGCCATAACATCTTTATTCATTCATTTGCCCTGGACATTTGGTTGTCACAATATTCCTCTATATTTTTAGTTCCCAGCTTGTTGAAAGTACTATGATGGCAAACAGAACTCAGATTATAAAAACAGTCCTAGAGAAGCTAAAGGGTTTTAGATAATTTCCTTAAAGCAATAAGAATTCACTGATGTATTATAATTAGAAACATGTATTATAATTAGATCTCATCACTAATGAGATCAGGAACATTTAGGGTAGTTAGTCACTAGACTTTCAGATACCGGTGTTTTGAAAGTTACCCAATCCTAAACTCTAAAAATCATAGAAAGCTTTCTCACATGTCCTTCATTGATAATTGTTTGAGAAAACCTGGAAAATCTCTCCTCTTCCCTTTGTTGTGATGACTGAAATTGGGCACTGACTTTAGTGGTCCTACTGAACATACTTAGCTACTTTGAATGTCATGCACAGGAGATGGAACACTTTCATTTTGCTTTGTTTTGCTTTGGGGGCCATACCCAGTGATGCTCAGGGCTAACTCTTGACTCGGGGGTCACTCCTGGTGTGCACCATATGGTATGCTGGAGATTAAACCTAGGTAGGTATGTGCAAGACAAGTGTCTTAGTCTCTAAACTATCTCTCAAGCCCTGGAGATGGCAAACTTTGCTCTGGTTCTGGGCATCACAAATGATAGTGCCACTGGAAGCTTTCTTACTTAGGCCAGTGGGGTGGTGCTAAGTACCAAACCTTGGCCTCAAGCAGCATTCTTCCACAGCGCTCTTCCTGAGAATCCGAAACCTGGCCATTCAATTTCAGCATGATATAAATATGTTATATACACATATATGCATACACACATATATACCTGCCTATCTACTAATCAATTGTTATTTGCCTATATAATTCCGTACACATTAAATTTGGGTTTTGTTCAACCATTAGTATGGGAACTTGTTTCTGCTAAACTCCTCTAACGCTCTTCAGTATATTCTTTCTTTAAACCACCCTATACCTTAGAGTTGATAAATTTAATGTTTGTGATTCTATTTATCTAAACAAATAATTGCATGAAATTTTACTTTCAAAGATAAATTTCCAGTGTTCCCTCTTAAAAAATTACAATATGAATTTTGTTTTTAAAAACTTACATAAATTATTGCATTCATTTTTCCTCCTATAAGCCAAGGTTGTTCTTCCCACAAAGTCAAACTTTAAGAAAAGCAAAAAGTGAAATTAATACAAAGGACACATCCATCTAAATCTATCAATAGTTACAAAACCACCTTTTCTTCACCGCTTTCTCTAAGATATTTCTCAGACATTGTGGAAAAATTGCATTCTTTTTTAAACCCAACATTTCATGAGAGTAATCAGAGTAAGATGATCAAAGCCAAAGTATTTCATATTCATACAAAACTTTGATTTAACATAAAATACATCAGATATTATACATTTAATTTACAATTTTTTAGATGTCCCAATAATGTCTTTTATATGTATGTTTCATCCATGTATATATGTGTGTATAAATGCACATTTGTGTACATTATATATCTGATTCCAGTATCCAATTTTATATTCATATCTCATCTATTTAATCTCCTTTATTTTGGAACAGTCTTCAGTCTTTCTTTGGCTTTCATCACAGTGATATTTTTGAAGTACAGACAAGATATTTTTTGAAGTTTTCTTCAATTTGGATTTGTCTTTTGCTTCCTCATGATTACAGTCAATTATGCATTTTGGTCTAGAATACTAAATAAATTATTTTGTGTTCTTAGTGCCTCATACCAAGTCTTTTGATGTCATATGACTAATTATTGGTTAAGATGATGTTCACTAGGTTTAGGCTGTACAAATACATTTTTTACATTATTTTTAATCCTTTGTAATTAAGAATAGGTTACAAAAGTAGTCTTAAGCAATTTTCACTCATATATGCTTTTTTTAAATTTTATTTTGAAGTTTCATTTATCAAGATATAGAATATCAGGCCCAGACAGATAGTACAGAGGATAGGGTACTTGCCATGCTCTCGGCCAAATAGGTGTCAATGCCAACTCCCTATATAGTCCACTGAACCCAGTAAGAAGTGATTCCTGAGCACAGAGCCAGCAGTAAACCCTGAGTACCTCTGGGTGTGACCCCAAACCAAGTAAATAAATACAAATCACTGTATCACTGTCATCCCGTTGTTCTTCAATTTACTCGAGCGGGAACCAGTAATATCTGTATTTCACTCAGCCCTGAGATTTTTAGCAGCCTCTCCTTACTCATCTTTCCCAATGATTGGCGGCTCTTTCAGGGTCAGGGGAATGAGACCTATTGTTAACTGTTTTTGGCATATTGAATACGCCACAGGTAGCTTGCCAGGCTCTGCCATGCGGACAGGATACTCTTGGTAGATTGCCGGGCTCTCCAAGATATATATATATATATATACATATATATACATACATATATATGTTACTGTATTTTGGATATAAATACTCCATGGGAAGCTTGTCACGCTTTCCCAAGAGGGCAATAGACTCTCAGTAGCTTGTCAGATTCTTAAGGTATTCTCAAGATATTCTCAAATATCTCTTTATGATATTTATCATATCATAAATATGATATGACATGTTTATATCATGCTGAAATTGAATGGCCAGCTTTGCAGGCTTGAGGCCAAGGTTTGGTACCTAGCACCACCCCACTGGCCTAAGTAAGAAGGCTTCCAGTCGCACTACCATTTGTGATGCCCAGCACCACAGCAAAGTTTGCCATCTCCAGGGCTTGAGAGATAGTTTAAAGAGTGAGAAACTTGCCTTATTATTTAATAAAATAAATAAAAATATGGGACATATTTCCCACTGCTTCATATCTCGTCCTGCTCATGTGACTTTTGCATTGGGTAAGGGGGTGATGGCTTATATGTTCTGGCAATACGCTCCATTGTTTTTTAGAATCCTGCAATTATCACTCTCAGAGAATACACGGCTAGCCTAGTGAAGACTAAAGTCCAGGCTCAGCAAAGATGAGGTATCCCAGCAGAGGCCCACCACCAATCAGCTTGCCCACTAGCAGGCAGGTGGACTCTAGACCAATGACCCAGACAGAATCAGAAAACTATCAGGACCACAGAGAATCTTGAGAAATTATAGACGTTTCTTACTACAAGTTGCAAAGCTGTGGGATGGTTTGTTACTAAACCATTAGCAAATAATTCCCCGTAGATACTTTGAAACTAAATTAAGTATCTTTTACATTGACTAAGCTGTTGACTCAATTTATTATTCTTGTCAGCTAATATTACTGAGGTTGCAATATGGCAACTACAAGGATGAGTGCTGAAGGTCGGTATTTTAGCTGCTCAGTCAATAGGTTTTCTCAAAAGATGTGAATAAGTGTTCTGATGGTAGAACTGGAACTCAGAAGATAGAGTAATAGAAATTCCATGGGACCTCCTGCTACTTGATGGTTCCTTCACATATTCACAGTATCTCTCTTTGGGATATGCTCCATAAATGCTAGTAGGGTAGGGCGATAGGATAGACAGTAGGAACACACTTTCAGTTTCATAGAAGTCTTTTCGACGTGGCAGTGGAGAAAAGATGCCCCGTCTGCAGGTGCCATTAAAATAACTGAACTCTGTGCCTCTGTGTTAAGCATTTCTAAAATCGTGAATATATTTTCACACTTAGCACCGTGACTTTCTGCAATGCTACGTGTGAACTTCCCTTAGAAATAACTGTCCATGAACTTGATTTTGAGATCAAGGCATCCAGGCACTATGTGTGACTTTCCTCCCCTGACACGCCGCCACCCTGTACACAAGGGAGCGCTCTGCGTCCCCAGTTCTCTTACAGTGCACCCCCAGGAAGCATCTGTCACCAAAGGCTTTGGCCAGTCTGTATGAACAGTGGTGAACACGAGGAGGGCACGCTAGTGCCAGTCTTTTCAGGTTCCTGACGCCTGAACCTGCAGCCCGTCGGCAGGGGTGGGGTCCCCGCGGTTCCCCGAGGGCAGCCAAAGAGACTCGCGGTGGCCTGGAGCGGGAAGCGCGGGGCGCACACCCCGGTGGGCGCCCCCTTAGGGGATCGATCGCGATCGATCTTGCCCTCGGGCTGGGTGGGGGGAGCAGGCGACCCCCTCGGTGGCTCTCGAGGAGCGGGGGGTGGGGGCCGAGCCCGCCAAGTATCGCGGGACTTGTGCACCTCGCACCCGCGGCAGCTCCTGGAGCCGCCGGAGCGCGCTCGGTGCGCAGCGCCCCAGCCCGGGGAGGAGCGGGAGCAGGGCGGGAGGCTGGGGTGCGGTTACGTAAATGATACCGGCCCAGTGAGAGGCCTCGGGGCTGGGGCTCGGGGAGGCGGGGGGAGCGCGCGAGGGGGCGGGGCGGGACGGAGGGCTGGGGAGGGGGGGAGAGGGGGCGGTGGGCGGGGGCCGGAGGCGAAGTGACCAGGCGGCGGCGGCAGCGGCCCGGCCGAGGTGACAGCGTGCTAGGCAGCCGGCCTGGGCTCGGTCCCCGCGCGCCCGCCGCCGCCGCGCTATGAGGGCGCCTCTCCCGGGCTGGCCGAGGCCGGAGCCCACTGGCGGCGCGCGCGGGCGGGAGTGAGGCGCGGCGCGGGCGGGCGCGGGGCTGCGCGGGCTCAGGTGAGAGCGCGGGCTCGGGACCGGCTCGGCGGCGGCCTCGCGTGCTGGACGCCGCGCGCGCTTCGCGGGATCCGGGGCCACCGCAGCAGGTCTCCGTCTCCTTTGCTTTCCCGCCCTGCTCCCCGCACCTTTCCCCCCTTCTTCACGTCTTTCTTTCCTTCTTTTTTCTCCCCCCTTCCCGAATTGCCCGGGGTGCCCCGGCCGCGCGCGGCAAAGTCCTGCCGCGAGTGCGGGGCCGGGCCGGGGCGCGGGTGCGGTGCGGGCGGACGCGGCGCGGCTCCCTCCGGGGCGCTCTGCGCGCTCGGCAGCCGCTGCAGGTGCAGTGGGAGGATCTCGGGGCGCGGAACTTTCTGCCGCTGCTCGCCACCCCCCCCCCCACCCGCTTTCTGTGCTACGGAGCGAGGGGTGGCGGCGGATGGGGGCTCGGGCTGGTGTCTGCGTCTTTCTGAGTTTTGGCGGCGGGCTGGTTCGGTTCGGCGTCCTGGCCCGGCAACTTTCCCTGGCGCCAGCCGGCGGGGGCCGAGGGCAGTGGGGCGGGCGCGTTTGCACGCCCAGAAGCCGGGGGACGCTCTAGGTCTAGGGGTGTCGCCGACGGTTGCACCTTCTGCTCTTTTCTCTTTGCACCCCCCCCCCCACCTTTCTATTTTTTAAGAGTCTCTGCCTCTCCTTCTCTCCGTGTCTCTGTCTGTTCCTGGCTCTTGTCTTTGGTTCTCCAACCCGCACCCGTTTCTCTATCAGCCTTTCCCCCCGTGTCCTTCTCGGGATTGATTTCTCCGTGTCCCCGATATTCTTCCTTATTCTTCCTTTGCCGCTCCTCTCCCGGTCTCATTGTATCTCCTTGCACCGTTTCTTCCTTTCACTGCCTCTCTCCATCACAGTCCCCCCTGTCCTGGTCTCAGGCGCCCAGTGAAGAACTTCCCCCACCCCCGCCGCCGCAGCCCCAGTTCGTGGCCGGCAGGGACGTGAGGATGGAAACAGTCCGTTCTTGTGTGGGCTGTGTTGGAACCTAGAGGCTGGATGAGGGGCGCAAAGACAGATTCTCTTTTCCTGGGCTCCTGGGCGCTGCGCTGCAGCCACCGGAACGCACTGAGACTTGGTTCGGGCACTACTCTGCGTCCCCTGTTCTGTGTGATCAATTGATCGGGTCGATTTTCTAGTGGAGAGGCCAGCCCTCCCGTGTAAAAGAATAATCACAGAAGAGTGGCCACTGCCCATAGACTTGGGGCCGAGCACCAGATGCTTTGGATGGGGGAAAACTAACCTGCAAAAGGTGGGAGCTCTCCTAAAAGCAAAGGTGTTGCTGGTGTAGGCATGCACAGGGACTGCCTGCCTTCAACTGCCATAACACTCACTCAACCCTTGAGCATTTCCGCGCAAGAGACAGCTCAGTCACTTTGTCCAGAAACACAGCATTGAGATTTTTTTTATATGCAGCGCTAAAAGCACTTGGGCATCCCTGAAACATGGGATTTTATGTTCTCTTGGTGACTCGCACATCTTCAGCATCACGGAGCAGAACAACCTCTCCTGCTGCCAACAGGGTTTGTGTGTGTGTGTGTGTGTGTGTGTGTGTGTTTATATGAATGAGAGAGATGAGTGTGTGTGCACCCCACCTATTTTGAGATGAGTGTGTGTGCGCGCCCGCGTTTGTTTGCGTCCATGCCCTCCAGTGTTAGAGAAACCTGATGGTGGTATCAGTTACTGAAAAGTAAGGTCAACCAGCCAGTGACTTACTTTTGGATCGCTCACCTTCCTAGATAGATGTTACCTTTCTTATTCTCTTTCTTAAATTTGACTATTGTATTGTTATTGATGTTGCCTCCCCCTCCCATCTTTACAAAATCCTTTCCTGCAGAATTAGAACCTTAATGTTAAAATTGCATCATATTTGAGTGACTTCAGAGATGGAATGATTTGGAGACTTCTCATAGCCAGAGACAGGCTTTGAACATAGGAAATGTGAATTTCTCTGTTCTATTTGCTGCAAATCAGGATTTCACATCTTTTCCCATACATCTGCTCACCTACAATTCCACTACGATTTCCCCCTGATTGCTGCTGCTTGTGTAAATACTTTTAATTTACTGTTTCTTTGATGCTGAACCCATTTCAGAGTTTAGGTAAATTAAGCAGAGGCACTATGTTTCAGGTTCGGGGTAGACTTTTTTTTTTTTTGGATCACACCCAGTGATACTTGGGGGGTTACATATGGCATGCCAGGGATTGAACTCAGGTCATCCATGTGCAAGACAAACGCCCTACCTGGTGTGTTATTGCTCTGGCCCCTGGGTTAGGCATATTTTTCTGAAGAAAGATCAGCAATGCTGTTACAGATTAATTCTGGATCCTTTAATCTAGAGTTCTAGAGTGTGACGATACTGATGTTAGTTATATAGGACCTTAACAATACTTTTTTGGTTGATGGTTCTCTCTACATATAACTGATTATATAGATTTAGAGGTTCCCCAGCTTTTTTCACCTTTTTTATTGTGGGGGCGGGGTGTGTGTGTCATACCCAGCGATGCTCAGGGGTTACTCCTGACTCTGCACTCAGGAATTACTCCTGATGGTGCTTGGGGAACCATATGGGATGCTGGGGATTGAACCCAGGTTAGCCGCATGCAAGACAAATACCCTACCCAGTATATTGTTGCTCTAGCCCCGTTCCCCAGTTTTGCTAATAAGCCTGAGCACAAAATATTAAATGCTGCCTCCCTGCCCCTCCCCCTCAACTTGTTTCATTTAGTCTTTTATGAATGGGAATTCAGAACTTGTAAAAGGGATGTTGGAATATGCCTCCTCTGCACCTTTTCAGCCTATTCCTTGTGGAATTGCCCCTCTCTGTAAATCTATCTCATAGCTGTGTTATAGTCTCTAGTGGATGAGGTATCATCTCTCAACATTCCTCTTTGAAAATAAACTGAGACATGCCATCATTTATGAGAGAATACTTTAATGTAATTTTTAGCAAATGAAAAATTCTCAACTAAAAATTAACAACTAAAAATTTAGTTGTTAAAGAACAACTAAAAAGTGTTTAATACAAATTGTAGAATAGTGGACTAATGTAAATTTATCTGTAAACTAACTCACTTACGTTGAATACTTTCTCTCTTTTCTCACTTCAGGGAGGTTTATGTGAGAATTTGCCAATGTTGCTGGAAATGGAATGCCACCTAATAAAAGCTACCTGTAGGAATCCATGATTGAAGTATTGCTTTTTTTGAAATTATGTACTTCTTTAAAATATTAGCAGTTTTGTGCTGGAGAGAGAGTACTGGGATTTAAGATGCTTACCTTCATGAAGGTGGTCCCAGTTCAGTCCCCAGCTCTGTAAATGATCCCTGACCTCCACCAGGAGGATCCCTGAGCACAGCTGGATATGGCCCCGAAACAAAAACGAAGCAAAACAAAATTAGCAATTACGTGGGTTAAGAGGCTCCCAAAGGTTGGATCAGTGTTGTGCATTGGGCCTGTGTGGGGCAATTTTGCTTTAAAGATATTATTTATCAGGCGAGAGAAATAGTACAGCTTATCCAGGGTTTGCTTTGCTTGGGGCTGAGCTGGGTTGATTCTTGACATCACACATGGCCCCCAAAGCACTGCAGGAGTCACAGGAGTGATTCCCGAGCACAGAGCAAGAGTAAGCCCTGAGCAGTGCTGGGTGTAAACCAAAAAAACAATAAAAGAATATTTAAAACACATCTTATGCTCAACCCAATATTTGTATTTAAAAGGAGTTAAAAGGCATCAAAAGAGAAATCATTTGGTATAAATCATAAGGTATATTCTGAGTTTTTACATAATAATATTGAGGCACATTTAACTTTTTAGATTTATGTGCATTGATTTGAGTTCAAGTAATTATATTAGAGTGAAATATAGTATTTCCATTTCTCCACTTGACTTTTAGAAGTGTAGTTGCAATAAGAATTTCAGGTAATAGAGCACCTTTTTAAAATTGGCATTTTAGGAAGAAGGTGAAGGAGCAAGTGATGCATGACTGATTTTATTTTTCGTGGTTAAGCAAGTGAACAGAATTTTGGTGTTTCAGAATAACATGCAAAGTAAAATGAATTATTAAGAATAAATTGTGATTGAATTTTCCACTGTGTGAAAATGTTTCATGTCTCTTAAAAGTGTTCTTTGTACCTTATGAACATGCACAGTTTCTATAGTTGTATTTATTAATTAATAAGCCTTGTTAGTCATATTCTTTAGTAAGGACTCTTGCAATAAACAATACTTTCTTGACTATGATTTTCAATACATCACCTTCATTTTTTGTTGCTTTCATTCATGGCAACATGTGGATATCTTAAATCTGATGGGATCTAAGAATTTTGACTGGGCTTTGGTTAAAAAATCTTCCTTACAGTCATCATCAGAATAAAAACATATGAGACATCAAGTCAAGATTTAAGCATATTTATTCAAACTGACTCTCTCTTGACATTTCTTGGTATTACCCCTCTCTCCACTCCTTATACACATTAGGCATACGTTTGAATACATAAATCTCATTTAAAGATTCAATAATCTAGTTTAAATCATGTAGCATCTTAACAGATTAGTTTTATATTTTTCATTTTCATCTTAAAATAAATTAATTAAGGACTGTCATTAACTTAAAGGCATTTTTGGAAAGAATTTTGTTTTTAAAATAGCACTGTAGCACTGTCATCCCATTGTTCATCGATTTGATCAGGTACCAGTACCGTCTCCATTGTGAGACTTGTTACTGTATATCGAATACGCCACAGGTAGCTTGCCAGGCATTTTAATATACTTATGTTTATTACATATTAGAAATGTTACTTAAATTTTCTCAAAAATGTTAAACTTGAAAAAAATGTTAAACTTGTAGAATTTTATATTCACAAGATAAAGAGAAATTTGTAAAAAAAAAAGGGACTGGCTTAGAACATGTAAGTGGTTAAGACATGTCTAGCATGTGTCTAAGCTGGGTTCAACCCTTGGTGCTGCATGGTCCTCTGAGCATCATCAGGATCCGGAGCATTGCAGTAGAAATGGCAGGTTTGTGTGGTGTATGGGATGCTGGGGGCATAGTCTTGGCAATGTAGAGCCCGAGTAGCCAGCATCCTCAGGTATTGCATTGAACGAGTGTCTGACCAGAATTTCTGGGGCAGGGAGGAGGGCAGGAGAAGGGATGCCTTCCCCGCCCCCCAAAAGAAAATTTGTAAAAATGAATATCTACATTTGTGATCCTTTCGGGCCTTTATAGGCAGATAGCTTTTCTTTTATTTTTTATAGGCAGATGTCTTTGGGAACAAACTATACACCTAAAAGACTATTAATTTGATACCCTTTATTCTTGATTTAGACATACATCTTTGTTTTTAATCTAGCATATTTATAATTATATGTTTGAATGTTTTAGTTTGATCATCAGGAATCATTCACTAGTGTGTAAAATTAATCTTGCTATTAATATATACTCTAATCATTATCCCCTTGTAAATACATTCGCTAAATGCATTTTTAACTATGAGTTTCTCAATATGTTTTTAATATCTCTGGATCTATTTCACATGACATTCTTAATTTTCAAAAGTAGTTACTAGAGTGCTATAGTTTAGCACTGAATGTAAGCTACAGTTGGAAAACACACACTGACCACTTAAGGACCCGTTTATGCAAATATTCACACAACTATTATCCTTTAAACTGCCTTGTTCTATCTTAATATCTACACTACTGTAATCCATATAACTCTTAATAATGGCCTTCAAGTAAGGCTAGAGATACCAGTTGTTTAATAATGGTTAATCACCTCTTTCTGTGCAATTATATAGCTTGAGAGAGATGTAGAGAATTTAGTGTTACCAAAATATATATGAATATATATGAATAATTTGTAATCATGCAATGTTAAAAAAAATACCATCCATATGAACCAATCTGGCTTAATTTGCATTTTTAAAGAAGTGCATAGGTTTTGATAGATACCAACCGTCCAAGAAATATATCAGTTTTATATACATTTATATACATTCTTTTTGATACATTAAACTGAACTGAATTTTCACTTAAATATTATTTAAGTTATGGTAGGGCATACCGGAAGAGTATGCTTAAGCCATTACTTGGCACTTGGTGAATTTAATATGTATTTGAAGAGTAGCCATTATAAACAGAAATTTTTAAAGTACAGCCTACACATTCAAAATCACCTGAATTACCCTTCTTAAATAGTACTGAGTTTAAAGTTCACTGCCTACCTAAAATTTATTACCCTATTATAAGGACAACATCCTTCTGTTTTTTTATTTGAAGGTGTATTTTAATATATGGAGGGATTATATATCTTCTTGTTGATCACAAGTATAATATTGACTTAATTTCTTCTTGAGATTTTTATTGTATAATTAGTTCCAAAGAGAGGGAAGGATTTATGTGGCTATAAAAAACCACGCAATACTGTCAGTCTGAAGATGGGAAAAAACACTGGAAAGCAAATATTACACAAAGATAGAGCTATTCTGATTTATGAGGGTAATAGTTAAAATGGTGAATTGAGTTAGAAAAAGCACTAATATTTATTGGGTGTTTGCTTTCAACTTCTCCTGGAGGTAAGTAAACATCTGATAGTTTTTATCATGTTTTTTATCCTGATCATCATGAATACTAAGTAATCTTGCTAGCATTGTATAAAGGAGGACTCACTTCCTCCAAATCATGCTACAAAGTTATTCAGAGTAAGTTGGTAAGTAGAAAGGCTAAGACTCTCCTCTCTTTTGTTCAATTGAAGTAATAGTGGTTTTAAACATTATAGAGGCTTCCAGAGCATAGACTTGTAAAATGATAATTGATAATCAGTACATGCAGCACTCTGTTTACCTCTAAAGGTCTGGTTTCCATCTATCACTGTACAATTGGCTAATTTACCCATCTGATGCATTTTGCATTTCCCTTCCTTCTGTTCTGTTTTGTAATCTGAGACTGTTTTTGTTTTACTTCAAAAACAAAACAAGGGGCTGGAGGAATAGCACAGCGGGTAGGGTGTTTGCCTTGCACGCGGCCGACCCGTTCGATTCCCAGCATCCCATATGGTCCCCTGAGCATCACCAGGGGTGATTCCTGAGTGCAGAGCCAAAAGTAACCCCTGTGCATCGCTGGGTGTGACCCAAAAAGCAAAAAAAATAACAACAACAACAACAAAAAAAAGCTACCACATATAAATAAAATCATAAGATTTAAAAAGTGCTATTTTAATGAAATGTTTAAAATGACCTGCTTTTTCACAAAGCTCTAAGGAGCACAGTGAAAATAAAAGTTCAGTGAAAATAAAAATGTCTGTCTTGTTTTCAGTTTGAGGTCAATTTATTTATTTGCTTATTTAAATGAAGGAAGAAAATCTTACCAGATCTGTAGATCTGGGGAAAAAGAAATTACCTTTAAGGCAGCATAATACTAGATCTAAAAAGGAAATTAATTATGAAGAGAACAATAAACATGGACATATGAGAATAATACTCTTTAAGTTGATTTTTGTATCACTATTGTGATACACTATTGTGTATCACATTGTGAGACTTGTTGTTACTGTTTTTGGCATATTGAATATGCCACAGGTTGCTTGCCAGGCTCCACTGTGCACGTGAGATACTCTCGGTAGCTTGCTGGGCTCCCTGAGTGGGACAGAGGAGTCAAACCTGGATCAGCCGTGTGCAAGGCAAATGCCCTACCTGCTGTACTATCACTCCAGCCCACTACTGAAATCAGACTTCTTTGCCACCCTCCCCATAAAACCAAAAACAACAGTGAAAAACCCAAGAAATTGAAACACAGAGCTGCAGATAAAATTAAATATGTAACTAAGTTTTGTTTTTGTTTTCTTTTTTTTCCCCTTTGGTTTTGGGGATATATCTGTGTACTCAGGTCTTACTCCTGGCTCTGTGCTCAGCGAGCTCTCCTGGTGGGCTTGGGGGACCATATGGGTGCCAGGGATTGAACCCACTTCAATTTCATGCAAGACATGAAATTGAAGTGGGTTACTTACCCGTGTAAGTGACTTACCTGTTGCATTATCACTCTGCCCCTGACCTGTCAATTTAAAAAGTCAGTATCATCTTTATTTTTCCCAAGAAATTGTGTTATTTATGGATCCTCAAGTCTCAGAATCTCATTAAATCTCTTGATAGCTTAATCTCAAATAGGAATGTGAAACTTTCTTGAACAATCAATGTTATAAACCAGATTGATTGTCCCTTGTCATGGTTTTGATTTACTCATGTCTTGTAGATTTTTCAGTGTTTTTTAAAATATTTTTTTCTTAAGTAAATACTATTTATCATTCCTCAATATTTCTTCCTTCTTGATTTTATTTCCCCTTGTCCCATCGTTATGGTGCTTTCTTTGAATGGCCTTCCTTTAATGGCTTATTTAATATATTCTCATGTGTCAGGATAAGTAAATAAAAGAAGCTCTTCCTTTCTTCCTATGTCTTTGAGTAGGTAAGAGACAGATGCTTTAGCTCTTGCATCTGGGTCATTTAGCAGAAGGCTGGGGATGCTAAATTCGCATCTCATTACCTTTGTCTACTTTTAGAATTGTATACTTGGGCCCTGTGGTCAGTTGGCAGACTCATGCCTCCAAGGGGATGCTGTATTATTTGAGGGCATGCCAGTTTCAGTTCTCACCTCATCAAATTTTTCTTATAAAATATCCAATATAGGTTTCATTACTAACTCTAGACTATTGACAACATGTCAAAAATTCATTGTGATATTAATTAATGGGTTGCAACTTCAATAATTTATATTTTCTCATTCCCTCTCTGACTTCAGGGTAGTTTTCCTACTATTTGCTAAAATTAGAGCACACATTTCATCACAGATTTTTATGGAATTTTGTTGTACAACTATATTGGGATAAATCCTAGGTAATTGGATGGTGTAGCTGATTTAACACATTGAATTACTAGTTATGAGACACTCCATTTGTGGTTGCAGAGAACAAAAGACCCATTTTATTTTTACAGTGCAAACGTTCATGCTTTCTATTCAAATGAGGTAACATTTGAATTATGTATACCTCATTTGCATTCCTTTTGTAAATAAAAGTAAGCCATACAATTCTAAGATGTTTGACACTCTCTCATTAAATAATTTTGTACCTTAATATGTTGTTATGAGGCCACATACGGTGGTGCTCAGAGTTTACTCCTGTTTCTGTGCTTAGGGATCTCTCCTGGTGGTGCTGAGGGACCGTATGCTGAACTGGGGACTGAACCAGAGTAAGCTATGTGCAAAGTAAGCACCTAAACCACTGGGCTATCCCTCAGGCTATTCATTACTTCTTTGGAGACTTAATTTTTGTCTCATTTCTCACAGAAAAGTATAAGCATTTCAGCAATAAAAAATCAGTACTACTACACTCTTGTACTTTAATCTGTACAGCTGTGAAATTTACATTTATTTTGACAGAGAAAGTTCCTAAAATCATTTTGGTAGCTTTTTTTGCCACCATGATGATGGTGATGTAAAGTGAAATAGCCATATTTTTCTAGTTTCCCCCCCCCCCATATTAGGTGTTTCAAGGTAGCTTCTCTAGATTAGTGGGGTTCCTTTAAATAAGTACTCATGTGTTTGTACAGGAAGGATTGATGTCCCTATTTTTTTTTTGTTAACCCCATCCCTAGAGTTCACTAATTAGGTAAATAAGGAATCAAGATAAGTAGAACTAGTATACATTACATGGAGTGAATCAAGACATATGTACCTGCATAAAATGTGAGAGATGGGCTTCAAATTGAGGAGAGTGACACTCTGACCTGAATAAAACCCTGGAGACATGAGTCAAGAAATATAATATCAAGAAATATAGAGAGCAAAAATTAGATGTGGACTGGTATGGGGAAAAGAAACAACAGATATAGCAGCAGCACACAGGCTTTTATTCCTAGATTCTGTTTCCTTTGTAAATATCACTACAGCATTATCCCCCCCAACTGTGTCCCCTAACACATATTAATGAAATTACTTGGGCTGCTGTGGGATAATAAGGGCAACTGGGGATACATCTTAGACCATTAAATAAAATCCACTTTATTTAGGCACTTAGGGCTTTGAGCGTAATGATCAGTCCCTTATTTACCCTAAAGCAAGTGACCTACTCAAGTCTAGAGGATTCAACATTTTTGATGCCTTCATTCGAAAGTGCAAAACAATAGCCAAGAATAACCAAATGTTTAAGAAAAAATGTAAGAGAAAAAGTTTAGGAAAGGTTGTAACATGAAAACAATGGGCCAAGATAAAACGAGTAGCTATAAAATGACTGTTGGAAACTATTAAAAATTCATAAAAATTAAATATTAGATTTTGGAATGAAAGTAAAACTCAAGAAAGTATTACCTTTACTAAAAGGGGAGGTGATATGGAAAAACTAAACAAATAATTTCTGAAAAGATTTTCCACTCTATACTTTATTTTTGTTTGTTTATTTGAATTTTTAAAAATTTGGGGGCCACACCCAGCAGTGCTCAGGGATTCCTTCTGACTCTGTGATCAGGGATCACTTCTGATGAACCCGGGTTGACTGCTTTTGATGAGCCTAGGGAATGCAAGCACCTTACCTGCTCTACGATGTCTCCAGCCCTTTTCAATTAATAGTTTAAGATAGATGTGTTACTTCAATTAGAGAAAAATGTGTGAACACTGCAAACAAAAACAAAAAGGTGGAAAATGAGTTATAACAAATCTCTGTGTCATTTCCTTCTAATTTGATTAAGAAAACACAAAGTTCAGTTAGAACACATATTAAATGATTAATAGAGTAATTCTCAAATTTACGAAGAAAAGTTGTTAGGGTCCACGATTTGAATACAAGACACCCGGGGAGGAGTTTAAAGACTTTATTAAGGTGAGTTGTTACAACCTGATGGGCCAGGTCCGTGCCCCATAGGAAGGCAGCCAGCCTACGGTGACCCCCAATCCAGGAGAAGGGTTTAAGTACCTCAAAACCACATTCTTGGCTAACTACCAGATTATTTCCACCCCTATGTTGATGCACTAATATAGGATAACATTGAGTTTGTCCTTTCAGCCTTGCCGCAGGGAACTTCGTTTACCTTAAAGCAATGTCCTTTCTGTATGGACACAGGAAGACAGTTAATATTATGCTTTGTAACTTGGGAGCTGATTGACTCCAATAATATTTATTTACTCCTGGGCATCTGCTTTCTCAACTCAGTTGCCCTTAGTTCCTAGCACCCTAAAAGCAGGGTCCCAACGAGGGACAGAACGGACCCAGGGCAAGCTGTGAGTTACCCTGGCATCAAAATGGATCAGGCCAAGGCGCCACAACACTCAACTATAAGTTGAGAACATGGTCATAGACAAATGCTGTCATGATCCAAAATTAACCCTGCTGGGGTTAGGAAGACTAACCTGGTCTGAGGACTGTGGTCTGGAATATATAGTGAATGTCTTCAGAAAGAACCAAACTTTATGTTTGATATATCTCTTTCTGTGCTCATACAGAATGACATTGCTAGAAATATTTGAAGTAGATTTACTAGGACTAAGTAGATTACTAGCTGAGGAAGGAAGAAAGGGACACACCTGACACACCCTTATTTGGACCCCACCCTTGAGCAGATCCCCTAGTAATCTTTAGTAATCTCCTTAGATAAGAGTTTTGTTAATCTCCTAGAGATTACCCCTCTTTGTTGATTTGTTAATGTCAACCCACCTTTGTGTCACCTATGTGATTGCTATATAAACTAAGACTGTGGGAGAAGAGAAGGAGACAGCAGAGACAGAAGAAGAGGCAGCAGGATACAGACAGAGGCAGCAGGACACAGCAGAAGACAGAAAAGAGAAGAAACGGAGGTAAGACAGAAGACACAGAAGCAAGAGGGAAGACACAAAAGCGGAAAAGCGGAGAGAAGACAAAGAAGCAGAGACAGAGAGAGGTCGGAAGAGACCGAAGGAGAAACTACAGAGACAGAGACAGAGATAGAGAGATAGAAGAGAGCACAGTGGCATACACAGAAGCAGAGCACAAGGAGGAGTGATCCTGATCTGGTCTATACACAGCAGCTTGAGAGCACCAAACGTGAATGGAGAGAGAGAGAGAGAGAGAGAGAGAGAGAGAGAGAGAGAGAGAGAGAGCCGCCCCCAGAGCTGGAGAAGAACACAACACACATCACATCTCCCCCATTGTAATTTTTTACAGACTAGTACCTCTTATGAGTTTTGCAAAGAGTTACCCCATCTATTCTTCCTCTATTCCTATCCCATTCCAGGGTGTGTTCCTGGAAAAAAGGAATAGGAACGTCTAGGGTTCATGCCCAGTTCAGCTGTCAGTTACTAAACATTTGAAGCTCAAAATAGCTCCTCACAACTAAAATGGCTGCACTTTGGTTCTAACTAAATCACTAGTATATAAAATTCATATCCATTTAAAAAAATCAAGGGAAAGGGTAGAAAAAAATTCTTCAAATATATATAGAACTAAAGAGAGTTTCCTCACATGTAAAAACTCTCTTACAAAATTACTTGACGTGGAACCAAAGCTTAGTGTAATTAAGAGAAAGTGGAAAACATAGCATGTAATTGTGAAATAATCTTGGAAGGCCAACAATTCATATTGCTTCAATTTGGCAGTAGTGTAAAATATGGAGTACTTTTTCTGGTGACATGCTCCAGACCATGAAGGGGACATTATAGAACATCTACTGTTTAATAAATATTTGAGAATATAAGGAAAAATGGTAAAATAAAATGAAAGGTATAAACCTTAGGGGAAAGAATAAGCAAAGAATTATAGAACATTGGCAGGAAGATGAGAATATTTTATATTAAATATAAATGGTACTTCTAATTCTAAACTTCCAATATCATTTTTACAAGGGTAGGACTGTCATTTTACTTTGAAAATAAAATTAACTCTCATTTTTTCTTATTAGTACACGTCTTTCTTTTCTGGCTCTTTAATATAACAAAGGTGTTAATTGACTTTTTAACGGGAATCCTGGGTTTCTTTTAATGTTTATTTTGCATTGCATCTAATTGAACTGACCACTCAAATCACAATATGCATCTTTAGTTCTGTTAATGTCGAATAATAACTTCCATAATCGGTTGTTTGGATGTAATTTCTTCATTATTCTTACCCTTGTTTTCTTGCAATCAAAATAAATAGATTTGTCTAAGTAAAAATGCAAAGAATATGAACAAATGCTTTGAGAGATTGAATCACCATCCTGCTTGTTATCCTAAACATTAAAATAGCACTAAACTGTGATTTTAAGCAACATTTTATTAATGGTTTCCAGATAGAGGTGATAATTTTTTATAAACCTCTGCTTATTAAATTATATTTGTTATGTGATTACTTGCTATATCTGCAGAGTTGCAGAAGAACTGACAGAAGGAGGAGCCTTGTGATGTCACAAAGATGTAAAGATATTGTCCTCTTAGGTTGGCAGATTCTTGTGAAGTTCTACTGCTCATTGTTTGAACTAAAACTTTGAATTTTATAGCTAATCATAAATAGGTGTTTTAAAGTTCCTATTGATTATGAGCATACAGATGAATCTTGCAAGTTTATAACCTGCTGGTTGTTAGAGAATTCTACCTCTATATGCCTGGGCTATTAAAAAATATGACATTAGTTCAACCAACTAGAGAGTTATAGTTTTCTTCAGAGAAATGCTAATGAGTAGACACACACACACACACACACACACACACACATGAGAGACATAGAGATGAGAAAGTAGAAGAATGAGATTTTCCAGGTTGTCCCCATAGTTTAGGATATGTGCAACAAAAATTTGAAAAATTGAGCCCCCAAGTAACTTTTCATTTAGCTGATGTGATTTCAAAATTAGGTTTCAGTGAGATAGAAGGAGAGGGCATCTTGAAAAAAGGGGGAGGAAGCTATAAACATTGAAGGCTTTTTTAAAGCTATGATTAGTGTATTTTCACATGGGTCACGTTTTTTTTTTTAATAATTTATTTATTTTTAATTAGAGAATCACCGTGAGGGTACAGTTACAGATTTATACACTTTTGTGCTTATACTTCCCTCATACAAAGTTTGGGAACCCATCCCTTCACCAGTGCCCATTCTCCACCACCCGTAAACCCGGCGTCCCTCCCACCCTCCCCAATCCCATCTCCCCCCCACCCCACCCTGCCACTGTGGCAGGGCATTCCCTTCTGTTCTCTCTCTCTAATTAGCTGTTGTGGTTTGCAATAAAGGTGTTGAGTGGCCGCTGTGCTCAGTCTCTAGCCCTCATTCAGCCCGCAACTCCCTTCCCCAACATGGCCTTCAACTACAATGTAGTTGGTGATCGCTTCTCTGAGTTGCCCTTTCCCCGGAACGTGAGGCCAGCCGCAAAGCCATGGGGTCAACCTCCTGGTACTTATTTCTACAGTTCTTGGGTATTAGTCTCCCACTCTGATATTCTATATACCATAGATGAGTGCAGTCTTTCTATGTCTGTCTCTCTCTTTCTGACTCATTTCACTCAGCATGAAACTTTTCATGCCCATCCACTTAACTACAAAATTCTTGACTTCCTTTTTTCTAACAGCTGCATAGTATTCCATTGTATAGATGTACCAAAGTTTCCTCAACCAGTCATCCGTTTGGGGGCATTCGGGTTTTTTCCAGATTCTGGCTATTGTAGACAGTGCTGCGATGAACATACATGTGCAGATGTTGTTTCGATTGTACTTTTTTGCCTCTCTGGGATATATTCCCAGCGGTGGTATTGCTGGGTCAAATGGGAGCTCAACCTCTAGTTTTCTGAGAATCGTCCATACTGTTTTCCAAAAGGGCTGAACTAGCCGGCATTCCCACCAGCAGTGTAGAAGGGTCCCTTTCTCCCCACATCCTCTCCAACAGCGGTTGCTTTTGTCCTTTTGGATGTGTGCCAGTCTCTGTGGTGTGAGGTGGTATCTCATGGTTGTTTTGATCTGCATCTCTCTGATGATTAGTGATGCAGAGCACTTTTTCATGTGCCTTTTGGCCATTCGTATTTCTTCCTTGGTAAAGTTTCTGTTCAGTTCTTCGCCCCATTTTTTGATGGGGTTGGATGTTTTCTTTTTGTAGAGTTCAACCAGTGCTTTATATACCATTGATATCAACCCCTTATCTGATGGGTATTGTGTAAATATCCTTTCCCATTCTGTGGATAGTCTTTGGATTCTGGTCACTGTATATCTTGCGGTGCAGAAGCTTTTTAGTTTAATGTAGTCCCATTTGTTGATCTCTGTTTTTACTAGATTGCTTAGTTCCGTGTCACGTTTGAAGATACCTTCATCTTCAATATCGTGGAGGGTTTTGCCGACCTTGTCTTCAATGTACCTTATGGTTTGTGGTCTAATGTTGAGGTCTTTAATCCATTTTGATCTGACTTTTGTGCATGGTGTCAGGTCAAGGTCTAAACCCATTTTTTTGCATGTGGTTGTCCAGTTTTGCCAGCACCATTTGTTAAAGAGGTTTTCCTTGCTCCACTTCACCTCTCTTGCTCCCTTATCAAAGATTAGATGGTCATACATTTGGGGTTGTGTGTAAGGATATTCCACCCTGTTCCATTGGTCTACGGCTCTGCCTTTGTTCCAGTACCATGCTGTTTTAATTGTTACTGCTTTGTAGTAAAGATTGAGGCTGGGGAGGGTGATGCCTCCCATCATCTTTTTCCCAAGAATTGTTTTAGCTATCCTTGGACGTTTGTTATTCGACATGGGTCACGTTTTTCCATTTGCTGAGTAACCTAGTTTTTGGACAGTGCCTTCATGGCAGTCTCGGTGTCTCCCCTGATTTGACAAATCAGGTTTCCATTTAGTTTTGTTACAATCCTGTTGAAAGATGAAGTTCCTAACAATTATTCGCTCTTTACCATATGAATTTCTCTATGATTCCAAGAAAATATGGACACTTAAGTTTGTAGGAGGAAGTGGGTCATGTGGTCTTAAAGACATTAACTTTACACTATAGTGCTGTATGATATATGTAGGTCAAAACTTTGAATCATCTAATTCCTAGCAGAATAACTAAAAGTTACATTGCTTTTGTGGAATTTGTTTGCCTCATCTTTAAGTTGGGAGTAGCCGTAAATCAGCTTTTGATCTTCTACAACCCAAGTCTAAAGGGCATAAGGTTCTCTTTTAAGGGCTTATATATTACCTTGTGCAATTCTCACAGTACTAAGAGATAGGTATTTCTTTTCATCCACCTAATAAACATTAACTAAAGTGTCATGAGATGTGAAATGAAAGTTCATGTAATATATTCATTATTGTGTGTTGTACTTAGCAATGTTTAAAATATGGTAGTCGTGATGACCAGATCTTCTCTTGCAGGGTTCTGTACTAGCGTTAAGTATGATATGTGACTAGTAAATCCTACCTGCTTAACTTATTTCCAGAATAAATTCCCAGACTTGGCAGAGTTAGTAGAAGGAGTAACTATAATATTGTATCTCAGGAGATGATAGACACAAAAACATGATAAGATTGAAGCTCTGACAAATACACAGTAAAATTATTAGCAAATAATTAGACATTTAATAATTTATAAATTGTACGAAATGTGTGGTGCTGAAAGTCACTTCATAGAAAAAAATTGTATACAGCTTACAAAAAGGGTGGTAATCCTTTTCTATTCATTTATCTTTGGAAAATTGTAGTGTCACTGATGATTTTTGTTTGGGTTCCTTGGTTAAGTTGAGCAGTCATACTCTATTTCCGCTTGGCTTTTTATTCAGCCTTGTCTATATCATTTTTTCCTGTGTATGATTCTTAGATAAATTGAAAGATGAGTGTTGTTTTGCTGTATAGATATGGAAAATAGTAAAAAATTTAAATATATTGTCATCTCTGGCCTTATTCCCTGAATAAAAATAGAAGCATTATTATTACTTTATTCCTTACATAGACTTCGTTTTCAGTATGTGATGTATGGGTTTTCTAATTGATTTTTATGAATACATAATTGAATATTTTATATCTTTATTTAGAACACTTAATTGGAAATAACAAATTTTAATTGTTTTCTCATTTAGAAATATTTGAATTCTAATTCTCTTTTCCTATCCTATGGAGAAAATATGTTGTTTTGAATACTGATATGATTTGTTCCCTCATAATAATTGGTACAAATAATAATTACGCATAAATTAATAATCTACTGGTGGGAATCTAATGATGCATCATGCTGCTTTTTATTTATTTCTGAGTCATTTTCAGAGGTTAAAGTGTACAAAGACTGATTGTTTGATGTAACCCATAACTTCCTTAATACCAAAAACATTCAGTTAACAGAAAAATAATTTTTTTAATTATAAAAGATAACTATGTTACTGCATCTATTAGAGAAAAGTATGTGTTATAAGTTTTAAAAATATATGCAATTAGCTGTTTTTAAGCAAACACTGAGGGGCTAGAGATATGGAAGGGCACTTGCCTTGCTCACAGCTCACCTGGACCTGGTCCCTGCCATCCCGTATGCCACCAGGGACCCTGAGTGCAGAGCCAGAAGTAGCCTCTGAGAACCTCTGGGTGTGACTCCAAATCAAACAAACAAGAATCCCCCAAATAACAAAAAAAGAAAGCCATTTAATTATAGTTGATGGAAATGTTATCTGATTTGAACTCTGGAAATAGTATGGAGAATTCTCAAAAAACTAACAGAGCTTCCATATGACACGCCAATGTCATCTCCTGGAATCTATCCTAAGAATCCAAAAATATTAATTAGAAAAGATATATGCACATCTGTGTTCATTGCAGCACTGTTTATAGTTGTCAAGATTTGGAAACAAACCAAATGCCAACCAGTGAGGAGTGGACTAAAACATTGTGGTATATATTCACATTGAATACTGCTCAGCTATAACAAAGTGCCAGATTGCCTTTTGCTATGATTTGGATGCAAACAGAGGGTATCATATGCTGTTAAGTAAGTCAGAGAGAGAAGGACGAATACTGGAGGATCACAAAGAGAATGGATCATGAAAACAAACTCTTGCTCTCTTAACAACAAATCCTAGGTTCATAAGCATAGAAGAGGGGACCCAGGAAGTAGGAAATGATAGGATAGCCTTCCTGTGATTAAAATATAACATTTTCGTCCGCACCAACATAACATTAAAGGTGAGGAATTTTGCTCTGTACTAAAGCACATGCTTTGGGTTTGTTTGTGAGACCTTGAGTTTGATCCTTGGAATCACAAAAAATAGAGAAGAAATCAAATTAATGGTAATCTACTTTTATTTGATTAATAATCCTATTGCTTCCCATCTTGAAGATTTGTGTGTGACCTGGACCTATTTGAAAGTGATTACAAAGAAAAATTTATTAGACATTTGCACAATCTTATAAAATATAGCTACATAATAATTTTTTAAATGAAGTGATTACTCATAATTTGTGTTAGGACTCATGCATAGGTTTGGCCATTTTCTACCAAGGTTGTATTAAGTTGCACAATGGTTATCTTCTTCTTATACTTTTGCATAAGTCTGTTAACATATTACACAGTTATTTTATAGTGTGACAATATGCTGGTACTTTCCCTTATAAGCTTACTTTTGAAGTGTTTTCACTTTATTTAACAAGAACACCGGAAGTTAGTAACTTCCAAAAGGTATTCTTCACAATAATGAATAATAAAACAAGCTCTAGAAATTTTTAGCAATATGATTGATTTTACAAGCATTTTGTAAATGCTTGTAAAATTACTGAATTAGAGGCATTTATTGATAGACTATTGTCTGTCTTAAGACAGGGCTGATGACTGCTGTCTACTTGTTTGCATATGTGTGTGCATCTGGGTGTGTGTGTGCGTGCATGTGCTTTTTTTTGGGGGGGTTGCACATCTGGCAGTGTTCAGTGCTTATTTTTGTCTCTGTGTGCAGGGATCACTCATGATGGGTTTGGGGGACCATATACGGAGCTAGGTGGGCTGAGTGCAAGGTAAGCTTCCTACCCTGCTGTACTATCTCTCTGACCTCCATTCCTGGATATTTTAAAGTGTTTACCTTCACAGTCTTGTGTTTAGATGCCACTAAAGCAAACATGCTATTAATTTAACATATATTCTTGACAATTTTTTTCAGTTTTGACTTTTTTGTTAGACCAAATTAATATTTTCTTGTAAGGGTCCCATATAAAACCATTTTTTTGGCAAGGTAATATTTTATTTTATTTATTCTTTTATTGAATCACCATGTGGAAAATTACAAAGTTTTCAGGTTTAAGTCTCAGTCATACAATGCTCGAACACCCATCCCTTCACCAGAGCACATATTCCACCACCAAGAATCACAGTATACCTCCCCTCTAGCCCCAACCTCCCCAGCCCCACCCCCCGCCTGTGTAACTGGTAAATTTCACTTTATTTTTACGTTACTTTGATTACATTCAATATTTCAACAAAAAACTCACTATTATTGATTTGGAGTTTCTCCCCCAAAAGTCGACCTGCTGAAAAGAAAGCATTTGATAATTTGTTTTCCATTGCTGAGAATGAAGAGATATGAGGTCGAGTGGCTGCACTAGCAGCCGCACGGTTTTGGATTTCTGTATTTTAATATTTTAGTAACTAAGTTCAGGGAAATATATGCCAGAAATTGCAACATTGTAAGCTTGTATCTCTCAGCTACTTTATATTCCACATATGAGTGCAATCTTTCTATGTCTGTCTCTTTCTTTCTGACTCATTTCACTCAGCATGATACTTTTCATGTTGATCCACTTATATGCAAATTTCATGACTTCATGTTTTCCGACAGCTACATTGTATTCCATTGTGTAGATATACCAGAGTTTGTTTAGCCAGTCATCTGTTTTTGGGCACTCTGTTTTTTTTTCCATATTGTGGCTATTGTAAACATTGCGGCAATGAACATAGAAATGCAGATGTCATCTCTACTATACTTTTTTGCCTCTTTGGGATATATTCCCAGGAGTGGTATTGCTGGGTCAAATAGAAGCTCAATTTCTAACTTTTTGAGAATCATCCATATTGTTTTCCAAAAGGGCTGAACCAGTCGGCATTCCCACCAGCAGTGAAGGAGAGTCCCTTTCTCCCCACATCCACGCCAACACTGGTTGCTTTTTTTTTTTTGGGGGGGGAATGTGGGCCAGTCTCTGTGGTGTGAGATGATATCTCATTGTTGTTTTGATCTGCATCTCCCTGATGATTAGTGATTTTGAACATTTTCTCATGTGCCTCTCAGGCATTTGGATTTCTTCTTTGGGAAAGTTTCTGTTCATTTCATCACCCCATTTTTTGATCGGGTTGGCAGTTTTCTTCTTGTGGAGTTCTACTAGTGCATTGTATATCCTTGTTATCAACCCTTTATCAGATGGGTACTGCGTAAATATCCTTTCCCATTCTGTAGGCTGTCTTTGTATTTTGGTCATTGTTTCTTTTGAGGTGCAGAAGCTTCTTAGTTTGAGATAGTCCCATTTATTTATCTTTGTTTTCACTTGCTTGGCCAGTGATGTGTCAGCTTTGAAGATACCTTTGGCTTCGATGTCGTGGAGGGTTTTGCCGACCTTGTTTTCAATGTACCTTAGGGATTCTGGTCTGATGTTGAGGTCTTTAATCCATTTTGATCTGACTTTTGTACATGGTGATAGGTGGAGGTCTAAGCCCATTTTTTTGCATGTAGCTGTCCAGTTTTGCCAGCACAATTTGTTAAACATGCTTTCCTTGCTTCACTTCACATTTCTTGCTCCCTTATCAAAGATTAGATGATCATATATTTGGGGGTGTATGTCAGAGTATTCAACCCTGATCCTTTGGTCTGCCTCTCTGCTTTTGTTCCAGTACCATGCTGTTTTAATGACTACTGCTTTGTAGTAGATTTGGAAGTTGGGTAGGTTGATTCCTCCCATTTTCTTTTTCCCAAGAATTGCTTTAGCTATTCGTGGGGGCTTATTGTTCCATATGAATTTCAGGAGTGCTTGCTCCATTTCTTTGAAGAATTATAAAACCATTTTTAATAGACCCTTCTTACCAGGTTTCAATCAGGAATTTTGAACTTTTATCATTCCTTTTAACACATCCTTTCACCTATGCCATCTCACCCTTTTCTAAAGCATCCTAAAGCTCCATGCTTAGTGATTTTTGAAATGATGTTATTTCTGGTGTGTATATTGCCAGAGAAAAGTGTCTCTTATGAAGTATATGTGAGCTTATTTCAAACCCTCATATTTATTTTTTGTTTTCATTTATTTTTAGCCTCCTTAGTAGTGCACGGGTTTGAAATAAGCTCACATATACTCTTATGAAGTATATGTGAGCTTATTTCAAACCCTCATATTTATTTTTTGTTTTCATTTATTTTTAGCCTCCTTAGTAGAGACACTCAGCCCTAGTTGGCCGTCTGGGCCAGAAGGGCCCAAGGTTACAATACTGCTTAGGCCGTGCAATACTGCTAAGGCCCTGGGCATTAGCGCCAGGAACGCAGTTCGTGTAGTTCTGGGGTAAATCTGGAGCCCAGCTGCACTATTTTACCCAGGACTTATCTACTAATTCCCTGTTCCTTTATTCATTTTAATTTTTTTTGAAAGAAGAGGAGTTTATTGGAAAGTAGTAGAGAAAGGAAAGAAGCACTCCTCATCTGAGGAGGAACTTAGAATAGAAATAGGTTCTGTCCCTTTATTCTTAATCATATGTTTCTCTATATTTAATATTTTCCAGAGAAAAGAATTATTTTGTGATTTTAATAAGTTATATTGTGTGCATCTACATTTTATTGTTATTCTTTAGTACTCTTTAGTAAATTAATTTATAAATTCTTTAATTATTTTATTTATTTAACTCTTTAATAAATTCTTTGATTCTTTAGCACATTTAGACTTTAAATAAACAAAGGGCTACATCCTATAATGCCTTTATGCACATATATGCATTTATATATAAATGTATTTTATATTATATAGAATGGTGGCCAATAAAGTCTTCTTTTATTTTTATATTAGGAGAATATTTACTGTTCTTGAAATTAATCCTTCTTAATCAGTCAGCAGAGATAATCACTTAATAATTGTGGCCAGTGGTTTTGAGATCTACTTTGTTTAAAGCTCTGTGTCAGGTATTTTGGAAACATCAGGTATTTTGAAAACATTATTGAGAGGCACTCACTTGTACAGCGTTTTCAACAATGGGTTCCTGTTTATGTTATTTGAGTACTCAATGTGCTTACAAATATAAAACCCTGGGGTCCACTTGGAAAAATCCTTGTCTTTTTGGTGTTATACTTATTTTTATTTGCAAGTTCCTGTATTACTATCTGTCTTACTATCAAAAAATAATAATTTTTTTAATAATTAATTTATTCTTTTATTGAATCACCATGTGGAAAGTTACAAAGCTTTCAGGTTTAAGTCTCAGTCATACAATGCTCGAACACCCATCCCTTCACCAGTGCACATATTCCACCACCAAGAATCACAGTATAGCTCCCCCCTCCTCCCTCCCCAGTCCCCCACCCCGCCTGTATAACTGATAAGTTTCACTTTACTTTCACCTTACTTTGATTACATTCAATATTTCAACAAAAAACTCACTATTATTGTTTGGATTTCTCCCCCCTAAAGTCGGACCCGCTGAAAACGAAGCATTTGATAATTTGTTTTCCATTGCTGAGAATGAAGAGCTATGAGGTCGAGTGGCCGCACTAGCGGCCGAACAGTTTTGGATTTCTGTATTTTAGTATTTAAGTAACTAAGTTCAGGGAAATATCTGCCAGAAATTGCAACATTGTAAGCTTGTATCTCTCAGCTACTTTATATTCCACATATGAGTGCAATCTTTCTATGCCTGTCTCTTTCTTTCTGACTCATTTCACTCAGCATGATACTTTCCATGTTGATCCACTTATATGCAAATTTCATGACTTCATGTTTTCTGACAGCTACGTAGTATTCCATTGTGTAGATATACCAGAGTTTCTTTAACCAGTCATCTATTTTTGGGCACTCTGGTTTTCAACTTGTTTCTGAGAATTGTTTTCTCATTCAGAGATGAGTAATCAACATGTTTAAATAGAGTTAAATATTTTCACAAGGCATGGTTTTTAATTAAGGATCGGCCCCTTAATCATAAATTAATTTGAAAGAGACCAAAAAGTTGCAGAGATGCTTCTGGACCCAACTACAGGCTCTGTCATCTGAGGCACCCAAAGTCACCATCCAGTTAAAAATTTAATGCCAGCTGTATTAGCCCATTCAAAAATTTTGAATTCCTGGAGTCCGCGGGCACATTCATGGCTGTGTAGCATCTGAAACTCTCATCACAGGAATCAGGAGTAGCATACCACATTGGATGGGAATAAAGTAGAAGCCGAAAGATATTGATTAAGAAAAATACAAACACACGAGGCTTAACCTGTAACAACCTGTTAGTAATCCTTTCTAGAAGGGCTTAATGGATCCATTGTGAGATTCAACAATATTCACATTTTTTTCTAAGGATATATATTTTTAAGTACATCTTAGGAATTACAACAAGCAATATAAAATAAATTACTCTGGGCCTAATATAGGGGAAGGCTTCAAAAATGGTTGGGATAATTGGAAATAATGGTGGTACGTAGATGCAATGGGGTGGGATTGGTGTTGAAATATTGAATGTAATAAACAATTAAAAAGTAAAGTAGAAAAAGAGACAAGGCCTCTTAAACTATAAGCTAATATATATGTCATTCTGTATGAACAGTATGAAAATCTTATGAATGATGACTATAATACTATGAACAGTTCATGTAGAATTTTAAGGTATTTTTGCTTTTTTGATAATTTTTTTCAGAGAAAATGAAAATGCAACATTATGTTATTCATTGCTATGTTTTATAGAAAAATGTTTGTTCTAATTCTTCATGTAGTAATGTTGTAATGGCTTCAAGGACAGTGAGATTCCTTAGCATGTATAGTTCTAATCTGATGACATTCTTGGCTGATTGCCCCTAAAGTCATTCAAAGAGCCTAAGAAATCTGACATACCACCTGCTAATCTCATGGATGAAATTCACACTGCACACCAATTTGAGACTTCTCAAGGGTTACTTTTGCAGTCCAGGTTCATCTCTTATGTCATAAATTTAGTGAATTTCTAACTCTTGGCTGACATAGATCTAGATATTCTCTGTAAGGCAAAGTGTGGTTGTCAGAATGTTCCATCTCCAACACCAACACCTAAAGGAAGGGAAAGCAAGGAAAGCTATTTCCCTGATATGTTGCAGTTTGTCTGTTTCTTCTCCTATTCAAGCACCTGCAATTCTGTGCCATGCTGTGCTTGGGCAGCTTCTCTGACCTTGGATTTTAGTGCTGTTAAAGCTGGAGAGGGTAGAGCTTTCCTTTTCTTTTGTACTGGGTCTCAGGGGTGTGATTTTGTTGTTGGCATTTAGTCTCTGACCCAAAATTGCCTTTTCCTTTGAAATGGAACCAAGCATGGAATCATTTCTTTATTGGTATTCATGCAGCATCAGTTAAAAATATGTAAATATTTTACTGTTTCTATGAGCTTAATGCACCTCTTTCCTGTTTGCTTGGGTTGGAGATATGTGGTATGTTTAACTGTCTTTTATAGTTTATCAAATCCAAAAAGGCAGTTTAACACTATTCTTTTGTGCTGTACCTAGCAAAATGTCTTACACAATTAAGTCCTACTACATGCATTTAATTAGATTGCACATGTACAGATAGGTCCCCTGGGTTTCCAGAGCTGTAAGACACTGCTTTGGAAAACGATGCAGTCCAAAAAGGATTTAGGTCAGACAAATTTTTATCTTTCTTGTTGGAATGGTTGGAAGTGCCTTTCCACTGTTCTATAGTAATGTCTTTCTTAAGATTCTTTTTTTTCCTCTCAGATTTCATTGACAGCTAGTCCAAGATTGTGCGCTGTATATATTTCTTGTTAAACTCATTGGGTATTTGAACTAGCAATGATTTTATGACTTTTTTCCCCCTAAGTGACAAGAGTTTTGCCACAAATTTATAAGAATTTGTTTGGAACTTGGTTTCTTTGCAAACGTTTTAAGTCATAGAATTTAAAATTTAAAGAAAACTGAGAATGAAAGTAATTCTATCACCTTACCTGCTCTCATTCAGATTGTAGCTACCTTCAGTCAAAGACTCACTTGTTTCTTTAAGATTTATCTGTACCTCCCTCTCCATCCTGAAGTCCATATGTACTCCACTTTGGAAATACAAGGATCTCTCTAAAGACAGTTCTGAGCTTATAACTCCCAGGTGTAAAAATATGACTTCTTGGAAAACTCTAGAGATCACATTTCATATTACTTGGCTTCTCACTCAAGATTGTAAAATCTATTCCAAATTATTTTTACGACTTTATATTTCATTTTTACCCCCAGCTCCCCTAATAGAATTTTAGAATTCACTGAATTACATCCTCTCTGTTGCCTTGACATCTTATGGATTTCGATCATTCCTGGTTCTTTGTTCATTCTCCTTGATAGCCTTGGAATTGCTCTCTCCTCATTTCAAGGAGCACTTTAATGACACCTTCTTAATTGATTTTCCCTATCTCCAAGGAAAAATTATTCTATTATTTTTTGTTCCTGTAGCACTTTATTCCTAATGCTGTTGCTAACTTATGTTATCATAGTTAACTGCATTCTCATCTGTCTTCCATTTTAGAGTACAGGCTTTTTTACAATGGAGGCATCACATTTCTTGTTGTTCTCCTGTGGCCTACCTGAGTCTCTAACATAACTGGCCATTCAATAAATGTCTTGAAAAATTGTTAGATATTGATTCAGTAGGATAAAGGGCTATGAATTTAATGATGCTGTATCAAATGATTCTTTTTTGTGACTGCTGGCATCTTTCTGTGGAATATGATGGGGTTATAAAAATATTAATATCATATAATACATTCCAAAGATAATACAATCTATTAGGATAGTATCTTCAAGAGAGTGCTTAAAAACTAATTCTAGAAACTACCCAGTGCTCCACTATAGTGGAGAATCGACATTCTACTTTTTACTTTCTGTTTTATTAAATAAACTTTTAAAATTAGCAAGTGTGATTTACAAAGGTGTCAATAGTAGAGTTTCAGGCATACCAATCCATCACCAATCTCATTGCCAGGGTCAACTTCTCTCCACAAATAAACCCAGGTTCTGTTTTCCCAGGCCCCCAGGGGTATACAAAATCACATGACTAGAGAATGCAAAGCATCAAAGAACAGAAAAGCCTTGGCCCAAGATTATATAAATGGAAAATTCATGGAAGGAGAGAAATGAAGGTGGGGGAGTAAAAGGAGGTTGATGAAAGGTTCCAAGGATCCTTGGAATGTTGGTGATGTAGAATGTAGATGTTTAGAATGTGTGTGTGTATAGTGTGTGTCTGTGTATACATATAAATATATAACATATATACATGTAATCTACTTAAATGCATCCCTTTCTTAAGGCAGCATATTTAAAAAATTCTTCACAATAACAACACCTTTTTTCCTTGTGCTGAGATTATAAATTTGATTTCCTGTAACTTTTCTTTTTGGTCTCAATTTGTCTTTGTACTGCTTTGGGGAAGCATAAAAAAAGCAGTTAACTGGTTTCCACTTTGTCAGTTCTTCCCATAGAAATAGCATTCAGATTTCAACTATATATTTTATTTCATAGGATGAATGGTCCACTCATTCAAACACATATACACATACTCAGACAAGCATGCTAAGTCTGCTAGTATACATATCAGCAACTAGAATTGGAAATCATTATAGAAGTAGAGACAAAGACATAAAAATAGAGTTTACTTTACAAATCATTCACATCCTGGTCAGTACATGTTCGATAAGTAATTTCAGATATGTTAGTTAATAAAGGATGCCAGATTATTGCATTTAATTCCAGATTTAGCTTCTAGGTGATCAGAATTTGTTGGTTGATCTTACTTATATGCAGGAAATTATCCTTAATATAGTGACATAGAAGAGAAATGTATTATGTTCTCTCACGGTTCTGTGGGATAACTGGAATCAGCTAAGAAATTCTATTTGGAGGATCTCACATGTCGGGACCATCAAGTACTGCTGGCATGTGAGCCACTGAAAACTGGGAGAATTAGCCATCCAGGTGGCTTCACAGTGTGAAGCATGAGTTGTTCTTTCCTAGTACAGTAGCCTGTGCTTTTTACAGGGCAGCTGAGGGCTCTACGGAGCACAGGATAGAAAGCTATGAGTCAATCAAATATTCCAGGAATTGGTACAGTTTACTTTGACGTCATCTTTTTGGTCACAGTAGTCATCTGATTTGCTGATTCTAGGAAGTGAAGTAGTTGCATCTCTTGGTGGAGGAATGTCATGATTACACTGCATAAGAGTGTGCTGGATGGGAGAATATTGTGACCATCTTTGGAAAGTACAGCCTGCCACACCATACATTTGGTTGGAGTGGTGAAGAATTCATTTGAACTGAGGTTATCTTATTATCAGGAGAACTGAATGCAGTATGGTAAGCTTAAACTGGCAAAGACATTATGATTGCATAAATGGCCATAAAGAATGAACCTAATTCACATCCTCTACTTACATTTAATCACATACTCACACCATATTTCTAACTTACTCTTAGGATTTGACAGTTTTAGGTTCCGGGAGATAGCTCAACAGGCTGGAGCAGCACATGCTTTGGATGTGGAGCACCGGCTTCCATCCAGGGCACCACATGGTATATGGACACCAAACACGAACCTCAGAAGTAGCTCCTGACCACTGCTGGTGTGACCATCCCCCACTCCCACAAAAATGGGGAAAAAATGTTGTTCTAAATTTAACTTTATGACTAGTACTTTCATTTTTGTTTTAAGTGACTAGTTTCTAAATGACCTTAACTTTTAGGAAATTAATATTAAGATGTATTTTAAAACCATTTTGTCATTGAAATTCAATTTAAAAAATAATCCTCCATACAATTAAGTAATTATAATATTAAATTCATCTTTTGATGTAATATAAATTTCTCTACTTGAAAAACATTTAATACAGCCTATTTCCCAAAGACTAATTATCTTTATTCTAAGCATCTTTATTTTCTTTATCTTAACTATGATTTAACTAGGACTTCAATATGTGATTTATATATATTTATTATCTATTCATATGTATTATGCTTACATAATATTAGAAATTATTAGAAATTATGCTTACAATAATTAGAAATTATTTTCAGTATATAACCACAGTAGTCTAAGGTACTGAGTGTTTTCTTTTTCCCTTCAAGAATAAGAAATTTAACATTGTTAGTATAAGTTTGAAGAGATACATCTGTAAGGTTATCAGGGATCTTGGGTTCTTGTAGCTGTCCTAAGATTCATACACTCGAAATAGAGTTCCAGCCATTATTGACCACATTTTTTACAGGCAAAGGCCAAAAACTCTTAAAGGGTGAGGGGAGGGAGAGAGATATTTGGGAGGCAGTTAGCAGGTCCAGTCACACTGAAAAAAATTTTTATTGATGTGGTTATGAAAATTACATGTCATTAATTATTTCACAATTTACTTATATTACTTTCTAGCATTTTAGTTAATTTTGGCGGTAGAGCATGCTAGCCATGCCTTGGGGTTACTTCTTGGTCTTCACTGTTTGGTCACTCAGTGGTGTGGGAGACAATGCGCTGCTGGGAAAGCCTGTGCTCATCCTACTGAACTATCTCTCTGGCCCCGTGAAATTGACAGTTTATTCATTTTTTGAGTTTTTTGTTTGTTTGTTTTTGGTCATACCCAGCCGTACTTGGGGATCACCTCCAGCAATACTCAGGGGATTGTGATGCCTGGGATTGAACTTGGGACTCCCATATACCAAACATGTGTACTACATAAGCCTTCACTTTGTTCCTTTTCCCCTTGGAGATTTTGTTTTGTTTTGTTTTGTTTTTGTAGCTCGCTCAGCTCTATATAAAGAGGCTGATGAATGTTTGGAACATTCTCCTTCTTTGAAAATTATTTAGATACTAAATGAAAACAATACATTAAAGAAAACAAAGAAGAGATATAGCACCTATATGAATTAGAAAATTGAGCTCAACTTCTCTACAATAGATATACATAAAGAAAAGAGGTATGAATAAAAGTCTTCAGATAGAGAATGCCACAAGGTTAGCATTGTAGCATTGTCATCCCATTGTTCATCTATTTGCTCGAGGGGGACACCAGTAACATCTGCATTGTGAGACTCGATACTGTTTTTTTCTTTTTTTTTTCTTTTTTTGGTCACACCCAGCAATGAAGAGGGGTTACTTCTGGCTCTGCACTCAGTGCTCAGGGGACCATATGGGATGCTGGGATTCGAACCCGGGTTGGCTGCGTGCAAGGCAAACGCCCTACCCGCTGTGCTATCGCTCCAGCCCCCGACTCGTTACTGTTTTTGGCATATCAAATACGACATGGGTAGCTTGCCAGACTCTGCCGGGTGGGCGAGATACTCTCGGTAGCTTGCTGTACTCTCTGAGAGGGGTGGAGGAATCGAACCCAGATTGGCCATGTGCAAGGCAAACGCCCTACTGCTGTGCTGTATATGTATATGTATATGCATATGTATTATAGTGATGTATAAGCTGTATACTGAATTATATGATGTAAGTTTGCTAATGAACTGAGGAGGAGCACAATGTAATAATGTTTGCTATATAGGAGGCCACGATTCTGATTCTTCTTGATGCCCTTCATATTTGAAATGACATACAATGCATTATAAAGTCATATTTAAGTCATATTTACAGAATTGGCAATATTGGCAATTAGTTTCATCTTTTATGAAGGCCTGGGGTGGGGAATGCTAGCAAGACTGAAGTGAAGGAGTAAAGAGGGGAAGAGGGAGTGGGACAAGATTGGAGAGAGAGGGAGAGGGAGAAGGGAAGAAAGGAGGAAAAAAGAGGATAGATTATTAGTAGTGACTTTAGCAGTTCTAGCTTGCTTTGATATCTAGGAAAATAGAGAAATAAATATAAAAGAATGTTGTCTTTCTCATTCATACACCTCAAAGAATAGAAAAATAAGGGTAACAACCAACATGACTAAATCTCTGAGTTAATCTAATTTAATACTCTGATACAATGACAATTTAAATATGAGAGCAAGCTTAAGAGTTCATGTATATTCATTTGAGTAAAGTTTAGTTTTTGTATTACATGACATTCTAATCAGCCAGTAAGGACAATGTAGTCTGTTGAAACTGAAGCATAACCTGCCATTTAAGCAGTGACCTGCTCTGTGAGGTTCAGAAGGGGACTGTTGGGTATTTACACTGCATATTTATATTGATAGTGTTTATTCAATAAGGAACTTATAAACTAGGAAAGTGTGGAGGTCTTAGGAATAAAGAAAAAGATAGGTTAGTGGAAAATTCATGTAAATGACTGATATACATGGTACTTAAAAATAACAAGTAATGCAATAAAATGTGAGTAATGTATCTAGTATAAAAAAATGATGTTCACGTCTGGGCATCCTGGTCCATTACCATTATAAACTAGAAATGAAATCTCATATAGGCCTTAGGAATATTCAGGGGGATCTGTAGTGGAGTACTCCATTGTTTTCTGATAACCAATAACAATTTTGTCTTATAGTCTAGAAATTAGTTTTATTTAGTGCATTCATGTGTATTTTTTGTTTTCATAAATGACTGAAATACAATTTGCTATGATACTTTCTAAAATATAGCAAATTTTCAAAAACTTGAATTCTCTCTAAATTCTTTATTTACATTTTCCTCTTTTGTTATTTCTGCTAGCTCTTTCTTTCCAAAAATATATACAAATGCCTGTTTTTATGTCTGCTTGTTTGTTTTGAGGCCATGCCTGACAGTGATCATTTCCCACTCTTGGTTCTGTGCTCAGGGATCACTTCTGGTGGGACTTGGAGGAACGTATGTGTTGCCAGGGATTAAACCAGGTTAGCTGTGTGCCAGGCAAGTGCCTTAACACCTGTACTCTCTCTGCAATCCTATACGTATATATACATATATATATATTCTTTTTAAAAAAAAAATAGGAGTACTGCTATTTGTTTATCCATGATTAAGCTGATTGAATTGGGCATGAACTCAACATTACTTTTAAAAAACATTATATCACTGTGAGAGTTACAAAGCTTTCATGTTTGAGATTCAGCCGTACAATGATGGAACACCCATCCCTCCACCAGTGCACATTTTCCACCACCAATGTCCCTTATATTCCCCCCACCCCATGTCCCTCCAACACACATCCCAGTCCTCACCCTGCCTCTATGGCAGAAAATTTTCCTATTATTCACTTTCTAATTTTGGGCATTATGTTTTGCTCAAAATTTCCCATGACAATTCAAGTCTATTTGCCAGCGGCAGATGCTAGATGATTTATTTTCCATTCCTCATTTCGAATATCATGAGAGCTAGCATGGTCCTGACTGTAAATGTATCACTTCTCATCCTATTGATCTTCGATTTGCTTAAGTGGGAGCCAGTAATGTATCCATTTGTCCCTGTTGCATGCTGGTGTAGCCCAATGATATCTGCTTGCTCCAGGAACATGAAGAGCCTCAAACCGTTCATTCATGTTTTTGATGAAGAAATCTGACCATCTCGTTGGTGGATGGCCATGCAGTCTTTTGACATCTGTGGAATCCAGTTGATGACAGCTCTAGTCCAGTGGTCATCTCTAAATTGCATTACGTGTCCCGTCCATATGATTTTAATTGTAAATGTAAATTTCTAGATTGTAAATTGTTGGGTTCCAGAGACATCTCTGTATGGCACTAATCCATTTTGGGATTCAGTTGGGAGTCTCTGTGCCAGGGCTGTTGGTACACTAAGATGGTACCTGGAGGCAAATTGTGGGCATGACCACCATTCTTCTAGATCTTGGGGACCCAGGGAGGGACAGCCCGTGTCTGCTGCCACCATGAGGCCTGGGGATTCAGTACTGGAACCCTCATACCTGGGCCAGGCTTGTGGAAGCTCTTGGTCACCGGGATTCCATCTGGAGTAGGATGGGAGACTGCACCTGCTCCATCTGGGGTGCCCTGATGAAATTTGCCTGGTACGGGGCCTGGAGAGATCTCTGGAGTTGTGGTGTCTTCCAAGACTCACAGCTGTGTCTCTGGGCCAGGACAGCCTGGGTCTGCTTTACCCATGCGACCTGGAGATTCAGTTCTGGAATTGAATACCTGGGTCTTTCTTGTGGAAGCACTTGGTCACTGGGATTCCATCTGGAATACACGTGTGTGTGTGTGTGTGTGTGTGTATAAACATATATATATATATATATATATATATTCTTGAAGGGGGAAAGAAAACAGTACTTCAGACTACTGTGGTTATATACTAAACATGATTTTTAATAATTTTTATTTTTCATTTTAGTTATTGTTTTTGTGATATACTGTTGTCCACTCGGTTTTAATGCACCAGTGGTCACTTGTTACAGGGGCAAGGGGTTTGGGGGGATCGAGTGGCTGCACCTTGTAGTGAAAGGGATCACTATTCTAGGCATTAAACAGGCCAAGGCAGGATCTCTATATAACTGACCCTAAATTTTAGGGTCCACAAACCCTATCCACAAAAAATATCCACAAACCCTAAATTTTAGCTTTATTATAATTATATGCTTTCATTTTCCTATTGTTCCTAATCAGACCTGAGTGTTCAAAATGTGTGGTCTCTCACTGCGGGCATTCAGTGGTCATAGCTGCTTTCCCCACCCCAGGAAGCCTACTGTGATGAGCAAGAGTAAATGAAGAAATGGAGGCCAGGCTGGTTGGTGATAGTGGCTGTTTATTCCAATCTCCGTCCTATTCTAGTCTCCCTCTCCGACCGTATTCCAGTCTCACCACGCGCCCCATTCCAGTATTCCTCTGCCCTTCTTCTCATCTTCTCAAGTCCCTTCTCGCAGAACCTCATTCTCCAGACCATCTGTCAGAGTTGGGGGTAGCATGTACACATAGGTGTGGTTGCACAATCAACAGATGTAAAACCCTTCCCTCAGGGGAAGCTTCTAGGACAAACTCGCATCCAACAAGGTGATCCACTCTTGGGAATACCATGTAGGGGCATATTACTTTCCCCTTTTCTTAGTCCAGATCCACTTAAATGGTCATCTAAAATTTACTTCTTTTTTATTTTTTTATTGAATCACCATGAGAACAGTTACAAAGCCTCCCAGTTTAAGTCTCTGTAATACAATGATCAAACATCCATCCCTTCACCAGTGCACACTTTCCACCACCAAGAATCCAAGTATACCCCCATCTCACCCCTCCCCCCGCCTATGTGGCAGATGATTTCCACTTTGCTCTCTCTCCACTTTGATCACATTCAATATTTTGACAAAAGATCCTCCATTATTTTTTTGAATTTCCCCGAACAATCAGACCTACGGAAAAGGCATCATTAGATAATTAGTTTTCTATTGCTGATTATGAAGAGCATATGATGATTTTGGATTTCTGATATTTTAGTAATAATTCTGGAGAGATTTCTGCCAAAAGCTGTTGGGTTCCAAGATTGGTTTGTGTGCCTCTGGGATCATGGCTGTTCAGAAGCCAGTGTCACTTGTGGGTGGCAACTGGGGGCCTCGTTGGGACAGGGAGTGGGGCCGGTTCCATCCCCCATCCCGTGAGGACCCATGTGTCACGCCACTGAAGTCTCATATCTAGCTGTCCAATAGACTCTGAAAAGGTGGCGGCCACCGTGCCACTGGGGAGAAAAGGCGGAAGGGACAAACACCTTTCCCCACCCGGGGTGGCACGGTGCCTGCCATAGTTTAATGCTCAGTTCAGATGCATTTCTGCCAAACGTTAAATTTACTTCTTAATACTATTTCTAATCATTTTGTAGGGACACAGTAAGAATATATTAAATTTAAAAGGTGGCTCTTCTGGGCACATCTCGCTATATATCCCACTCCATAGTCTTCAGGCCAGATTAGTCCTTCCTAACCACAGCAGGGTTCTCATCCAGTTATTCTCTTGGGTAATGAGAGTTTATCCATGACTATGCTCTTAATTTATTACAAGTTTTATGGCACTTGGCCTGTCCCTATTCAATGCAAGGATAACTCACAGCTTCCCTGTGTCCATCCAAGTTCCTTCGTCAGCACTCTTGTTTTGGGCTGCTAGGTACTAATGATAACTGAGGCATATGTCAAGTAAATATGACAGATGCCTAGGAGTACATATTAGTGAGTCAATTAACTCCCAAGTTACAAAAGCATAGCATTAACTCTCTTCCTGTGTCTATATAAAAAAGACATTGCTCTAAACTATGCAAAGGACATAAATGAAAGAGAAAAGCAATATTTCACTTGCATCTACAAAATCCAGAGTCCTTAGAAGAATCTGACCATACAAGTCATAGGGTCTGATTTAGGTATATAAGTGATTAACAGATAGGGGAAGCAGAGCACAAAGCAGAAGTTAAAGATCAACTTGAACAAATAAAGATAAACAGAAGGTAAAGATAAAGATGATAAAGATTAAAAATGGGAGTGCTTCAGGAGCATATGATGGGTGTAACTCAATAAAGTAAGCTCCCTGAGGCAAGGGAAGGGCAAACCAATGTTATCCAATGCAGGTTTATAAGTCTTTCTTGAAACATGGGGCCATTTTCTTTTGGCATGTCTCCATCATGCTTGAATGCCCTATTCTTTCCTTCCTTTCACCCTGGAGTCCATGTAGCACATTTAGCTTTCTTTCTTGTGTCTGTGCTCTAATAACTCATGATGAATTTTATAGATTTCCATTTTCACTGGGTTTCTTGAGATTGAGTTTTGTGTCATTCCTAAAATCTCTCCTTTCTTCTTCGCTAATCCTCACAGTTGGTCCAGATTCTTTAGAACTCTAATGCAGAAGTTGGTAGCTGAAAAGATAGTTCTCTTAGAAATTGGTGTTTAATTTTCTACTTACAAATAATTTGCCATTTTCATATTTCTTTACTTCCCAATACCCTGAAGACCTAATATTGTATATTTTTATTTTGGGCTAGATTTTCCAGACAGAGGGGGAAGAACTTCAGACTTGGGTGACTTCTAATACCACAGCTACACAGAATTAATTCCAGAGTCTGTATTTTTAAAAAATTCTGTAAAGTATATTGATTTTACAGTTTATTTGCAATATGCCATAATGTAACCAAGATCTCTGTTATATAAGCTCATATGTAGTGGTATATATTTTTTGAACTGAGTTTACTGAGTTGAAGGCTTTTTGTTTGTTTTACTGTACCATTATAATTATATATTAAGTGATACAGTCCCAGAATTAGCTCTGAAAGTTAATGCATAGTAGATATAAAATCATCAATAGTGATTTTTTTTCTTTTTGGGTCACAGCCAACATTGCACAGGGGTTACTCCTGGTTCATGCCCTCAGGAATTACTCTTGGTGGTGTGCTCGGGAATCATATGGGATGCTGGGAATCGAACCCGGGTCGGCTGTGTGCAAGGCAAATATCCTACCTGCTGTGCTATTGCTCCAGCCCACCATTTGTTTTCTTGACTGTACTAATTTGTGTTTAGAAATTCGCCTATTGACTTTAAACTAATCAAATATAGGATAGGGCAAATGCCATAATGTCTGCCTGGCAAATTAAGGTCATGTGTTCAATCCCTGTTGTTGACCCACGTGGTGAACATGATTCTGTCAGCTCTGTTTCAGCCAAGGAGCTGTGATCTTTGGTGCTATAGACTTCACACATTCAAAATGTGTGTGCACAGCACGACTACAGAGGTATGGCCCTGGTGAGATCAGTAAAGGTGGGGAGCACCATATCCAGAAAGTGGGACCCCGGTGCACTACAGAGCACTACAGTGCATGAGCACCACAACTGAAGAGAGCAAGCCCAAAGCTAACATGGATACAAACACCACAATCACGGAGAGCCCCTTTGCAAAGTATATGAGCACAGCAGTTTAATGTATAACCCGCAGGGAGCACTACCAGTAACCTTGCATACTCTGCTGCCAGGCATGTGTGCAGTTGCCTATCATCAGAGAAGCAGCAGAGGCAACAGCGAATGAAAGAAGAGAAATAGTTTTAAAATATTAAATATTTATATTTAAATAAATAAAAATTTAATCCATAATTTTTTAAAAACATGTTCATTGGTTCAAGGAAATTAATGAGTAATGTTATTGTAAGAGTACAAGGAAATATAAGCATTCAACTGATGAAATGAAGTTTCTGACTATAATTCAAGGAAGGTTTTTTCTATGTTTTTACAGTGAAGAGGTCTGACTCAGATATGGACTAGGAACAAAATGTTCCAGTGCTTAGAAATGGCAGAGTAGAAGATAGTTCGCAAAAGTCAGGAACTGGTCTTATCCAAGAGGGCTAACCATTTCTCTGTGTTCTAATGGCTTTGAGCCCAGCCTTACAAAACCCTCACTCTTTCATAAATTCCAGAGATGAGGACTATTAGAAGAAATTTTCAGGTTTTGAGTATTATTTAGTATCTATGTTGTAAAATAAATAAAACATGTCAGTAAGCCTTTTGCTGATCAAGCCACAGCTTGCCTTCTTTCCTCAGGAAACAATGAGGCAGTGGCACATGTCTGAGAGGAAAGAAATCTAGGACAGAAAAATGTCAGAATCTGCGATTATCTCTTATTAGCTGTGTCAAATTAAGCAAGCCTTGTAATTTATTTTAATATGATTTATTTTACCTAGAAGCATGACTCTGCTAAAGTATGAAGAAAGTTACCAATCCGTTAAATTTCATAACTTGTAATCCTGTTGATAGTATGAAGATACATTTGCCTCTTCTACTGAAATCAGCTCGAAATTTAGGGAGATAAAATTTATAGAAATGCATAGTTTTCATAAGCTTGGTTCAGTTGTTAGCATTTAACTACAAGCTTGCTAATCACATCTAGTTTCCTCTTGTATAAGGTGTGGGAGGTTTTGTGTTCAACATTAGCAGAGTCATCCCTGTGCCAGTCAGAGGCCAGAGATGTCCTGTTGTCGTTTACACACTAGAAAAAGATAAATTAGACTGTCAACTCAAAATGCTTGTTGTGCTTGTTGAACTGTTGATTTCTCTGCTTTTGGTTCTGATGAACACAAAAGCACATCTCTTGTATTAGTAAACTGGTGTTTCTGTATAGCACTATAAAGAACATAATTTCTCTGGGCACAGATTCTCTTGGTTTCTGAGTGTTGTTCTTCTAGAAACACTTGCTTTCTTAGTGGAATTTTGATTTGTGTTGTCCACGGTATGTTTGGTCTGTCTGAAATAACACTTTGTATTTTCAAGGATTATTTTATTAATGTTTTGTCTTCTGAACAACTCTTTTATAATAAAGCAGTATACCCAGCAGTATAAAATTCATTTAAATGGAAATATTCTGAGATTTGAAGTTAATGAACTCTTCTTAATACTTCCACCCAAAGAAAATAATTGATAGAATCTGATGAAATACCTTTTATTTTAAAATCATATTGAATTTGTGGAACTCATGTTTGTGTTTCTGTGAGGCATGCAAGTGGTATGACTGCATTCTCTCTGTGCTTGATTTTTAGTTGTAGTTGAAGTGTGATTATAAAGGGAATTGTTGCAATTCTCTTGATAAATCAAGAAATTCTCTTCTAACTCAGCCACCTTAACATGTCAGACAAATTTTTTTTTTAAGAACTTGAATTTTAGCGCATATGCTGCCTGAGCCCATGTGCTTCTTGTGCCCATGTGGCCGAGCACATGTGGTGTCTGAGTACATCTGTTGCCCACGTCTCCTCTCTTGAGATGTGTGCTTTCATGCTTTCCTGTCTAATCCTGGGATATGTGTAGGGGCTCTCTCTGCCCTTGGAGAAGCCCGTGTTCTCTCTCTCTCTCTTTTTTTCTTTTTGGGTCACACCTGGCAATGCACAGGGGTTACTCCTGGCTTTGCACTCAGGAATTACTCCTGGCGGTGCTCAGGAGACCATATGGGATGCTGGGAATTGAATCCGGGTTGGCCTCTTACAAGGCAAACGCCCTACCTGTTGTGCTATTGCTCTAGCCCCAACCCGTGTTCTCTCTTAAGCGTGTTAACACGCTCTCTCTCTCTCTCTCTCTCCCCCCCTCCACACCTTCAAAAAACGTTCAAATAAAATGTTTTACTTAAAAAAAACTTGAATTTTAATAAACACCTCAAATGTTCAAAAAAATTTACTTATGTATCTCATATATGAAAGTTATTTTTTGTCATCTCTCAGCACCCTTTCACCCTTTATTTCTTTTATATACTTGTGAAGTACATGTATTAGGACTCTCCTTATCTCTTAATAGTATTCTCCTTGACTTATGCTTCTAGTATCTACAAAACATTGAGGATATTTCTGTTCATTAGCCACACTCATTTTGCTTTGCTATATGCAACGTCTATATTTTGCAAATCTTATTTATTATATTAAAGTATATAGAATTTAAAAAGTGTGTGTTGTGTGGGTTACGTTTTCTGTAACCTTGGCAAATTGCTTACTTTAAAACTTTTTTCCTTTTCACAGATGAATTTTGTAGGAGTATTTTGAGATGAATGTTTGCAAATTGTTTTGAAATTTCCAAGCACCACATACAGTAAGTAATATGTATTTTTATATTTCCACTCAATTTCATTTATATGAATAAACTTGGCAGACAGTCATAAAAAAGCACATTTTTATTTGAAGTTCTTTCTGTTTGTGAATATTGAGGAAAAATGTGTACAAAAGATAAAAATTGTATGAATGATTTGTGTGAATAAGTTGTATAATTTGAGTTTAGTGACTGAGTTTGATATTTTTCCATGTATATGCTCACATAATATTTCACACTATGTGAGATTTTTCTGTATTATAAGCGGAGAATGTAGAAACATTTTTATTATTCATGGGGCATTTCAAAAGAAGTATTGAATTAAGAATTACGATTTACTATTAGCATTCTCTATGCTTTAGACAACTAAAACATTTTTTTAATTGAATTACTCTGAGATAGTCCCTTACAAAGCTGTTTTTGATTAGGTTTCAATCATACAGTTTTCCAACACCCAATGTACATTACCCAGCACCACTGTCCTCAGTTTCCCGCCCCCCATCACCCTCACCACCTCCTCTACTTCCAGCCTGCCTATGGCAGGCACTTTTCTTCTCTCTCCCTCTCCCTCTCCTTATCCCTTTCCCTCTCCCTCTCTCTCTCCTTCTTCCTCCCTTTCTTCACCCCCCACCCTGCTTTTGTGCATTGTGGTTTTCAACAGGGATTCTTAAAAGTTATCATGTATATCCCTTTACCTACTTTTTTTTTCTTTTCGGGTCTCACCCAGCGATGCTCAGGGGTTACTCCTGGCTCTACACTCAGGAATTACTCCTGGCGGTGCTTGGGGACCATATGGGATGCTCGGAATTGAACCCGGGTCGACCACATGTAAGGCAAATGCCCTACCTACTGTGCTAGCACTCCAGCCCTACCCCTTTACCTACTTTTAACACTAGATTCTTGTTTAGACAATTTGCATGTTTCCTTTTATTATCCCTAAATATTTTGAAAAAAAATTTTTAGTTCCATCTAGTTAATGAAATAACTTAGACACAAGAAGTTTTAATACCTTTCTCTTTTCAGAAAGATAAATATGTATTTTTAACTAAAGAGTTTTTGGAAAGAATTGCCTCCAAGTACTTAAATTAATGATTACTTTTTATTCTAATTTGGAATAGTTAAGAGTTTAAACATGTTCCAAAAAGTTATTTAATTTTTCGCTTTGCTTAAAATGTGATAGATATTTTTCTTGTACTGTCTATCATATTATTGCGTTTATTTCAAATGATACATTCCAACTTCCAACATGTACTGATTTAAATTTGTAGGAAATAAGTGATAATGCAAATTCTGAAAGTGTATAATTTGTCTAACTTTTATAAGAATATTTAGACATAGACTTATGAAATTCTCCAAACTCTTCTTTTATTCATTAAATACATATATTAATAATGCTATCATATTATTTTTGTTGAAAGGGAGCATAGAATCCTAGAGAACTAACTAGCCTTCACATGTTAAAATTTTTTATTTGATGAAGTTAAATAATCTAAAAAACAATTTTATAATGTAATTTCTAAAAAAGCATAAAAGCAATGATGGCATCATTGAAATCTGTACATTGTCTTCCAACATAACTTTCTCAAAAACAAAAGGCAATACAATTTAGTGGTTCATGAATTTGAACTCTGTATTGAGACTACCTGGTCCTAGTATTATTTTGTACTAACTGTGTGATTGAACAAATGAATTAATGATCTTTAAAATGGATTAAGAACTACCTCCCCTGAGATAAATGAGCCTGATGGTATAAGTAAAATACAGGGTTTCACGCATTTAGTAAGTTTGGATTTCATTTCCCGTCTGTGTTTGCTAGTAAGCAGAATAACTTCAAAATAATATTATATAAAATACACCACAAAGATACTCAGTAAATACTGATGATTAAAATGTTTGAAAAGAAACAACTTAGCCTTATTTATAAGTAGGATAAGATGTTTTTAGTAGACATCTTTACTCTGAACTTTCAATGGAGAAACAAAACATTTTGTCAAACAGCATGTATATAAAATGAAGCTAAAATACACATCTTATTATATATTGACTCTCAAACAGGCTGAAAGTGTGTTTTTGTGTTTTTTTTTAATTTCGAGAAAAGGAGCAATTGTGGAGTCCTTGAGGACTCTGAAAAGCTTATAGATACAAAATAAATAGCTGATTTTATTGGCAATAATTTGTGAGAACAATCTCAATATTTATTAAACATTTTATGAATATTCAAGGATTATCTAAAAGGAAACACTGTTAAAATAAAGCATCTCATATCTTAATACATTGGCATATTAAATTCTTTAACCCAAGTATGCACTTTGTGTCTAACATGTCATTTCTGTACAATTATATAAGGTAGCTGTATCATCCCCATTTTTTACATGGGAAAATGCAGCACAGAACATTGAAGTTCATCATTCATTAAAATAAAAGTTGAGACTTTTTAAGGCTTCTGTGCTCTCTTAAATCAGTTTGAAGTGCTTAAATTCTCTGGCTCATTTCACTTAATTTTATTTACATAGGGACACTTTTGATACCTTGGTTCATACAATTGAATTTCTTAGTAAAGAAGTAGTTTATTTCAACCATAACATAATGATAATTACCTCATATTGGGTATCAATAAGACCACTCAGCAATCAAGAAATAATTGTCTTAAAATTCTTATTAAAGGAAACTTAAAAAGTATTAAAAAAGCCAAGTAATATTCTGTGCTTCTTTTATTATTATTCCCCAGACTTTCAAGTGACTGACTGCTCCTTTATTTTATAGTCTGTCACCTACTTCATGTAATGAGGAGGTTTGTAATAGAAGTTCAACTTGACCTCATCATTCTCCTTTCTATTTATCATGTCTGGATGTGCCCGGTTCAGCCTTTTAACACACTAGCCACAGTATTGAGTTTCCTTTCCAAATTTTGTTGATCTTTATCTTCTGCCCCTTTAGCCACTGAATGATGTCAATGGCCTTTATTGAAACAAACCATTATCGCAATTTGACCTGATGCTATTTTCCAAACACTGTTATTTTGAATCCAATTTATATGGGATAATTTTTTTGTATTCTTACAATACTCTTGATTTTGAGAATAAGGATTTACACAATCCTCATTTCCAGTTTAAAATCTGACCTCTGAAAAATGAAACTCATGATTGTTTTTAGTAATCATAGTTCATTTACTTTAATAAATACTTATGTCTTATTATTGAGGGGAACAAGGTAAGTTGAGTTATAGAGCAAGTGGGAGGGAGAGAGAAAAAATGATGCTCTGAGGAAAGTAGATATGAATAGGTATAGATAAAGCATCCATATGTTTTGACGATATGTATCATAAGCATGACTAAAATCAGCACTTCACTACAGAGCCTATGGTTTCCTGTATGGGTTCCAGAATATTCCAATGGGGCTACCTGTGAGAATTATAGAAACGAAGGGCCATGATCTTAGACTTGGGGAGCAACAAGTAGGTCAGGGAGGCTACAGGAAGAAAGAAAAGTCAGAAGGGTTCGCACTGTAGAAATACAAAGAATTCCTGAAATAAACTGACCAAATTTTTTTAAAAGTCCCAAATATTCTGAGAAATAACAAAAGGTGTTTTTATGTAAATGGGGAAAGTTATTAGAAAAGACGGAAGAAAGGATATATAATATTGAAATTTATTGCTTCAAGGTTTCTTCATGGACATTACATTTAATATACATTTAAATGCAGGTAGAAAATGCTAGCAGTGAAGAAAAATGACATAGCAAAATTTAGATGTTATGTGGCACCTTCACATTCAATTCATTAGACAACAGGGTGATTTCTTGTTTTGAACTAAAAATAAATTACACTGGAAAATAAGATGACTTCAGGTGTACAAAATACTTATATTCTTATCTAAGATTTAATTTACAGGTATTTAAGAAAAAGGTGTGTATTTTTTGAGGTCCAATTCAATGAATACATTTCCTTATCTGAGTATCAGTGAAGAACAAATATTGACTTTGCCTTGAGAATGGATTCCAGTTGAAAAACTTGCAGACAGAGAATGATGTTTAGGGAAATAGAGCAGTGAGTAATGAAGGGATGTGAGTAAAATCTGAGAAGGGAACGAATGTGTAAAAAACTAATGCACGCTGATGGGCGTGTGCACTCGTGGGCTCTTGGGGCTGCAGGCGGCTCTGTCTCACCACCTGCGTTTAGTGCTCTGGAACCACTGTGTGTGGCTGTTGGTCAAGGGCAGGCGACGGAAGGAAACAGGCCAAACTGGTTGCTCGATCAGTTTATTTCATTCTCTCTCTCCTCTCTGATTCTCTCCAGGCTCTGAATCTCTCTCTGGATCTGGCCCCCCAACCCACTCTTCCAGCCTAGTTAAATCCCCCCAGCATGAGGGGGTTGGGGCGTACACATAGGTGTGGTCACAATCAATAGGGTTAAGGTTCTTTTCCCTCAAGGGATGCTTCTAGGACGGATTCTCTTTCAGCAGGAGGATCCACCCAAGGGCAGAGTCCCATGAGTGTGTTTCTCCTCTCCTCATCCAGCAAAAATATAGGCATTCATAATTTAATCACTTTGTATGGGCACAATAAGAAATTCATTAAAGCTTATAGAATTGCTCTCCTGGGGCCATCTCGATCTCAGGCCAGATTAGTCTTTCCTATCCCTAGCAGGGTCCTAGTCTCGTCATTACTTTTGGATCATGACAGCATTCGTCCATGATCAAGCTCTTAGTTTATAGTTAAGAATTAGGCACTTTGGCCAGGCCCATCTCAATGCCAGGGTAGCACATGACTCACTGCTTGCCGTGGGTCCGTCCCGTCCCTCGTTGGGACCTTGCTTTTGGGGTGCTAGGAACTGAGGGCAACTGAGGTTTAAGTGGAGAAAGCAGATGCCCGGGAATGAATAATATTCGAATCCAATTAAGTCCCAAGTTACAAAAGCATAATATTGTCTTCTTGTGTCTATACAAAAAGGACATGTCTTCCTTCCTTCCTTCCTTCCTTCCTTCCTTCCTTCCTTCCTTCCTTCCTTCCTTCCTTCCTTCCTTCCTTCCTTCCTTCCTTCCTTCCTTCCTTCCTTTCTTTCTTTCCTTTTTGGGTCTCACCTGGCGATGCACAGGGGTTACTCCTGGCTTTGCACTCATGAGTTATTCCTGGCGGTGCTCAGGGGACCATATGGGATGCTGGGTATCGAACCCGGATGCCCTACCTGCTGTGCCCAACCCGCTGTGCTATCGCTGCAGGCCCTAAAAAAGGACATTGCTTTAAAGTAAATTATTCAAGAGGCATAAGGAGAGGAGAAAGGCAAGATTAACTTATAAGTTCAGTGTCCTAGGAAGGTCTGACCTTACAAATTAGCAGAGTCAGTTTAGGGGAAAGATGATTAACTGTTTTGGGGAAAAGATCATAGAGAAGTGATTACAGCTAAACAAAGGAATGGGGGTGATTCAGGAACACCTTATGGGTGTGACTGGGGTAAGCCTAAACTCCGGAATAAACCTGGACAAGCTCCTTGTGGCAAGAGGGGAAAGGACAAAGTAATGTCATCCTACAGGAATGAAGGTCAGGGAGTAATAAGAATAATTAATAATATGTGGCTTTTAATATTTGTTAAGCTCTGGTTTTTGCCATTTATTATTTAATTTAATTCTCAAACATTCCTGAGAATATACACTAAAGGTTTTTCCATTTTGCCCAAGAGAAAATTGAGGCCATTATTTATTGAATTTTACAGGTCGAATAACTAGAAAATAGCAGAATTGATATTTAACCCATTCAGTCAAGTTCTAGAGTCTCTGTAGTTAACTAATGTACCTTCATACTTCTGAAAAATAACTCAAATTTTTTGGCTGAATGAACTGGAAAATTATGTTACCAATAGTCAGAGAAACATTTAAAAAAATTAACCCCTTTTTGGGCTACATCTTTGAACAGGGAGAACATTTTTCTGAATTTTTAAGGAGAAGTATCTCTTATAGTTAGTGATAAATCTGTTATCTCTTCACTTCTATGCTGGGCAACAGGAACAGTATAACTTATGATATTGCTCAACTATAAATTAGAATAGTAAATATGTCATCTTAATGTAATTTGTCTTTTTAGCAGAGCTTAAAGTGAAACAGGTATAATGCTGAATTAAAGATTTAATATCTTGAGTTCATGAAAGAACAGTATTTTATTTTATTTTATTTTATTTTTTTAATAAGAATTTTATTTTATTGAATCACCATGTGGAAAATTACAATGCTTTCAGGCTTAAGTCTCAGTTATACAATGCTGAAACAACCATCCCTTCACCAGTGCCCATATCTCACCACCGAAAAGAAAAAAAAAACCCACACAGTGCACCTCCCATCCCGCACCCTCCCCTCGCCTTCTAACTTATAAGTTTCACTTTAATTTCTGTTTACTTTGGTTACATTCAATATTTCAACACAAACCTCACTATCATTGTTAGGAGTACCCCACTACAGTCAGACCTATTGTGAAGAAATATGAGGTTGCGTGGCCGCTACCGCGCAGTTTTGGATTTCTGTACTCTAACAACTAAGTCCAGGGAGATTTCTTCCAGATATTGGATCATTGCAAGCTTGAAAACCCCATCTGTGGTCGTCATAATATGGCGGACACCACGCCCTTCATCCCCGGAGAGAAAGAGGCGAGAGAGACAAATACCTTTCCCCTCCTGGGCGGGCATGGGGCTGCAGCTTAGTTCTCAGGCTGGAGACATTCTGCCAGGAGCTGCCCAAGCCGAAAGTAGTTTAGCTGGGTCTGGATTCACGCCCGTGCAGCTGCGGAAAGGGCCCCTGGGATCACATCTCGGCGGCGGGAGCTTTACGTGACTTTTAAAATTTATTTGGTTGACACAGTTGTTGGGATTTTGGTTGGTATTGCATTCCATCTATTGTCAAGTGAATTTTAAAGAACTGACATTTGTATGTAATATTGACTGTGAATATACTTCATGTAGTTGGGTCTTTTTATTTCCCTTAATAATATGTCATTGTTTTTTATGAGTTTTTTTAGCTCTTAAATTTCCTAGTCTGCATTTATCAGAGCCAGTTTTGAATCGATCATATTTTTAATATTCTTCAAAGAAAATGAGCTGGTGCTACCATAGTTTATTTAACAATTGAATGGTGCTAAATGGATTGCGTATAACAAATTTTTATTGGTTTAAACAAAGTAGAGGTCAAGGTTTGTCCTGCATAAAGGAAGTCTGGTCATTGAAAACTTGGGGCTGGAATTGTGGTAATTTGTTCCTTATGAAAACTAGATCTTTATATAGTTCTGTTCCCCGATTTAGTTATATGACTTCACCCTAAAAGGGCTTTTTCACTGCTGTGAAATAAAACCTGTAACCCAGGAATCATATTGTATCCAATAAAGCAGGAAAAATATAAATAAAGCAATGACAACTAACTGATCATCACACATTTTTGCAATTGAAACTGTTATTCACAATGTCTTACCTACAGCTCTTTGATAGGTCCCTGGGGGATGACAGATATTGGGTAAGCTTTTAGTGTCTCATTCATAATAAGAAAGTGGGAATGACCTTTTAGTAGGTTTCTATCAGCTTGAATGCATAGTATCTATTAACGAAGAGAGAGGGATTCTCATCTGAGCTCTTTAAATTACTAGCTCTGTGACCTTGAGTCAGAAACTTAGCCAATTTGTTTCTACCTTCTCAGATTTGTTTTTTGAGAAGGAGGGTGCTTGAGATTTTGGTGACATCCAGCTGTACTCAGGGCTTCCTCCTGGCTTTGTATCTGGTGGTACAAACTGCTTCTAACTGTGGTCAGCTCCATGTAAGGCTAGCATCTGACCCTTGGTATTCTTTCCAGTCCTCTTATTTTCTCAGCTTTAAAGAAGCTTGAGAATAACTACTTGAAAAAAATTCGTGCATGTGAAGGTCTGTCACATAGAAAAAAGATTACATTGCAAAGGGTCTAGTCCATATAAAAGGATTATATTTTACTTAAACAATGTTAGAGGAGCAATTTTGTTATTTAAGAAAGAACAGAGTCTATTCTTGCTTAATACTGATTGATAGGGTAGAAAGGCAAGCTACACTATTCCTCTTTGGCAATGCTTTGTCTCTTATATAGTATTGAGAGTCTCAGTTGCTGCCCTGTAGGCATGGTATGTTCGTATTTTGAATTGTATGGAACTATTTTCTCAGAATGTAGCTTTATGACAGTAGCACATTATGTAATGTAAGACCAAGATCTGACAAATTCCAGCTGGAATTCTATCATTAGAAGTTTTGAAACTTATGAAAGTCATTATAATCCTTTGGACTTCAGCTTCACCATCTGACAAATCAATTAGTAGGACATGATGAACTTTATTACTTTATGTATTTAATAGCTTTATAGCAGCACAATTCCATGTATCTTAATTTGCTATAGAAAAAGCCTGTCAAAAAACTATCCTAAAGAATAGATAGTAAAGTGGTAAAGACTTTTTTAGTTAAAGCCACTTTAAATGTTTATAAGTACTGTATTTATTGAGAGGTTTAACCAGCTCAATTTCAACAAATCTAGGGTAAGAAAAGAAACTTTTAATTCTGGAAATGGAGACTGCAGATTTAGGCAACGTGTGTTACTTTGGTGAAGTCAGATTTTCATCCTCTAAGCTCTAGGTGACATTCATAAAAGGGACGTTACATATTACTGTCATGCTGTAGGTGAAATTAAATAAGAATAGGATAAATAATTCTTAAAAAAACATGTTCACTGAAAAATTCTTTAGAAGATCCAGTGGATACAGTATGAAATATTTCCTCACTCCCTGGTGGATTTCACAGTAAACTTTACTAAATAACTTATAACTTAAACAAAGTTACTAAAGATTTTTGCTTTAAAGTTTATGTGGATTTAGCCAGTCTATTTACTGTGTTATGCTGTAGGAAGTGTTGGCCAGTGTGGGTCCACTTGTATGAAACTGAGGTTAGACTAACACTGCCTTTCTTTATGTCTTCTTGAGGTAAATGTCTAGATGTGATTTTTCTCGCATCTCTGCTTGTGATCTAGAGAGACTGAAACAAATAGCAAATCATTTGCAGTGTGTGGCTTTTAGTGCTGTCTGCTCTCCTTTATGTTCTTATTTGAATAGATAGCTAAGACTCCTTCTCTATAAATAGCAAGTTATTAGTAAATGCATGGTGGCCATATGGCAAAATAGTTTCCATTGTTAAAATGATTTCATGTAAGAGCAATGTCCAGCCTTTAAGAACATGTTATACTCTGTGATAAAATCCTGGATATTATTTTTGTTATCAAGCTAACATACATCAAACTTACATAGCTTCCATTTTTGTACCTGTAGGTGCATTTACTCATCTTGTTGATGAATAAATAGATCACCTTTTAATAGCATATTAATTATTTCACATACCCTACATATATATAAAATGCTTTAAGTATATGGAATAGTTGATTATTACATAGTTATATATGACAGATAGCAATTAAAAAATACCTGTTTCCTACATCAAGAAATTTCCTTTGTACCTCTTTCTGTTAGTATTAAATTTTTTTTTATGATAATGAGCATCTGAACTGGTATGAAATATCTTGAAGGGAAATTTTAGTCTTTGAAATTTTGCTGAAAGTATTAATCATTTTGAAAAATAAAAACCTCTAAGTAATATTGAATAATGACAATGCACTAAAATAATATTAAAATAATATTAAAAATAATAAACTTCATTATGTACTGCAATGAAGCAGAATTGCAATCTGGAAACCTCATGAAATTCTGTACAATCTTCCACCTGCAAACCAAAAAATAAAGCCTACACAGGCAGCGAGTGCTCTGCTGGTCAGGTTGCCTGGCAACCCTGGGCAGTATCAGAGACACCAAATTGAGCAGCACAGAGTCAGACTAGAAGGTATCTTAGAAACACAAGGGTGAAAGTGGGTGGGAAGAAAGGAGGGGAAAGAGTAAGAAAGAAAAGAGTGTGTCACTTGAGCAACTAGTCATGTTAATCATAACAACAAACAACTTTTTTTTTTCCCTTCTAGAATTATGCAGCAAGCTTCGGGCAAAATTCTTTGTTTTTCTATCCAATCCCATCTTTTCTTCCTTCACTGTGTCTGCAGGTGTGAAGGCAAAGGTTTGGCAAAATACATCATTATTCACTTTTCTTTTTGTTTTGTTTTTTTTTATTTGTTTTTGGGCTATGCCCAGTGGTGCTCAGGACTTATTCTTGGCTTAAGGAATCACTCTTGGTGGCGCTCAGCAAACCATATGGCATGCTGAGGATTGAGCCTGTTTAGCTGCATGCAAGGCTGTACTATTGCTCTGGCCCCTGTTATTATTACTTTTTAAGAGAGTCATTTTCAGCATATCTGACCAAGTTAACAAAGAGTCATTGAGATTTGAGTTTAATAATCCATAATGCAGTATATTATTTTGTTTAAATGGTCATATTTTATTAAAGAAAGACTAGAGAGATAGACCACAATTAATGTGTATGCTTTGCACCTGAAAGGTCCTGGTTCAACTCTTGGCAAGGCATGGTCCCTAGACACCACTGGGAGCCATCAACTGTCATCCCCAAACCAATAAATAAATAAAATAAAGGAAATGACAAAATTCCTAATCCCTTTCTTGGAAAGTAAAAGGACAGTGAGAGGGAAGTATCCTAAGTGCTTCTGGGAGGAACCTAGAGGAGATGATATGCACCAAACAAATTGGAAATCTGGAATGGGTACTTCAGCTGACAACTCTATTTTGATGTGCAATTTTTACATATTTTTCTAGAAAATCTACTATTTTGTATACATCCTTTTCTTTTTAAAAATTTTTATTTTATTCTTATAAAGTCATTCAGGATGATTTATTATGTTCAGTATTCCAACACCATTCCCACCACCATTCACCATCCCACCACCATTATTTTCAATTTTCCCAACCACCACTCAAGCCTGCCCCAATAGCAGGCCCTAAATAATTTATTTTATATTGTTTGTCATGAATAATTCACTAAAAATGATCAAAAAAGATTTCCTTATAAGACAGTGTGTGAAGGTTGTTGTATCTCAGACTGAAGCCATTAAGCCCTTATATAAGAGACTACTTAACATGTTGTTACAGATTAAAACTTGTGTGTTAATATTTTCTTAGCTGAGGTTGGTTGTCTTCTTTGCATCCCATCCAATGTGATGTGCTACTCTTGGTATATCAGTGGTGTAGAGTTTGAGATGTTGTGTGTCCAGCACTTCAGGAATTCTAAAAATTTCAATGGGATGGTATAGTTGGAATTAAAATTTTAACTGGATGGTGACTTTGGGGTTCAGAAGCATCTCTGCAGCTTGTTGATTTCTTTAGAGATTTATTTATGAGTGTTTGGATAATAGTTAATGAGCTTATATGGTGCCAGAGACAGTTCATGGGCATGACCACTAGGCTCCTGGAAGAACTAGGAAATTGAGGGAGATAACCCATCCCTGACTCCATGAGAACCTGGAGATTACAGCCACTTACATACCTGAGTTTTTGACTGATCATTTCTGGATGACACTGGTCCCGAATCTGTGGAATCTGGCTGTGAGCATGGTGGCAATCAGAATGTGAAGATTTTTGCTGCTGCACTCAGTTTGGGCAGGTTGTGGGCTCATCTGCCCCACCCTCACCCAGGTGCCCTTGATATGAGACTCAGCTGGGTGGGGGGTCTGGAGGCATCTCTGTCTATCCCTTTCTTTGGTCTCTTGCTCTATACTACACTGATCTTCTTTCTTCTCTCCCTCCCTCCCTCCCTCTCTCCCTCCCTCCCTCCCTTCCTCCCTTTTTAAATTATCTGGGCCACCCACCCAGCCATGCTCAGGAGTTACTCCTGGCAGTGCTTGAGGGACCGGGATTGGTTACACGAAAGACAAGTGTCCTGCACATTGTACTATCTTTCAGTCCTAGATCTGATCTCCTTTCTTTGTTCTTAAAATGACTTAGAGAGAAAATTGCATATGTGAACTAGTAACCCACTCTGTTCTCTGATCATTTCAAGAATCATCCCATCAATCCTTTCATTCTTCCTTCTGCTGTGTCTTCCTCTCTCACCCAGTGTCTTCAGACATTGGCTTAAACCTGTATATGTTCTAAGAATCCTAATTCTTTTTTTTTTTTTAATTTATTTACTGAATCACCATGAGAGCAGTTACAAAGCTTGGTGGCGAGATTTGTTTCTTAGTGTCTGGGACCCTGGCCATTAAGCAACTTGATCAGGAGTCAGAGAAGAAAAATCTTAATTCTAATGAATAGTTTCCTTTTCTGTATCTTCATTCTTCTCATTTTCTTATAAATGTGTCCACTGCATTAAGCATGTCAGAGTCTTTTGCCCTTTACAAACTAAAACGTATCTACCTGCAGATCTTTTTTTTTAGTCCCGAGTCCATTTTTCAGCCACATAATGACCTTTTACTACGCCCAAAGGAATTGTCCATATTCTTTTTTTTTAAATTATTTATTTTTAATTAGTGAATCAACGTGAGGGTACAGTTACAGTTTTATACATTTTTGTGCTCGTGTTTTCCCCGTACAAAGCTCAAGAACCCATCCCTTCACCAGTGCCCATTCCCTACCACCAGTAAACCCAGCATCTCTCCCGCCCTCCCCAGTCCCGTCTCCCCCCACCCCACACTGCCACTATGGCAGGGCATTCCCTTTTGATCTCTCTCTCTGATTAGGTGTTGTGGTTTGCAATAAAGGTGTTCAGTGGCCATTGTGTTCAGTCTCTAGTCTATATTCGGCACGCATCACCCTTCCCCCGCATGACCTCCGACCACATTTTACTTGGTGTTCCCTTCTCTGAGTTGCCCAGAATGAGAGACCAGCCTCCAAGCCATGGGGACAACCTCCTGGTACTTATTTCTACTAATCTTGGGTGTTAGTCTTATAGTCTATTATTCTATGCTCCACAGATGAGTGCAATCTTTCTATGTCTGTCTCTCTCTTTCTGACTCATTTCACTTAGCATAATACTTTCCATGCTGATCCACTTATATGCAAACGTCATGACCTCATTTTTTTTCTAACAGCTGCGTAGTATTCCATTGTATAGATATACCAGAGTTTCTTCAACCAGTCATCTGTTCTAGGGCACTCGGGTTTTTTTCCAGATTCTGGCTATTGTAAACAGTGCTGCGATGAACATATAAGTGCAGATGTCATTTCGACTATACTTTTTGGCTTTTCTGGGATATATTCCCAGCAGTGGTATTGCTGGGTCAAATGGGATTTCAACCTCTAATTTTTTGAGAATCGTCCATATTGTTTTCCAAAAGGGCTGAACTAGTCGGCATTCCCACCAGCAGTGTAGAAGGGTCCCTTTCTCTCCACATCCTCTCCAACAGCGGTTGCTTTTGTTCTTTTGGATGTGTGCTAGCCTCTGTGGTGTGAGGTAGTATCTCATGGTTGTTTTGATCTGCATCTCTCTGATGATTAGTGATGTAGAGCACTTTTTCATGTGCCTTTTGGCCATTCGTATCTCTTCCTTGGTAAAGTTTCTGTTCAATTCTTCACCCCATTTTTTTATGGGGTTGGATGTTTTCTTCTTGTAGAGTTCAACCAGTGCTTTATATACCATTGATATCAACCCCTTATCTGATGGGTATTGTGTAAATATCCTTTCCCATTCTGTGGATAGTCTTTGTATTCTGGCCACTGTATCTTTTGCGGTGCAGAAGCTTTATAGTTTGATGTATTCCCATTTGTTGATCTCTGTTTTTACTAGATTGCTTAGTTCCGTGTCATCTTTGAAGATACCTTTATCTTCAATATCGTGGAGGGTGTCCATATTCTTGATTAAAGTTTATGTTATCTGTTCACACCTCAGCACACTTGGTTCGTTAAAAAAATTAATTAAATGCATAGATGAATATTTTAATCTTTTTTTGAAACATTTAAAATTGTATCTTTTTAAATTTTAATTAATGTTAAAAGTTTTTCAGTTTTTGAGTTTTGTATAATTATTTTGTTTGTTGACCAGAGTCAATGTTAATTGGTTTAACCAGAGTCCGGTAGGGCATTTGCCTTGCATGCGGCCGACCTGGGTTTCATACTTCTGTCTCTCTCGGAGAGCCTGGCAAGCTACCCGTGGCATATTCAATATGTCAAAAACAGTAACAAGTCTCACAATGGAGACATTCTGGTGCCTGCTCCAACAAATTGATGAACAATGGGAACAACAGTGCTACAGTGCAGTGCTACAGTTGACCAGAGTCATGGCAATGAGTAACAGATACTGAGTAGTTACTGATTCAACCAATCCTCTAATTCTCAGGTTACATATGTAAACTTTACTGTGTCCATATAAGTAGGTACAGGCCATATTGTCATTTTATAACCATTGTTCAAACAACTCTTCAAAGTCGTACCTCATTGGCCGATCTCTACTACCTCCACTACCCAGCCACCGCCACACTCCAGACCGCTTTCTGGACACACCATAAGACACTTAATTTTCCATAATTTCTGCACCATATTTGATGGAGTTCAAATATGGTGTGAACCATGGTAATACCTCTAAGGGCGATTGGAGGCCACCCTAAAAGCCTCCAGCCCTCTTGGAGAGCCCGGCAAGCTACCGAGAGTACCCCACCTGCATGGCAGAGCCTGGCAAGCTACCTGTGGCGTATTTGATATGCCAAAAACAGTAACAACAATGCGCCTCATTCACTGAAAGAGCCCCCAATATGGCAGCGTTAAGAAGGATAATCAAGGAGAGACTGATAAAATCTCAGGGATGAACTAGACTGACAAAACGAAGAAGGACTAAAATGACTGTCTGTACTTTCAACGCACACACGTTGGCATTGGAAGCATCCATCGAGGACCTGATGATGCAAGCACAGAAGATCAAGTACGACATCATTGGTCTGATCAAAATGAGAAGGCATCGATCACATCACACCATTTTCGACACTGGAGAGGAACTGTTCCTCGGCAAATGCAACAATAGAGGTATTGGTGGCGTCGGTGTCCTTGTCAAAATGAACTTGGCCATGAGCATTGATTCATTCGAATACCTAACAACCTGAATTGGATGATTACGCTTGAATAGATGTGGCTCACTGCTGGCAGTTTCTATTCATTGTTTAAGCACCAACATCCAAATACGACAAAGAAGAAATTGAGAAGTTCTGCATGGAATTGGAGAGGTTCTATAAAGAAGACCACACCTTCTACAAGATCATTCTTGGTGATTTTAATGCCAAGATAGGACCGAGAAGGTCGCCCAAAGAACTCCACATTGAGACCCATAGCCTAGAATGCAATGAACAGGGCGAGAGACTGTCTGAGTTCATCATGCCAACCAAGACCATCCATTGTAACTCACAGTTCCAGAAGGCCGAATCTAAATGTTGGACATGGGAGTCTCCCAGTGGACAGTTCCACAAAAAAACTGACCACACCATATTCAATTGAAGGTTTTGCCTGACCAATGTCACTGTTGTCCCAAAATTCCAAATGGGATTGGAAATGGTCCAATCCCATTTGGAATTTGACCACCTTCTTCTTCGTGCAAAATTCTACTTCACAGAGCAGGGAGAAAGGACTGCAAAGTTTAAGTTTAAGAAGAGAACTCCCCGAATGACCACCAACTGGGAGCTCTTTGGCATTATTGCGGCAATGTGGGAAGATGCCATCGTTGATAACATTGATGAGGAACACGATCAACTGGTTCAGCACCTCCGTGGCTGCGCGAGAAATTCTGAGAGTGGGAAAGCCACAGACACCTGTCTTCAGAAACTCTTGAGCTAATTCGCCAATGTGATTTGCCACTAGCCTCAGGCAATCACAAACTACTGTCTGAGCTCGCAAAGCTGTTCAGAGAATCGATAAAGGAAGACCTCAAAGAGAGAAGAGCAGCAGTGCTGGCCAATGCGGCAGATGCCCGGAAAAGTATTTGCAAAGCTCACCTGTCCTTCACCAACTGCAAGACCAAGATGACTGCCTTCCGACGTCACGATGGATCTATCACATTCTTCAGAAGGGCAATGGAGAGGATTATTTATGTTTTCTACTTGGATCTCTTCGATAGCCATGTCCACCTGCCCACATACCAAATTCTGCAGGATGAACATGTTGTTCCCAGTGTCCTCCCTTCCGAAATCCCACACGCCATTTTGTCAGTAAAGACGCATACAGCACTCAGTCTAGACAAGGTCAGGCCCAAACACCTGAAGAATCTGCTGCCAGTACTCATCAATACACTAGCTCAGCTCTTCACATGTTACCTGTCTGTATGCTAGGTTCTGTTCCAATAGAAAATCAGTGAGACCGTTGTACAAGTAGGGAGACATCCATGAGATCAGCAACTGTCGCTTGATCTGCCTGTTTTTCCATCGTCTACAAGTTGTTCGCTTGAGTCGTCCTGAATAGAATAGGCAGAACACTAGAAGAAGAACATCCATGAGATTAAGCCGGATTCCGAAAAGGATTCAGCACAATTGACCATATCCACACAGTGACCAAGCTCATTGAAGTTTCACGAGAGTTCAAGATGCTGCTGTGTCTAACGTTCATCGATTTAAAGAAGGCCTTCAATTCTGTTGAGACTGAAATGGTCATCAAAGCCCTTGCCAAACAGGTCGTTCAAACTCAGTACATCAAGATCCTCTGTGAGCTGCATTACAGATTCACCATCAGGATCTTACCATTCTACAAGGAAGTGATCATTGATGTAAAGAGCAGCCCATTTCACTGAAACTCCTCAGTGCCACCCTTGAGAATGCCATGCGGTGACTGGAATGGGAAGGAATGGGAGTGAAGATAGATGGTTAGGAACTATACCACCTCCGCTTTGCTGGTGACATAATTCTAATAACACCAAACATTAGCCAGGCGACACAAATGCTGGCCGACTTCAACCACAAGGTCGGACTGCAGCTGAATCTCAGCAAAACAATGTTCATGAAAAACAAACTAGTCCCTGATGTTCCATTTGCTCTCAATGGAATGAACATCTCCAAATGCAGCAGCTATTTGTACCTGGGTTGAGAAATCAACATGAGGAGTGACTTGGCGCCAGAACTGTGCAGGACGAAGAGAGAAGCGTGGAACGTCTTCAAGAGCATCAAGGAAGTGGCTAATTTAGAATGAAGAACCTCCGGCCAGGACGAAGAACCTCCGGGGCTCTGGACACATATTTTTGACTCCACCGTTCTTCCTGCACTAACAAACACCTCAGAAACCTGGGCCCTACGAAAACAGAATGAGAATGCTATTCGCTATTTGGGAATTCCAAAGAGGAATCAAAAGAGCTATGCTTGAAGTATCATGTTTCACCCAAGTGAGAGAAGGAATCTAGAGTTCCAACCCCCATTGACGATCAAGAATCAGGGACGCTGTCTCCTTTGCCAAGGCATCAAAAATCAGATGGGCCAGACATGTAATGCAATTTAGAGATGGCTGCTGGACTAGAGCTGTTACTGACTGGATTCCAGGGGACGTCAAAAGACCACGTGGCTGTGCACCTATGAGATGGTCAGATTTCTTCGTCAAGACCCTGAACCATTTGAGTCTCTTTGTGTTCCTGGAGCGAGCAGATACCATTGGGCTACACTAGCACGAAACAGGGATGAATAGAGTTACTGGAGCCTGCTCGAGCAAATCAAAGATCAATGGGATGACAAGAGATACTTGTTAAAACAACTTTACTAGACACGAATTTAGTATTTCTAATTTATTCCAATTTTACCAGTTGTCAGCTGGCAGATTAGTTAAAAGCCTAATAACCTCTAAGCACAATACATTTTGCTGAATAGTTTTAGAAAATGTTTTCTATATTTCTGTCTCTTTGCTATAAAATTTTTATTGTTCTGATACTTTTGCTCATATTTAAGCTCTTCAATGTTTTAGTACTGCTATATGACTGTCAGAAGTGTTTCTTCAGTTGTGATTTTGTTTTGGGGTTGGAATGAGAGAAGAAATTGGAGTATGTGTCCTTCTTTGGGAAGAGAAAGAAGCTTTTGTTAAATGGTAAGCAGAAATTAGAGAATAATATTAAGATGATAAGGGGCTGGAGTGATAGTGCAACTGATAGGGAGTTTGCCTTGCACACAGCAGACTGGATTTGATATTCAGAACCCCATGTGGTCCTACCAGGACTTATCTGTGAGCACAGAACCCTGAGAACTTGTTTTGTCTGTGGTCCCAAAATCCAAAAATGAGAGGAAACAATCAATAATACACCCCCCACACACATATCACACATAAGTGATATTTTCTCCATGGAAGAGTTGGGATGGAATGGGAATAATATTTCACACATGGAAAAAGGGAGCTAACAAATACAGAGTATAAAAGCAATTAAAAATTGAAGTGGAATATCCAGATCCAGATTTTTTCTTATAATTAAAAAAGAAAATATGGCAAAAAAATAAGATGAATTTTTTTTTGTGGTTCCCCCCCCTCTCTCTTTAATTTTATTGAATCACTGTGAGATAGTTACAAGCTTTCATGTTTGGGTTACAATTACACAATGATCAAACATCCATTCGTCCACCAGTGCACTTCCCTACCACCAATATCCCCAGTATACTCCCCCTTTCCCACCCTCCGCCATGCCTCCATGGCAGACAATATTCCCCATACTCTCTCTCTACTTTTGGGCATTATGACTTGAATATTGCAGAATTTCCAGGCATAGCTTTGTGTTGACTTATACAGTCTCCTGAGGCCTCAGAACTACCTCAGTTTAGGAGCCTCAATGTTTAATTTTCATAGTGTCAAATTATGTAATGGTGGTTAAGAAATACCTCTTAATTATTGAGACATAAAGTAGAACACTAGTTATTATGACCTGGAGGGAATGGAGATCTCGGCATTATTCATTTAATAGGTATATAGTGGCAGTTCCATACAAGGAAAGATGTTCTGGGGATGGATGTTGGTACTTGCATAACAACGTAAATATGCATAATACCACTGAATTGAACACTTAAACAAGATTAAGATGGTAAGTTTTTCATTATGTGAAGTTGATCAGTTTTTTTTTAATTTTATTTTTTTTAATTATTTTTTTTCTTTTTTTAATTTCTTTTATTAATTCACCATGTGGAAAGTTACAAAGCTTTCAGGTTTAAGTCTCAGTTATACAATGCTCAAACACCCGTCCCTTCACCAGTGCACATATTCCACCACCAAGAATCATACCTCCCCCATTCCCCCCACCTCCCCAGCCCCCCACCCCGCATGTGTAACTGGTAAATTTCACTTTACTTTCACTTTACTTTGATTACATTCAATATTTCAATAAAAAAATTCACTATTATTGATTTGGAGTTTCTCCCCCCTAAAGTCGATCTGCTGAAAAGAAAGCATTTGGTAATTTGTTTTCCATTGCTGAGAATGAAGAGATATGAGGTCAGGAGGCCGCACTAGTAGCAGCATAGTTTTGGATTTCTGTATTTTAGTAACTAAGTCTAGTGAAATGTCTGCCAGGTATCACAACATTGTAAACTTGTACCTTTCAGCTACTTTATATTCCACATATGAGTGCGATCTTTCTATGTCTGTCTCTTTCTTTCTGACTCATTTCACTCAGCATGATATTTTCCATGTTGATCCACTTATATGCAAATTTCATGACTTCATATTTTCTGACAGCTACATAGTATTCCATTGTGTAAATATACCAGAGTTTCTTTAGCCAATCATCTGTTTTCGGGCACTCTGGTTTTTTCCATATTGTGGCTATTGTGAACAGAGCGGCAATGAACATGGAAATGCAGATTTCATCTCTACTATACCTTTTTGCCTCTCCGGGATATATTCCCAGGAGTGGTATTGCTGGGTCAAATGGGAGCTCAATTTCTAACTTTTTGAGAATCGTCCATATTGTTTTCCAAAAGGGCTGAACTAGTCGGCATTCCCACCAGCAGTGAGGGAGAGTCCCTTTCTCCCCACATCCACGCCAACACAAGTTGCTTTTGGTTTTGGGGATGTGGGCCAGTCTCTGTGGTGTGAGATGATATCTCATTGTTGTTTTGATCTGCATCTCCCTGATGATTAGTGATGTTGAACATTTTCTCATGTGCCTCTTAGCCATTCGGATTTCTTCTTTGGAAAAGTTTCTGTTCATTTCATCAGCCCATTTTTTGATCGGGTTGGCAGTTTTCTTCTTGTGGAGTTCAACCAGTGCATTGTATATCCTTGTTATCAACCCTTTATCGGATGGGTACTGCATAAATATCCTTTCCCATTCTGTAGATTGTCTTTGTATTTTGGTCACTGTTTGTTTTGAGTTGCAGAAGCTTCTTAGTTTGAGATAGTCCCATTTATTTATCTCTGTTTTCACTTGCTTGGCCAGTGGCATGTCAGCTTTGAAGATACCTTTGGCTTCAATGTCGTGGAGGGTTTTGCCGACCTTATCTTCAATGTACCTTAGGGATTCTGGTCTGATGTTGAGGTCTTTAATCCATTTTAATATGATTTTTGTACATGGTGATACATGGAGGTCTAAGCCCATTTTTTTGCATGTAGCTGTCCAGTTTTGCCAGCACAATTTGTTAAACATACTTTCCTTGCTCAACTTCACATTTATTGCTCCCTTATCAAAGATTAGATGATCATATATTTGGGGGTGTATGTCAGAGTATTCAACCCTGCTCCATTGGTCTGCCGCTCTGCCTTTGTTCCAGTAACATGCTGTTTTAATGACTACTGCTTTGTAGTAGATTTGGAAGTTGGGTAGGTTGATTCCTCCCATTTACTTTTTCCCAAGAATTGCTTTAGCTATTCGTGGGGGCTTATTGTTCCATATGAATTTCAGGAGAGCTTGCTCCATTTTTTTGAAGAATGTCAAGGGTATCCCTATAGGGATCACATTGAATTTGTACAATGCTTTGGGGAGAATTGCCATTTTGACAATATTAATTCTTCCAATCCATGAGCAGGAGATGTCTTTCCATTTCCTCGTGTCCTCTTTTATTTCCTGAAGTAGTGTTTTATAGTTTTCATTATACAAGTCCTTTACCTCCTTTGTTAGGCTGATTCCGAGGTATTTGATTTTTTGAGGCGCAATTGTGAACGGGATTGCTTTTCTCAGGTCACTTTCTTCTCTCTCATTATTTGCATATAGGAAAGCCATGGACTTTTGGGTATTGATTCTATAGCCTGCAACTTTTCTATACGAGTCTATTGTTTCTAGGAGTTTCTTGGTCGAGATTTTAGGGTTCTCTAGGTATAGTATCATATCATCTGCGAATAGTGAGAGCTTGATTTCTTCCTTTCCTACATGAATGCCCTTAATGTCTTTTTCTTGCCTAATCGCTATTGCAAGTACTTCTAGTACTATATTGAACAGAAGTGGAGAGAGTGGGCATCCTTGTCTCGTCCCTGTTCTCAGAGGGAAGTCTCTTAGTTTTTCCCCATTGAGGACAATGCTTCCCATAGGCTTGTGATAAATGGCTTTGACAATATTGAGGAAGGTCCCTTCTATACCCATTTTGGCAAGTGTTTTCATCATAAACGGATGCTGGATCTTGTCAAATGCTTTCTCTGCATCTATTGATATGATTATATGATTTTTATCTTTTCTTTTGTTGATATGATGGATTATGTTGATTGATTTCCGGATGTTAAACCATCCTTGCATCCCCGGGATGAATCCAACTTGGTCGTGGTGTATGATCTTTTGGATGAGTTGTTGAATTCTATTTGCTAATTTTTTGTTGAGAATCTTCGCATCTGTGTTCATCAGGGATATTGGCCTGTAGTTTTCTTTTTTTTGTGGTGTCTTTGTTTGCTTTTGGTATTAGGGACATATGAGCCTCATAGAAACTGTTAGGGAGGGTTTCTGTTTCTTCAGTTTCCTGGAAGAGCTTGACAAGGACTGGCAAAAGGTCCTCTTTAAATGTTTGGAAGAACTCGCTAGTGAATCCGTCTGGACCTGGGCTTTTGTTTTTGGGAAGACTTTTGATTACCATTTCAATTTCCTTGATGTTAATTGGAGTATTCAGGTACTCCAGGTCTTCTTGGTTCAGCCTTGGGAGATTATAGGAGTCGAGGAATTTAACCATTTCTTCTAGGTTCTCTTGTTTCGTGGCATAGAGATTTTCAAAGTAGTCTCTGATGATCTTTTGAATTTCATTGGTTTCTGTTGTGATGTCCCCCTTTTCTTTTCTGATTTGACTTATAAGGGTTCTCTCTCTCTCTTTCTTTGTGAGTCTTGCTAGTGGTTTATCAATCTTGTTTATTTTCTGGAAGAACCAGCTCTTGGTTTCATTGATCTTCCGGATTGTCTTTTGGGTTTCCATGTCATTAATTTCTGCTCTAAGTTTTATTATCTCTTTCCTTCTGCCTGGTTTTGGCTCCTTTTGTTGGTCCTTTTCTAAGGTCTTGAGCTGTGAAGTCAAGTTATTTATGTGGGCCCTTTCTTCCTTCCTGAGATATGCTTGCAGAGCTATAAGTTTTCCCCTTAAAACGGCTTTAGCTGCGTCCCACAGGTTCTGGTAGCTCGTGTCTTCATTCTCATTTGTTTCCAGGTACCTTTTGATTTCTTCCTTGATTTCCTTCCTGACCCACTCATTGTTCAATATCGAGCTATTTAATTTCCAGGTGTTTGATTTGGTTTTCTGCATCTGTCCACGATTAAGTTTTATCTTCAGTGCATCATGGTCTGAAAAGATAGCTGGTACAATGTCTATCTTGTTGATTCTGTTGAGGTATGTTGTGTGGCCCAGCGCATGGTCTATTCTGGAAAATGTTCCATGTGCACTGGAAAAGAATGTGTATTCCTTTTTTGGGGGATATAAAGCCCTGTATAGATCTATTAGCCCTCTCTCTTCTATTTCTTCCTTCAAAGCCAGTATTTCCTTGGTGAGTTTTAATCTTCTAGATCTGTCCAGAGGAGACAGTGCAGTGTTGAAGTCTCCAACTACTATTGTGTTGCCCACAATGTCCTTCTCAAGGTCTCTTAGCAGCTGTTGTAGGTATTTACCTGGTCCCTCATTGGGTGCGTAGACATTTAGGAGTGTGATTTCTTCCTGATGTACACATCCCTTGATTAATAAAAAGTGGCCTTCACTATCCCTTCTAATCTTTTTCAACCTGAAGTCTATGTTGTCCGATACTAGTAAAGCCACCCCGGCTTTCTTGAGGGAGTTGTTTGCTTGCAGGATTTTTTTCCATCCTTTGACTTTGAGTCTGTGCTTGTTTTGGCTATTCAGATGTGTTTCTTGCAGGCAACAGAATGTTGGGTTGAGTCTCTGAATCCATTTTGCCAGTCTGTGTCTCTTAATTGGTGAATTTAGATCATTGACATTAAGGGAGATTATTGTTATGGGATTTTGTTCCATCTTTGTGCAAGGGTTTGTTGTGTTTGTAGGGGTTATTCTTGTCTTACAATAGCCCCTTTAGTGCTTCTTTTAGGTTTGGTTTTGAGTCTATGAAGTTCCTGAGCTGTTGTTTATCTCCAAAGTAGTGGATGATTCCTTCTAGTTTGAATGAGAGTTTAGCCGGATAAAGTATTCTTGGTGAAGTGTTGATTTCATTGAGTTTTTTCACTATATCCCACCATCGCCTTCGAGCTTAGAGGGTTTCCTCTGATAGATCTGCTGTGAGCCTAAGGGGTGCTCCTTTGTATGCGATTTCCTTCTTGGACCTTGCTGCTCGGAGTATTGTGTCTCTCTGGACGATGTCCATCATTGTAACTATGATATGTCTTGGCTTTTTCTGTTAGGATCTCTTTTAGCTGGCAATCTTCGGGCGCCTTGAATCTGGATGCCCGCATTGTCCAGCTCTGGGAAGTTTTCCGCAGTGATTTGTTTGACTGTGTCTTTTTCGTTGGGGTTGGTTCCCTGTGGTTCTGGTAGTCCAATGATTCTAATGTTCTTCCTCTTGAAATCATCCCCTAGGACTCTGATTCTGGCTAGAGCTATTTTGAGGTCTCTTGCCATGGTTTGTTGTTGCCTGTAGGCCTCTTGCAGCTCATCTTCAAGCATACTGATTCTGTCTTCGGCTGAAGTCATCCTATTGTTGAGGGCAGCCAGAGAGTTTTTGATTTCATGTATGGAATCCTTCATTTCTTTTTGAAGGTTTTTTATTTCTGCTCTCATTTCTTCCCGTATTTTGTCAGCTGTCTGTTGTATTGTTTCTGCCAGGTCTTCCTTGAAGTTGTCCATCTTTGCATTGAGTTCATTGAACATGTTGAGGATTTCAACTCTGAATTCTTTCTCAGAGAGGTCAAGTTTGTAGGAAGCACCCATTGAGGTTTCCGGACTCCTTTGATCGTCCTCTGCTTGCAATGGGGATTTTCGCTGTTTCTTCATGTTGTTGTGGTGGTATGAAAGAGGGCCCTTGAAAATGAGTATCCCTGTCTCCTTTTGTTGTGAAAAAGGATTCTGGATAGACTCAGTTAATAGTGGTTACCTTTTTACTTGCCGTTTGTAGAACCTGAACTCCTACTGAGATGTTTCCTTCAATTCTTATGTGAAGTCTTGTGCATTATTGTCCTACTGCTTGCGAATAGCTAGGATGTTAGTCTTGGATAGTTTGTCAAGGAAACTACCTGCCTTCGCGTGAGCTTTGTCCAGCCAGCAATGAGGCCACGCCCACTGGCGGTTAGGCCACGCCCCTTTCCCACAACCCGACAGTGGTCAACGGGCTGGGATGGCGTGCCGGCCACTCGGCCGGCAGTCCGGAGGGGAGGGAAACCCGTGGTGCTCAGGGCCGCGGGGCTGGCTGGGTCCGGAAGGCGGGTCGAGGGAGCATCACAGACCTTTGCCGGAAGATAGGACGGCGGCGGCGCTTGGGGTCGATGTGCAGGCCACTCGGCCGGCAGTCCGGAGGGGAGGATGAATTTTTAAGTAATTAAAAATATGATAAAGGAAGCCAATTAAATATTATAATAAAGAAAATTAGTTAAGAAGTAAGGGTTGGGAATGACCAGAAATTGAAAATAACCTAAAGAAAAAAATCCCATTTATCAATTAATGCATTTTATTGAGTCATGGTGTTGATTTTATGTAAATTTTTTACTAAATTGTGAAGCAAAAAGAAAAAGTAAAATGCTTATTGGTGTCCTGCTGAACTAGAGCTGAATGAATGTAAATAAAAGAAATTTGAGAATTTTTATGCTGATTATGTTGTGGAAATTTTGCCATAGAATAATGCAGGCATTTTCTTTCTCAGTTTGAACACTTTTTCATTCCAAGGAAATTAATAGATAAGAGATTTTGGAATAGAGCATACCTAGTGATTTGTTCTGATGTCAATTAATGGCTCGAATATATTTACTATGCTTATCAAAATCAAAAGTAAATATTATATCCATTCACCCACATAAATAGTGGAGCTTTTCCTCAGACTAAGCAGATATTATTGATCTTAATGCTTTATACTTTCTCTGTTTGAGCTATAAAACTGTAGGACCTTGGCAGAAAATTTATGAACTGTTTGCTTTAAGAATTTGAACCTTGACTCAAAAATAGCTGCAAGAAGAAAAATTACCTAATAAGTCTAAAAACAATTGTTTCTCACAACAAATTGCAAGAAGATGTCATTTCTAGAAAGAAAATTTAACAATTGGGTAGATTTGAATGAGATAATAATTATTACTATCCTGCTTCTCATTCCCTACATCCTACTATTTGCCATCTCTAATTCTGGTAAAAAATATTAAGTAAATTGATTTCAGAAATTGATTCATTTGTCAGTGACCAGCATACAATTATCAAGAACCCTCCCCTCCCCACCCCCCCCCCCCCCCACACCTTGCTTATACAAGAACCATAGACTGGACCCTGGTAACATATACTCACTCATCAGTTTCAGTACTAGCAGGAATGTCCAAGCACTGTTGGCATGACCCTGATTGACCTTGACTCATCATGGGCCTAAGGCAATGTTTTGGGTCCTAGTACTGACCCTTCCAGCATAGCTGGCAAGTATCACTGGAAAATGTCCCTAGGCCATCTGAGCGCACTGTTTGGGAGCTTGCCTCCTTAATAAAACCAATACAGGTGATATTAGTTCTGCACAATGCTTTTTTGGGGTGGGGGTCCTTATATAAAACAAACTATTGGGGTTTTTACTTTGAATAGGGTTTTCTAATCATTTTTGTCATTGCAGCATTGATCATATTGGGTCTTTTTTTCTGCTTTTGTAGGCTATTGATAGGAGATCATGTTTTCTTATAACATCACTCTAGTTCTTGGGTTCTTCAATGAATATGCCAGTTTAACCCAAATAATATAAAAAGGGTGATTTGGCTTCTAGGTATATCCTCAATATATTAAAATTTCCATTCTTAAGTAGAATGTAAAATTTATTTTTATTGTCCATTATTTTAAAATTTAGTTGGATTTGATAGAGTACAGGCTGCACAATAAGAGTTATTAGAAGCTTTTAGAAGTTTTATTACCAATACAAATTGATCCCAATGGTTTTAAAGAAGAAATTTATTTGAAACAATGTCAAAAATATAATCAGAGAAAAAAATAATTCCCGATCTTGGGTGAGACTCCAGGCTTGGAAAGTTACCCACTTTATTGAAAAAACTGAGAGATTTTAATGAATTTTGACATTGAGAAAAACACTTTATCTTTCCAAAGTTATGGATTCTGTAATATTAGAAGCTAGTTAAATTTGGAAGCAGCTGATTTTTCATTTACTCTGTGTGTAAGTTTTGGCAGTCCCTTTGGCTTGTTACTCTGCATTTGTTTGAAGTTGTCATACCTTTATGAAAGCCCATATATTTATATTTGCACGTGTAAAGATATCACTTGACTCAGAATTTCATACTTTATTTATAGTCCCTCTTGGAGAGCCTGGCAAGCAACCGAGAGTATACCGCCCATACAGCAGAGCCTGGCAAGCTACCTGTGGTGTATTCGATATGCCAAAAACAGTAACAAGTTTCACAATGGAGATGTTATTGGTGCCCACTCGAGCAAATCGATGAACAATGGGACGACAGTGCTATCGTGCTATAGTTTTGATGATTTTTAAAATTTCCTTTCAAAGGAAATATCTGCTTTTCCCAATATTCAGCGAATCTGTGCAAGCTTTGTATGATATGATGAACAAAAATAGTAATAGGAATGCAAATAAAAGCCAAATACTTCACCCCTTTTATTAAGTGAACGTTAAGAAAATAAACTAAACCTGGGGGTATGGTGCTGCCAGCAGATAAACCTGTACCTGTGGGGCGAGTGCATCAGCAGCCTGATGGTGCCTTCAGACTTCCACTACCCAAAAATTGCGGCTGTGCCTTTGGCCAGGCCCCAACAACTTGGGGCCAAGTTTATCAAGAATTAAACAGCCAAAAGTTAGGTATGTGGGAGACACACCCACAAACCACCAGCAGCTCAGCTGTATAGGCTCATTTATTGGCCTTATTTCAGAGACCCATGAATCTCGAAAGAGATCAAAAGATGCAGTTAGGGCCTATAGTGCAGAGGTAGGCGGGAACCCCTGACTGAGAGCCCCAGGCTCGCTTGGATCAAGACTTGGCCTCCTCCCCCAAGGTCACCAGTTTTCCAAGTAGCTTGGCAGTCACACCCACAAACTGCCCCTGATGCCATGTAAGAGACTATAAACTAAAGCTCCTGGAAGAGAATGACAAAAAATTTCCTGGACACTATATTCTATCCATAACAGCAATACAAAATGAATCGTTTAGCGTTGCCTTTTTGGCAGGTTTGAGCCGTGGTGAGACTAATGTCAAAATATCGAATGTAACTGAAGTAGAGAGAGAGAGTATGGGAGAAATTGTCTGCCACACAGGCAGGGGAAGGGTTGGAACGGAGTTGTCGGGGGGCATACGGGGGATTTTGGTGGTGATAAGTGTGCACCGGTGAAGGGATGGATGTTTCATGATTATATGACCTAATGACCTACATGAAATCTTTGTAGCTGTATCTCACAGTGAATCAAAAAAAGGGGGGGAGGGTAATAATAAAATAATAAAATAAAGTTAACATTCACAATAGAATATAAAAAATGTAATGTGGAGTTTATGCCCACTTCAATCAGCATAATCAATGACTAAATAAATAGCAGTACTCCTACATTATTAAAAAAAGAAAAACTAAATCGATATAAACCAATACTGTAAAGAGTAGTCCTAAGTACCCCCAGCACTACCACTTAAGATCTCTATTTAAAAAAAGAAGTGGTGGGGTCAGCAGGCTAGTACAGTAGGAAGGGTGCTTGCCTTCCATACAGTTGAGCTGGGTTTAATCCTTGGTACCCTATATGGTCCCCAGAGCTTGCCAGAAATGATCCCTGAGTGTAGAGACAGGAGTAACACACGAGCACAGCTGGGTATGACCCAACCCCACTAATGTTGTGAAGTAGGCACATTCTCTGTTGTGTGTTTTCACTGTTCTTGGCTCTCCTTATGTTTATCTAATTAAAAATATTTATCTCAAAGAAAATTATGATCATAATTCATAAGTGATTTTCAACTGACATATATTACCATATAATATTTTGTCAAGTTATTAAAACATTTATGTTTTTAATAGCTGCACAATAAGCTGTTAATCAGCCATGTCTCTATTTTGGAGTCTCAAATTCAGTTTTCACATCTCTTTGCACTAGGTTTTCTCTTACATAGAACTTTTAGAAAAGTGTTTCTCAGCAAAAGAATTTCTAGTTCAAACCTTCTGATTGTTTTTATTTGACTTTGTTTCTTTGGTTCTTATCTGGCTGTCCTCAGGGCCCACATTAGGCTATGTGTTCAGGGGGCCACACCTGCAGGGCTCAGGGGGCCATGTGCAATGTAGGGATTTGAATCAGTGTCATGGCCACAACTGCATGCTAAGTCAGTAGCACCTTATTTTTTGTACTATTTCTCTGCTCCTAATACTTTTCTATATTAGGGGGTGTACTGGAGCACTCAACTTTGCTTAGGGCTTACTACTGGGGATTAAACTGGGGCTGCTCGAGCCAGAGCAATAGTACAACATGTATGGCCTTTGCCTTGCACAGAGCTGACCTGGATTTGATCCTCAGCATCCCATATGGTTCTCTGAGTAGCAAGAGTAGTTCTTGAGTGTAGAGCCAGAAACAACTCCTGAGCATCACTGAATATGGCCTCAAAACAAAAAACAAACAACAAAAAAATCAAACTGGAGTTGGTCATGGATTACCCCCTTCACACTACTTCTATGGCTGCCAAAGTTTATGATTATTTTAAAGAAAATAGATCAAAACTATTTTGGGGTACAAAGAGAATTTAAACATTTGTGCCCTTTTTCTCTCTGGTTTTGGGCCACACCTGGTTGCACTCAGAGTGTATTACAGGCTCTGTGTTGAGGACTCACTCCAGGTGGGGCACAGTGGACCATATAAAGTGCCCAGGACTGAACTGGCTTGACCACATCTATGTCAGGTGCTCTACTGTCTGTACGAACTTTCCAGACTCCAGACTATTTGTACACTTGTGGCATTTGCAGTGCTGGTCATAATAGCTGAGATCTGGGAACAACCTAGGAGCCCATGCACAGATGCATAAAGAAACTGGAATATATAAGCAATAGAATACTACTCAGCTATACAGAAAGGTAAAATCGTTCAATTTGGTGCAGTGTGGATGGAACTAGGGGAGATCATGCTAAATTGAAGTCAGTCAGTCAGAGATGGGGGCACTCAGATGATCTCTTTCTTATGTGAAATATAAAAGGCCATAGTAAAAGAATAATAATTGGCAGATAGTATCAGAATTGAGAGATGGTTTCCATAACTGAGTCTACGGAGGTGTGGTGTTGGAGGGGTGGAAAGAAACCTTGACATTTGAGTGTGATGTTGCCTATAAACCTGTAATTCTTTAAACAAAAATTGGTAGAAAAAAATAAGAAAGTAGGTTAAGAACCATATTTATTTTTACTCAACTATATTTATTGCCAGAACCTGGCAAGCTCCCAATGGCGTATTTGATATGCCAAAAACAGTAAAAACAAGTCTCATAAAAGCAAGTATCATACTGGTGCCTGCTCGAGGAAATCGGTGAACAATGGGACAACAGTGCTACAGTGCTAATTGTTACCTAAAAATTTTTGAAAGTTTTCATTTCTTCTCTCAAAATTAAAACGATAGGTTTCATCTCATCTTTGCTAAAATAGGATAATGTCAAACAGTATTTAATGTGACTTTCTAGTCTCTTCATACAATTTTAAAATTAATTTGTAGTTTTCCCATATAAGAGGGAAAATGCTGCATTGTGCCAAGTTTATAATTATTTCTTATGATTATATATACAATAGTAATATGTTCAATATCATTTAAACCTTGTGAAATGGCATTACTCTTTCCATTTCTCCTATATTTTGACATATTTCCTTGTGTAAATACACAAAAAAGAAGGAGAGGAGGCACCGAGCACAGGGCAGCAGCGCTCTATCTCTCCCGCCACTCGCGTTCGGTAGTCTCCAACCGCTTCCCCCACCCTGGGAAGGTTGATGGTGATGACGAGGCAGGCGAAGGAAGGAACGAGGGCCAGGCTGGTTGGTCTCAGTTGCAGTTTATTCCATTCCTATCTCCATTCTCCTCTGATTCTCCTCCTGCTTCTTCTTCCCCCATGCTACTTCATTCTCCTTCTCCTCTGGATCTGGATATGGATCTAGCTTCTCCAGATCTGGCACTGGGACTGGCCCCAGGACTGGCCACCAGCCCACTCTCACAGCTTAGTTAAATCCCCCAGCATGAGGGGTTGGGGCTTACACATAGGTGTGGTCACAATCAATAGGGGTAAAGTTCTTTCCCTCAGGGGATGCTTATTCTAGGACAGGTTCCCTTTCAGCAGGACATCTACCCAAGAGTGGACTCCCATGGGTGTGTTTCTCCTCTCCTTGTCCAACTAACATATAAGCATTCATAATATTAATCATTTTGTATGGACATAGCAAGAGATGCATTAAGCTTATAGAATTGCTCTCCTGGGGTCATCTTGATCTCAGACTACAGTGCTCAGGCCAGATTAGTCTTTCCTATCCCTAGCAGGGTCCTAGTCTCGTCGTAACTTTTGGATCATGACAGCATCTGTCCATGACTAAGCTCTTAACATATAGTTTTAGGCACCTTGGCCAGACTCATCTCGATGCCAGGGTAGCATATAACTCACCGCTTGCCCTGGGTCCGTTCCGTTCCTTGTCGGGACCCTGCTTTTGGGGGTGCTAGGAAGTAAGGTCTTAAGTCAAGAAAGCAGATGCCTGGGAGTGAATAATATTTGAAGCCAATTAAATCCCATGTTACCGAAGCATATTAACAACTGTCTTTCTTTGTCCATACAAAAAGGACATTGTTTTAAAGTAAACTATTCAAAAGACACAAGGAGAGGAGAAAGGCAATATTAACTTACAATACAAGTTCACTGTCCTAACAGAGTCTGATTAGGGGGAAAGCTGATTAACTGGTTGGGGAAGGGAGCATAGAAATTGTTATGGATAGACAAAGGAATGGGAGTGATTCGGGAGAACCTTGATGGGCATGACCCAATATACCTAAGCTCCTTGTGGCAAGGGGAACAGGACGTACCAATGTTGTCTAAAAATGTTTAGAGATTATTACCATATATGCCTAAACTCTGTGGCAAGGGAGAAAGGACAAACAAATGATATCCTACTTCTCCTTACTTAGTAATATTTATATGTTTTCTATTATTAGAGTCTATATTCCACTGTATTAGATTTCTTAGCACTGATTAACAATTTATTTATTTTTTAATGTTTTGTCTCTTTTCATTTTAAGAACCCTTTTTTATTTATTATTTTTTAATAAGAATTTTATTTTATTGAATCACCATGTGGAAAATTACAATGCTTTTGTAATTTTTCAGGCTTAAGTCTCAGTTATACAATGCTGAAACAACCATCCCTTCACCAGTGCCCATATCTCACCACTAAAAAAAAAAAAAACACACAGTACACCTCCCATCCCGCACGCTCCCCCCCCCCCACCTTGTAACTGATAAGTTTCACTTTGGTTACATTCAATATTTCAACACAAACCTCACTATTATTGTTAGGAGTACCCCACTAGAGTCAGACCTCTTGTGAAGAGAAATGAAGTCGCACGGCCTCAGTAGCTGCCGCGCGGTTTTGGATTTCTGTACTTTAAAGACTAAGTCCAGGAAGATTTCTTCCAGATATTGGATCATTGCAAGCTTGTAAAACCCATCTGTGGTCGTCATAATATGGCGGTCACCACGCCCTTCATCCCCGGAAAGGAAGAGGCGAGAGAGACAAATACCTTTCCCCTCCTGGGCGGGCATGGGGCTGCAGCTTAGTTCTCAGGCTTGAGACATTCTGCCAGGAGCTGCCCAAGCCGAAAGTAGTTTAGCTGGGTCTGGATTCACGCCCGTGCACGCTCATGCGGCCCCCGGGATCACATCTCGGTGGCAGGAGGGGCCGGTGCCACCCTGATTAACAATTTAAAGTCTTGGCCAATATCATATAAGAGCAATTTTCCTAATAACAATATAAATTTTACTTCTTAGAGTATAAAATGATGTTTATTTACCATTAATTAATTTGGGACTAATATTTTGATTTGTAAGTATTTACTTCTTGCCTGTAATTGCCTGTCTTTTTAAGGCACTTAACTCATGATTAGTGCATTTAGCAGGAAGGTTTCAGGAAGAAATTGAAACGGTTAAATCAGTCTACAAACAACCGCATAGTACAGTAGCATTGATAAAATGTTTTTACTTTTGAGAGGAGGAAATTTAAATTAAACCTGTTAATACTTTTAAAAACTAATTTTTATAAAGGTTTGCATTTATCTCATTGTGAAGAATGTGATATTTTTACCACAGAAGACAAAAATGGTTAACATGCACCTGAAAAAAATATGCTTATTACCATTTACTTCCAGGGAAATGCAAATAAAAACAATTGCAAGATTAGCATGTATAAAAAATCCAGAAACATCAAGTGGTGATGGGGATATTGACAGAAAGAAATTTTTATATTCTATTAGTCAGAATCTATTGGTTCAGCATCTATAAAAAGCTGTTTGACAATTTCAAAGTATACCCACAATTTGATCAGCAGTTCCATTATTAGAAATCTATGTTTTGTTCAGAAGTTACCAGGGCTTTAAGTTGAAAATATATAGGGACACCTGTGTTCATTGCAGTAGTTTTTACAATAGCTGTGATTTGAAAACAATCCATCTCTGACAGCAGATGAACTGATTTAAAAAAAAAGTGGTATATGTACCCAGTAGAATGCTATCAGATATTTTATCCAATTGTTCATTTTTTTATTATTAATGAATCACCGTGGGTGTACAGATACAGGTTTACATATTATTATGCTTGTGTTTCAGTCATACACAGCTTGAGTATCTATTCCTCCATCTGTGCCCGTCCTCCGCTGTTGACCCCATCATCCCTCCCACCCACTCCCATCCCTCCCTCCTCCCCACCCCGCCTCTTTGGCAGGGCATTCCCCTCTGTTCCCTCTCTTCCTTTGGGTGTTGTGATTCCCAATGGAGGTCTTGGGTGGCCAATGTGTTTGGGTCTATAGTCTGCTCTGAGCACACCTCTCCCATCCCGAGCGGGTCCTCCCACCACATTTTTGCTTGGTATTCCCTTCTCTATCTGAGCTGCCCTTTCCCCCAGCATGTGAGGCAGGCTTCCAAGCCATGGAGCAAATCTGGTACTTATTTATGCTATTCTTGGGTGTTATTCTTCCACTCTGTTGTTTTATATTCTGCAGATGAGTGCAATTCTTCTACATCTGTCTCTCTCTGACTCATTTCACTTAGCATGATACTTTCCATGTTGATCCACTTATATGCAAAGTTCATAACTTCGTCTTTTCTGACAGCTGCATAATATTCATTGTGTAGATGTACCAAAGTTTCTTTAGCCAGTCATCTGTTCTCGGGAATTATGTTTTTTTCCAGATTTTGGCTATCGTAAATAGTGCTGTGATGAACATAAATGTGCAGGTGTCATTTTGACTATATAATTATTGTTACTAGTTTTGGGGCCATATCTGGCAGTGCTCAGAGCTTACTACTGGCTCTGCACTCAAGGATCATTGCTGGTGGACTCTGGGGACCATAAGGGCTCCAGGGATTGGACCCGAGTGAACTTCACACCAGACAATCACTATGCTATTGCTCTGACCGCGGTACTTAGGCTTTTTTGAAGGCACATGGAGATGGGAATTGAAGTGGGATGAAGTTCTCTGTACTGTGATGGTGCCATGTTGTTTGGTAGCTGTGGTGTGTATCATGAACTTGTAAGAGATGTGAAATTGTACCCACAGAAGTCTTATAAACCATGGAGTCAATCATTTTTAATAACTGAATTTAAATATTCAGACAACAAAGCAATTCTATTTATGTGTGTACAATTTTAAGATAAGTTTCCAGCATGGATCTCCTAATGTTTTTGTAGCTCATTGTGTTTCTAACGTTGACTGTGCCCAAGTTCTTTGCACAGTGTCTCCTGTATACGCCAGGAACTCTCTTCTGCTTAGAGTTCTTCAGTTTTCCTTGCATCTGTTTGCTTTTGTTTTGTCTCCACTAATTGACAGCTGGAGCAGAGTAACTCTGATATAATTTTACAAGTTAATTTAATATTATTCTTCATTACCGTCTATTAAAAAAATTACCCCTGTTTTGGAAAGAAAGCCTAGAAAATAAATAACCACATTACTCTATATTTTCAATGATGGAATACTTGTAATTCATTCCTCACGCTTTTGTCATGAGTAATTCAGAAGCCATAAGGCCAACCAGGAAACTGAGGTTAAAATTTTGTAATGGTTAGATATCTAAGTGGAAATATTTATTTTCTTTTTAATCATGTGATTTATGGCAGAAGATGGCCAGCCTGCTAGTCGATGTCTGTTGGAACCGTCTAAATGTTCTATAGTTGTCTTAAATCTCTAAGTTTTATATCGAGTTGTACCTTTGAGTTTTATATTTTCTTTTTTTTTTTTTTTTTTAATTTATTTATTTTTAATTAGAGAATCACCGTGAGGGTACAGTTACAGATTTATACACTTCTGTGCTCACACTTCCCTCATACAAAGTTTGGGAACCCATCCCTTCACCAGTGCCCATTCTCCACCACCCGTAAACCCAGTGTCCCTCCCACCCTCCCCAATCCCATCTCCCCCCCACCCCACCCTGCCACTGTGGCAAGGCATTCCCTTCTGCTTTCTCTCTCTAATTAGCTGTTGTGGTTTGCAACAAAGGTGTTGAGTGGCCGCTGTGCTCAGTCTCTAGCCCTCATTCAGCCCGCAACTCCCTTCCCCCACATGGCCTTCGACTGCAATGTAGTTGGTGATCGCTTCTCTGAGTTGACCTTTCCCCGGAACGTGAGGCCAGCCTCGAAGCCATGGAGTCAACCTCCTGGTACTTATTTCTACAGTTCTTGGGTGTTAGTCTCCCACTCTGTTATTCTATATACCATAGATGAGTGCAATCTTTCTATGTCTGTCTCTCTCTTTCTGACTCATTTCACTCAGCATGAAACTTTTCATGCCCATCCACTTAACTACAAAATTCTTGACCTCCTTTTTTCTAACAGCTGCATAGTATTCCATTGTATAGATGTACCAAAGTTTCCTCAACCAGTCATCCATTCTGGGGCATTCGGGTTTTTTCCAGATTCTGGCTATTGTAAACAGTGCTGCGATAAACATACATGTGCAGATGTTGTTTCGATTGTACTTTTTTGATTCTCTGGGATATATTCCCAGCAGTGGTATTGCTGGGTCAAATGGGAATTCAATATCTAATTTTTTGAGAGTCGTCCAAATTGTTTTCCAGAAGGGCTGAACCAGTCGGCATTCCCACCAGCAGTGAAGAAGGGTCCCTTTCTCCCCACATCCTCTCCAACAGCGGTTGCTTTTGTTCTTTTGGATGTGTGCTAGTCTCTGTGGTGTGAGGTGGTATCTCATGGTTGTTTTGATCTGCATCTCTCTGATGATTAGTGATGTAGAGCACTTTTTCATGTGCCTTTTGGCCATTCGTATTTCTTCCTTGGTAAAGTTTCTGTTCATTTCTTTGCCCCATTTTTTGATGGGGTTGGATGTTTTCTTCTTGTAGAGCTCAACCAGTGCTTTATATACCATTGATATCAACCCCTTATCTGATGGGTATTGTGTAAATATCCTTTCCCATTCTGTGGATAGTCTTTGTATTCTGGTCACTGTATCTCTTGCGGTGCAGAAGCTTTTTAGTTTAATGTAGTCCCATTTGTTGATCTCTGTTTTTACTAGATTGCTTAGTTCCGTGTCACCTTTGAAGATACCCTTATCTTCAATATCGTGGAGGGTTTCGCCGACCTTGTCTTCAATGTACCTTATGGTTTGTGGTCTAATGTTGAGGTCTTTAATCCATTTTGATCTGACTTTTGTGCATGGTGTCAGGTCAAGGTCTAAACCCATTTTTTTGCATGTGGTTGTCCAGTTGTGCCAGCACCATTTGTTAAAGAGGCTTTCCTTGCTCCACTTCACTTCTCTTGCTCCCTTATCAAAGATTAGATGGTCATACATTTGGGGTTGTGTGTAGGGATATTCCACCCTGTTCCATTGGTCTACGGCTCTGCCTTTGTTCCAGTACCATGCTGTTTTAATTGTTACTGCTTTGTAGTAAAGTTTGAGGTTGGGGATGGTGATGCCTCCCATCATCTTTTTCCCAAGAATTGTTTTAGCTATCCTTGGACGTTTGTTATTCCATATGAATTTTAGGATTGCTTGATCCATTTCTTTGAAGAATGTCATGGGTATATTTATAGGGATCGCATTGAATCTGTATAATGCTTTAGGGAGTATTGCCATTTTGACAACATTGATTCTCCCTATCCACGAGCAGGGTATATGTTTCCATTTCCTCATGTCCTCTTTGATTTCATGGAGTAGCGTTATGTAGTTTTCTTTGTAAAGGTCTTTTACTTCCTTGGTTAAGCTGATTCCGAGGTACCTGATTTTCTGGGGCACGATTGTGAATGGGATTGCTTTTTTCATGTCCCTTTCCTCTGCCTCATTGTTTGCATATATGAAGGCCATGGATTTTTGGGTATTGATTTTGTAGCCTGCAACTTTACTGTATAAGTCTATTGTTTCTAAGAGTTTCTTAGTAGAGGTTTTAGGCTTCTCTAGATATAGTATCATGTCGTCTGCAAATAGTGAGAGTTTGATTTCTTCCCTTCCTATCTGGATGCCCTTAATCTCTTTTTCTTGTCTAATAGCTATCGCAAGTACTTCCAGTACTATATTGAAGAGGAGTGGTGAGAGTGGGCATCCTTGTCTTGTGCCTGATCTCAGAGGAAAGGCCCTTAGTTTTTCCCCGTTGAGGATAATGCTTGCCGTAGGCTTGTGATAGATGGCTTCGACTATCTTGAGGAAAGTTCCTCCAAACCCCATTTTGGCAAGGGTTTTCATCATGAAAGGATGTTGGATCTTGTCAAATGCTTTCTCTGCATCTATTGATATGATCATATGGTTTTTATCTTTCCTTTTGTTGATATGCTGGATTATGTTGATTGATTTCCGAATGTTAAACCATCCTTGCATCCCTGGGATGAATCCCACTTGGTCGTGGTGTATGATCTTTTTGATGAGTTGTTGGATCCTATTTGCTAGTATTTTGTTGAGGATCTTCGCATCGGTGTTCATCAGGGAAATTGGTCTGTAATTTTCTTTCTTAGTGGTGTCTTTGTTTGCTTTTGGTATTAGGGAGATATGTGCTTCATAGAAACTGCTTGGGAGAGTTCCTGTTTTTTCAATTTCCTGGAAAAGTTTGAGGAAAACAGGCAGCAGGTCTTCTTTAAATGTTTGGAAGAATTCGCCAGTGAAACCATCTGGGCCTGGGCTTTTGTTTTTGGGGAGGTTTTTGATTACCGTTTCAATTTCCTTAACATTGATGGGTCTATTCAGGTATTCCAGGTCTTCTTTCTTCAGTCTTGGGAGATTGTAGGAATCAAGGAATCCATCCATTTCTTTTAGGTTCTCCTTTTTTGTGGCGTAAAGACTTTCAAAGTAGTCTCTAATGATCTTTTGAATCTCACTGGTTTCTGTTATGATGTCCCCCTTTTCATTTCTGATTCGATTTATTAGAGTTTTCTCTCTTTCTTTCTTTGTGAGACTTGCTAGCGGTTTATCAATCTTATTTATTTTCTCAAAGAACCAACTCTTTGTTTCATTGATCTTTCGGATTGTTTTTTTGGTTTCGATGTCATTAATTTCTGCTCTAATTTTTATTATTTCTTTCCTTCGGTCTGGTTTGGGGTCCTTTTTCTGGTCCTTTTCTAGGGTCTTGAGTTGTAAAGTCAAGCTATCTATGTGGGTCCTTTCTTCCTTCCTGAGGAATGCTTGGAGAGCTATAAATTTTCCCCTTAACACGGCTTTAGCTGCGTCCCATAGGTTTTGGTAGCTCGTGTCTTCATTCTCATTTGTTTCTAAGTATCTTTTGATTTCTTCCTTGATTTCCTTCTTGACCCACTCATTGTTCAACATGGAATTGTTTAATTTCCAGGTGTTTGATTTGATTTTCCGTATTTGTGGGTGGTTAGCTTCTATCTTCAGCGCATCGTGGTCTGAAAAGATGGTTGATACAATTTCTATTTTTCCGATTCGATTGAGGTATGTTCTGGGGCCCAGTACATGGTCTATTTTTGAAAATGTTCCATGTGCACTGGAAAAGAATGTGTATTCTTTCTTTTTGGGGTGTAAGGCCCTGTATAGGTCTATTAGGCCTCTCTCTTCAATTTCTTCATTCAGGGTCAGTGTTTCCTTGTTGAGTTTTGTTCTTGTGGATCTATCTAGAGGTGATAAGGCCGTATTGAAGTCTCCGACTACAATTGTGCTGTTAGTGATGTCCTCTTTGAAGTCTGTTAGGAGTTGTTTTAAATATTTAGCCGGTCGTTCGTTAGGAGCATATACGTTTAAGAGTGTGATTTCTTCCTGTTGTACATATCCCTTGATAAACAGAAAATGACCTTCGCTGTCCCTTTTGATCTTTTTCATCCTGAAATCTATGTTGTCGGATACCAGGATGGCCACTCCAGCTTTTTTAAGGGGGTTGTTTGCTTGGAGGATTGTTTTCCATCCTTTGACTTTGAGTCTATGTTTACTCTGTTTGTTCAGGTGTGTTTCTTGCAGGCAACAGAATGTTGGGTTTAATTTCCGGATCCATTTAGCTACTCTGTGTCTCTTGATAGGTGCATTTAGGCCATTGACATTGAGAGAGATTATTGTGATGTGGTTTTGTGTCATCTTTCTGTGGGATTTGTTGTTCTTATGGGGCTCCTCCTTGCCTTACAGTAGCCCCTTTAGACCTTCTTTCAAGATTGGTTTTGAGTCTATGAAGGACCTGAGCTGTTGTTTATCCGAGAAGTAGTGTATGGTTCCTTCGAGTTTGAGTGAGAGTTTAGCCGGATAAAGTATTCTTGGTGAGGCATTCATTTCGTTGAGTTTTTTCACTATGTCCCACCATTGTCTTCGGGCTCGGAGGGTTTCTTCTGACAGATCGGCCGTAAATCTGAGGGGTGCTCCTTTGTATGTGATTTCCCTCTTTGACCTTGCTACTTGTAGAATTGTGTCTCTATCTACAGCATCCGCCATTCTGACTATGATATGCCTTGGAGTCTTTTTATTTGGGTCTGTTTTTGCTGGCACTCTTCGGACTTCTTGTATCTGGACGCCTGCCTTCTCCAGCTCTGGGAATTTCTTAGCGATGATGTCTTTGACTATGTTTTTTTCATTGGGGTTACTTCCCTGTGGTTCTGGTACTCCAATGATTCTTATGTTGTTCCTCTTGAAGTCATCCCCCAGGGCTCTGATTCGCTCTATAGCCATTTTGAGGTCTTTGGCCATGATTTGTTGCTGTCTGTAAGCTTTCTGCAGCTCATCCTCAAGCTCGCTGATTCTGTCTTCGGCTGTAGTCATTCTGCTGTTGAGGGCATCTAGTGATATTTTTATTTCATCTACCGATTGCTTTATTTGTGAGACTTCGGTTCGAAGGTTTGAAATTTCTGCTCTCATTTCTGCTCTCATTTCTTCCTGTATTTTCTTGGTAGACCGTTCCAGCGCTTGATTCATCTCCTCCCTTAATTTATTGGATGTCTGTTCCATATTTGCTTGGAGTAGGTCGACTCTCCTCCATATTTCCTCTCTGAATTGTTTATCTGAGAGGTCGTAGATGTTGGGAGACTGTTTTGAGGTTTCTAGTATCTTTTCTTCTCCCTCTCTTGGTGGAGGGGATTTTCGCTGTTTCTTCATCTTGTCACGGAAGTGCAGAGTTGGCACCTTGTAGTTCTTTATTCCTCTTCCTGCAGGATGGAGATTGGTCAGGATCCGACGGCGGCGGCGGACAGGTGCCAGGCAGGGGCTTCAGGAGAAGCCCCGAGCCCTATATTTTCTTTTTGAACAAACCGAAACCACTAATATGCCATCCTATTAAATTAGACATAAGTAGTCATTATATACCAGAAACAAATAAATAATAAACAATATTAGGTTGATGATTACAGTTTTGAACACAACTTAATTTCTTGATTTTTGAAGGTCATATATTGCCTTTCTAAAACTTTCTGTATGAACACTAATTTCATTAGCTCTTAATGAATATGTTGCTTAAGCATCAGCACCCATTTAATAAAGTTGCCTTGGCCAGTGGTATCTGCCTTAAAAAAATTCTCTGCAGGAGCAGGAGCGGTAGTGCAATGGATAGGTCACTTGCTTTGAATGTGGGTGATGCAAGTTCAGTCTCTGGCACTACATATGCTTCCTAAATCCCTGCCAGGAGTGATTCCTGAACACATAGCCAGAAATAATCCCTGAGCACTGCCAGGAGGGCCCCCAATGTCCAAAACCAAAACCAAGTGCATTTTCTACACAGATTCACATTTCAATTTATTCATGCCCTTTTTTGCTTTCTTCTGTCAACATAAAGTATTATAGAGAATAGCTCTCTGTTGAAAGGAATTCCCTGTCTTGGAATCATTCCAAATATTTCACTTGCCTTCTTTCCTTTCCCAATTTGATGCTCATATCTTTCTCTCCTTATGCATCTTAAATCAGAAGACAAGGACTGTGCACTTTATGTTAGAACTTTCATGTCTACAATGTCTAGAACAGTGCTGGCATCTATGTAGACACATTAATATTTGAAGGTAAGTGAAAGCAATACTTTAGTTCTTACAATCACAATAATAGTTTTATTCTAAAAGTAATGCATGCATATACTTAAAACTAGGCACTCAGATGAAAGTAAAGGGGGTAGGATGTTTGCCTTCCACAGGGACAACTTGAGTTCAATTCCTAGCACCCGATAAGGTCCCTTGAATGCTATCAGGAGTAATGCCTAAGTGCAGAGAGTAATATCTGAATATTGCTGACTGTGGCTCCCAAACAAAACAAAATAAAATAAAATTCAAAATGTCATAACACTATATATCAGTTCTCAAATAGTCTTATGTTTAGCCAGTGAAACTTTCATGTCTAAAAGTTATCAAAGGCATACATAGAAATAGTTCCCCAGTTATTGGTCTTGGATTTTAAAGTGTCATAAGTTTTCTTTTATGCTATTTATAAAAGTTAGTTAGCTTGCTACTGCCTCATAGATGTTGACAAAATAGCTTCATGTGTTCCAGGAAAAGAACATTTTTATTAGAAAGGAGCACAGAGATCTCCCTATTTGTGTCCATTCTACTTGTTTCCCAAGTCTCATGGAGGCAAAGTGAGTCCCTTCATACATATGAAACAGATTGCATGATAGAAAAAGAATAATAACCTTTGGAAAACCCCTTCTCCATTTTATAGCAAACCACAAACCAAAAGGTTGCTTTTTTTCACAAAGATCTCAACTCATTTTTCAGTTGCTCCCAACATACGTAGCACTGAGAATTGGCATGAGTGAAGAGGGATTTGGGTCTTTCATCAAATCATACTCAGCAAGAAATGTATGCATGTGAGAGACAGATCCATGAGGGGATATTTCCACAATACCTACCCTTGGACTTTTCATCATTTCCACTTCTGGTGAATTTTCACAGTAGTATATCAATCCATTTATATAAATAATTATAAATTATTTGTAAATCTTAAAAAATATTACAAAGACTGGGGCCCAGATCCATTTTTTATATAGTTATTTGTTTAAGGTTGTTATAAACAGAATTTTAGTCAACAGGATTAGGGAAACATGCAGAATTGTTTTCAATCATTTCTCCCAGGATTCCACTCAGTTACTATAAATAAGTCTCATGTCCTATTAGTAGGGTCAGATTTTATACTAAAAATATGCCACGTAAAAACATTGCATTTTCCAGTGTTACTGGTGCAAGTGCAAGGGTGTTTAGATGGACTTGTTGATCTTTTGCCATTGCAGTATATGATTAAGAATCCTAGATCCCAACAAAAACATAGTCCAAGGGCCATTTTGCTCACGCATACATGGTTTTCAGGCTCTCCATAAGAGTGTAGTTTAGGACAGCCCACATGCCCACATTAGCTTTTGCTTGATGTCCTTTGGACGATGTGACATACAAAACAGCAGGTTGCCAGCACAGATACTGCTTCAGTCAGATGATTAATAAGATTATTTTGCTAGGCGCTGATATTGCACCTAGTTTACAAAGAGAGTATTAATTGATTTCCATTTGTTCCACCTCTCTTTGTGGGTGTGTGGATGGGGTTGGCCACATGTGGTGGTGCTTGGTGCTATTCCTGGCTCAGTGCTAAGGGTCTACTGCAGTGGTGCTTGGAGGACCCTGAGGTGTGAGGTATTGAATTTGGGACTACAACATACAAAGCATGCGCTTCAGCCCTTTGAGCTTTACTACACCTCTTGAGATAAATGTGATCTATTTCCATAGGTTAGGGTTAGCTACTCTCATTTCATGGCCATGTGATTTGATATGCTTAATTTAATAATGGAAACTTAAGTTCTTTTTAGCAATTATGTTTATCTCTGATTTTCTACCTTCTATATGGAAGAACTAAATGTACACGTGATAGGGACATGACGAAAATTTACAGGTGCTTTCTATGTTGCTTCATCATTGTCACTGTATAACTGTCATCCCTTTATTTGTCGATTTACTCGAGCGGGCACCAATAATGTCTCTGTTACACTCAGCCCTGAGATTTTTGCAGCCTCTCCGTACTCATATTCCCCAACAATTGGAGGCTCTATCCGGGTCAGGGGAATGAGACCTATCGTTAGTGTTTTTGGCATGTCGAATACACCAAGGGTAGCTTGCCAGGCTCTGCCGTGCGGGCGGGATATTCTTATGTTGCTTCATAAAGTCTATTATATGAGGACTCAGTTAACAATGTATATACCCAAAAGTTGATTATTTTGGTGGTTTGGAACTTTGTCACACTAAAATAATAGAGACTCCATAGGGCTGAATTGTAATTCTAAGTTTAAGTACTTCTGTACAACCTTTTCACTGAGATACTACCTAGAACTATAAAACCAGTCTGATTTAGAGTTGTTTTTGAACAATGAAAGGTATTATGTACAAGAATGAACATGGTAGAACCCTGTATTTTCAACATAGTTATGTACAATTTTCTGCCTGTTTCATACTGCTTGTTACTCAATAGGTAGCCAAGAGATTAGTTTTTTGTTTGTTTTTTTTTTAGGAAGGTGAAATTCAGGAAGCCAATTGCAATGCTAATACAGAAAGATCAAAAAGTGATTGAAAGATATTCAGAATCCTTTATAATGAATTTTAAGCTAATTTTTAAGGCTGACATTAAACAAAAATTTAAAATAGCAGAGAGTGTGGGAATTACTGTAAAACCTTGACTATCATACCATTATTGAATGGCCTTTGTGACAAAACACCAGCACTGTTGCACTGCAGGTAGCTTGAAAATCGCAAACAAGGCCACTGTAGTTTAGTAAGGCCTGCAAGTGTGCTCAGAGTGGTTGACTGCACCAAGGCAGTGCACTAGCCTGAGAGGCCATGCAGGATGCTCATGGGGAGCCTGTTTCGAACAGGTTAATAATCACACTGAGCTTTGGGTGCGGCCCTCCCCCCATAATTTCCACTTTAGCTCACTGAACCTTATTTAAGTAGATTCATATGACCTTTAGTTTGCTCTGATTAACAACATCTCAATCTCAATTTTGTGTGTTTTAAAAAAGCACTTGAGACTGGAATAGAGGGTTCGGACATATCAGAGATCATTGTGGGGCAACTGTATGACAGTGAGCATGTTTCTAGTTTATTTTTCATGGTGGCTATCCCCCATGGCTAAACTAAAGAGTATTTAATGTTTTAAGTTTTCATTTCTACTTTCATACGTTTTAAATCCTCTCTATTTTTATAAGGTCTCCTAAGTTTCCTTTTCACATTATTTTTTAAAAGAATTTTTGTTGCTTTTTATAGAGCACATATTTTGTAGCAGAAATATTTTTCTGTTTTAAGAATAGTGGATAGAGGGAAGATAAATCAAAGGGAATTTGAGCACATACTTTGCATGTGGGATGCCTGGGTTTGATCCCAGGTACCACTGATTCTGGGAGTGACCAGAAGCAATGAGTAGAAGTGGTCTTAGAACAGGACAGGGTGTATACCCTGCCACATAAAAAGGATCACACCTAGACTAGAAGGCATAACTTCATGGGTAAGTCAATAAGAACAAGTTATCATGTATTAATGAAATGTAATCTGAATAAAGTATGAAATATTTGGCATAGGTGATGAATGCCATTAATTTCTTTAACTTAATCCAAAAAAAGAACTCTGGGGTATATTTGAGAAGAGACCAGATTAAATGGTGAAGAGTGTGTCGGTGTGCATTTGAGCAAAATAATGTTCCAGAGGGTACTCAAGGTAACATCATAGATCATAATGTAGAGAGAGATAAAAGGTGGAAGTAGAGAGGCATACAAGTCCTGATTTGTTTAGGTATTTATAAGTGGAGACACAAATTTGGAATTTATCTTAAATGTGTTAGAAATAATGAGTTGACCGTAAAGAAACGTGATTACACTTCAATTTTAACAGGATCAGCTATTATGGAGCATGGAGAATAAAACATCATGGAATTGCAGTTAAGAATTGCATATGACTGAATGATCATACTATTATTTATGTATGTAAGCAAGAGAAATGAATACTGTGGTCATACAAAAGCTTGTACATGAATGTTCATACCTGCATTGGTTGTGATATCAAAGTGTGGAAACAACCCAAATATGGATCGTATAATAAATTGGTACACCAAAATTTATGTATCTCTGTGCAATGGAATATTATTTGGCAAGGATTACAAAATACTGGTATCTGCTGTATCATGAATTGATTCTAAACATGTACATGGATAGATATTCAACTGAACCACATGCCATGTGATTCCATTTATATACAATGTTCAAAATTCAAAATTATATAGTGATTAGAAAGTAGATTTTGTCATTACCTAGAAGCAGTGAGACAACTGGGAAGTTAAAGCAAAGGAGATCTGCTTTTTATTCTTTCATCTTCTAAAATTCCCTATAACCATGCAATTTGCTGCAGTGTGGGTGGAACTGGAAAGTACCACACTGAATGAAGTTTGAGAGAGGACAAATACTGGGTGGTCTCAGTCATCTGTGGGATATCATGAACAAAATAAGAAAAATGATATTACCAGACAGCGAAAAGCCATTAACCTTGGATTTCAATACAGATCCTGAAACTGTAGGAAGTGGGGTGGGAAGGAATAGTGGCTGGATTGAAGGTGATATGGGGACAGTGAGAAGGTGATAAGGTTCATGTGTGTATTGGGGAATAGTAAAATTGTACTTTAGTTCTATATACTTTGGTGCTAATGTAACCCTCTAACGCATACTATAATAATTAAAAACAAACAAACGTTAGGGACCAGAGCAATAGGTCAACAGGTGGGGCATTTACCTTGCTTCTGGCCCATCCGTATTTGATCCCTGTTGCTCCATAAGTCCTCCAAGCACTCCCAGGAGTGATGCCTGAGCACAGAGCCAAGGGTAAGCCCAACACTGCTGGATGGACTCAAAACCAAACTAAATCAAAACAAATTTGTTTAACTTCAAAAAGAGTAAGGAAAATTAATTCTGGGAAACACTTTTCAAGAAGATGGTGCTGGAGACCAAGAAGGAAACCTCTACCCTCTCAAAGCTGAAGTCAAAGCTAATGTTTTGAAAACCAAGAAAGTAGTGCTGAAAGGTGTCCACAGGCAAAAAAAGAGAAGAAACCATAAGAACAGAGATTCCACACCTCATCTACCTTTCAGAAGCCCTGCAGTGGAGCTCTGCAGGCAGCCCATCTCAGAAATGACCTCTTCGAAGAAGTGAGCTTGACTGCTGTGTTGCCATTGACTTCTTTCTGACTCCTGACTCAGCCTGGAGGATGAGAGAAGACAACAGCACACACGTTCATGGTTGACACCAAGGCCTCAAACACCAAATGATGCAGGTTGTGTAGAAGCTCCAGGGCACAGGGGGAATCAGGTCAACCTTTGATCAGAAAGAAGAAGACATCAGTTTGGCTGGCTCCTGACTTAGATGCCTAGTATGCTGCTGGCACAACGGAGATCATCTAAACTGGGCCTAGATGACTAATTTTCAAGACACCTTTTTTTCACTTTTTAAAAAATTATTGTGGTGTATGAAGCAAAATTAGCTACAAATCATTCTTATAAATAAAATGAAATAAATTTGAAATTATTTTTGCATTTGGGGGCCCCACATGTGGGGCCCTCCAAGCTTTCTCCTGACTCTGGGCTCAGGGGCTACTCTTGGCCATGTATAGAAGTGCAATACATGGTTTCAGATATTAAACCAGGAGCAGCAGTGTGCAGGGCAAGCCCCTTAATCTCTGTTCTATATCTCTGATCCTCTATTATACATTATAAAAGGTGAATTTTTTTTTTTTGCTTTTTGGGTCATACCTGGCTCTGCACAGGGGTTACTCCTGGCTCTGCACTCAGGAATTACCCTGGCGGTGCTCAGGGGACCATATGGGATGCTGGGAATCGAACCCGGGTTGGCCGCGTGCAAGGCAAATGCCCTACCCGCTGTGCTATCACTCAAGCCCCTAAAAGGTGAATTTTAAGGTAAGCAAAATATATATCAGCAATGTTTGTTTTTAAAGAATTAAAGAAACATTTTATTGATATAGACATATATTTGTCTTGATATAGACATAACATATAGTGCTGCTTGGTGTGTAGAGGGCAGAGTATTTTTACTTGACATGATTGTGGTAGTATGATGATTTTGTGCTTGAGGGCTATTGGTTATAGCGAGTAATGCTTATTGGTACTCCGGGGCTACACAGAACTAGTGAGCCAACTCAGGCAGTTACATTTATTAGTATTTTGCTCTATCACTCATGCCATTTCCTTGTTTGTAGGCAGTATTTCAAGGCAGTGATGCTGGACTGGGTCTAGAATATGATGAGAGGCAGGTCAGATCTATAGAGATTGTGGAATTTGAGACTTCAGATAATGGATGTGCAAGAAAAGATTTGTTAGGAAATAGCACAGTATTTTTTGGCCAAGCTTGTTAAAATACTGCCAAGGAAACAGATAAGATTGTAATTAAGGATTAGTTTTGGCATGACTGTATCAAAACCTTGTTTCAAACAAGGACTGTATCAAAACCAGGACTCACAATGGAGGTTATGATACAGTCATACCAAAAGGGCTTTCCTAGAGTGGCAGGGTCTAAAGCCTGTTGGTTTTAGGAACACCCACAGAGGGGTGGATAGGGGAGAATCAGGAGATAGTACAGTGGTTAGGGAGTATGCCTAGCACGTGCCCAGCCAAAGTTTGATTTCTGGCACTACATGGTTCCCTGAGAATCAATTGTGCGGAGTAGAGGAAACTAAAACTGGAAACTGTTGTTTGCTGGGAGCAATGAAGTCCACGTGTACTGTGTGTGAATTCTTAAATTGAATTTGAGGACAGGCAGCAGTGTGGGGGAGACAGGACCCGTTCCAGTCCTGTCAGTCTGCTTCAGTTTAGGAATAGAGTAGTGGAAAGATAGAATTAACCATTGTGTTAGTTTGCTGGTGTTGGGGTCTTCTCTGTTCAGCGTGCTCCCCCCATCTAGCAAGGGCCGCCGCGCAGTCCTGAGTACAGGGTCGAGCTTCCCTCCAGCTAGAGGGAGGAAAAAGAGCAGGAAAAAGGAGCAAATCTTGCCACCGCCTCCTCCAAGAAATAAGGAATAAGCACACGAGCACGGTGGGGGTCCTGTAAAGCTGTTCCGATTTATTGAGCAAACAAGGTTTTTTTTTATGTTTTTTAAAATTTTTTACTAGTGAATTACCATGAGGTCCAATTACAAATGTATGAACTTTCGTGTTTGCATTTCAGTCATACAGTGATCGTTTACCCATCCCTCTACCAATGCCCATTCTCCTCCACCAATGTTCCCAGTAACCTTCCCACCACCCCCACCCTGCCTTTGCAGCAGAGCATTCCCTTTGGTTCTCTCTCCTTTTGGGTGTTGTAGATTGCAACAGAGGTATTGAGTGGCCTTCATATTCAGTCTATAGTCTACTTTGCATCTTTCAACCTGATTGGTTCCTCCAAACATCCACTACTTGGTGTTCCCTTTTCTATCTCTGCTTCCTTTTCCCCCAGTATGTGAGGCAAATTTCCAAGCCATGGGGCAGACCTCCTGGTCCTTATCTCTACTACTCGTGGGTGTTAGTCTCCCATTCTGTTACTTTATATTCCACAGATGAGTGCGATCTTTCTATTTCTGTCTCTCTTTTTCTGACTCATTTCACTTAACATGATACTTTCCATATTGATCCATTTATATGCAAATTTCATTACTTCATCTTTTCTAACAGCTGCATAGTATTCCATTGTGTAGATGTACCAAAGTTTCTTTAACCAGTCATCTCTTTTTGGGCACTCTGGTGTTTTTCCAGACTTTGGCTATTGTAAACAGTGCTGCAATGAACATACAGATGAAAATGTCATTTCTACTATAGCTATTTGCCTCTATGGGATATATTCCCAGAAGTGGTATTGCTGGGTCAAATGGGAGCTCAATTTCTAATTTTTTGAGAAACGTTCATATTGTTTTCCAAAAGGGCTGAACCAGTCGGCATTCCAACAAGCAGTGAAGGAGAGTCCCTTTCTCCCCACATCTGCGCCAACACTGGTTGCTTTTATTCTTTTGGATGTGGGCCAGTCACTGTGGTGTGAAATGATATCTCATTGTTGTTTTAATCTGCATCTGCCTGATGATTAGTGATGAAGAGCATTTTCTTATGTGTCTTTAGCTATTGGGATTTTTTCTTTGAGAAAACTTCTATTCATTCCCGCCCCCCATTTTCTGATGGGGTTGGATGTTTTCTTTTTGTAGAATTCAACTAGTGCCTTGTATATCCTTGATGTCAACCCCTTATCAGATGGGTATTGGGTGAATATCCTTTTCCATTCTGTAGACTGTCTGTGTATTTTGGTTACAGTTTCTTTCTTTTTCTTTTTTTAATGTGTTCTTTTATTGAATCACCATGTGGAAAGAAACAAAGCTTTCCGGTTTAAGTCTCAATTATACAATGCTCAAACACCCATCCCTTCACCAGTGCACATATTCCACTGCCAAGAATCACAGTATTCCCCTCTACCCCCCCACCTCCCCAGCCCCCACCCCGCCTGTGTAACTGATAGATTTCACTTTACTTTCACTTTACTTTGATTACATTCAATATTTCAACAAAAAACTCACTATTATTATTTGGAGTTTCTCCCCCCTAAAGTCGGACCTGCTGAAAAGGAAGCATTTGATAATTTGTTTTCCATTGCTGAGAATGAAGAGATATGAGATTGAGCAGCCGCAGTAGCGGCCACAAGGTTTTGGAATTCTGTATTTTAGTAACTAAGTCCAGAGAAATATCTGCCAGAAATTGCATCATTGCAAACTTGTACCTCTCAGCTACTTTATATTCCACATATGAGTGCAGTCTTTCTATGTCTGTATCTTTCTTTCTGACTCATTTCATTCAACATGATACTTTCCATGTTGATCCACTTATATGCAAATTTCATGACTTCATGTTTTCTGAAAGCTACATACTATTCCATTGTGTAGATGTACCAGAGTTTCTTTAATGAGTTATCTGTTTTGGGGCACTCTGTTTTTTTTCCAGATTGTGGCTATTGTAAACAGTGCTGCAATGAACATACAAATGCAGATGTCATTTCTACTACACCTTTTTGACTCTCCGGGATATATTTCCAGGAGTGGTATTGTTGGGTGAAATGGAAGCTCAATTTCTAATTTTTTGAGAATTGTCAATTTTGTTTTCCAAAAGGGCTGAACCAGTCTGCATTCTCACCAGCAATTAAGGAGAGTCCCTTTCTCCCCACATCCACGCCAACAGCGGTTGATTTTGTTTTTTGGGATGTGGGCCAGTCTCTGGGTCACAGTTTCTTTTGAGGTGCAGAAGCTTCTTAGTTTAAGATAGTCCCATTTGTTTATCTCTTTTTTCACTTGCTTGGCCAGTGGCATGTCATCTTTGAAAATACCTTTAGCCTCAATGTCGTGGAGGGTTTTGCCAACCTTGTCTTCCATGTACCTTATGGATTCTGGTCTGATGTTGAGATCTTTCTTTTCGGGGGGGCTTTCGTCTTTTTTATATATATTTTATTCTTTTATAGAATCACCATGTGGAAAGTTACAAAGCTTTCAGGTTTAAGTCTCAGTAATATAATGCTGGAACACCCATCCCTTCACCAATGCACATATTCCACCACCAAGAATCACAGTATACCTCCCCCCACCCCCCACTTCCAGAGCCCCCCACCCCGCACGTGTAACTGGTAAATTTCACTTTACTTTGATTGCATTCAATATTTCAACAAAAAATTCACTATTATTGTTAATTTCTGGTCTAAGTTTTATTATTTCTTTCCTTCGAGCTGGTTTGGGTTCCTTTTGCTGGTCCTCTTCTAAGATCTTGAGCTGCGAAGTCAAGCTATCTCTATAGGCCCTTTCTTCCTTTCTGAGGAAGGCTTGCAGAGCTATAAATTTTCCCCTTAACACAGCTTTAGCTGCGTCCCATAGGTTCTGGTAGCTTGTGTCTTCATTCTCATTTGTTTCGAGGTATCTCTTCATTTCTTCCTTGATTTCCTCTGTGACCCACTCATTGTTCAGTAGTGAGTTATTTAATTTCCAAGTGTTTGATTTGGTTCTCCGCGTCTGTGCGTGATTAACTTCCATCTTCAGTGCATATTAAGGTATAATTTGTGGCCCAGAACATGGTTTGTTTGGGAAAACGTTCTGTGTGCGCTGGAAAAGAATGTGTATTCTTTCTTTTCGGGGTGTATAGCCCTGTATAGGCCCTCTCTCCTCCATTTCTTCCTTCAGGACCATCGTTTCCTTGCTGAGTGTTGTTCTTGTCGATCTATCCAGAGTTGATAAGGCAGTGTTGAAATCTCCAACTACTATCGTGGTGCTAATTATGTCCTCCTTAAATTCTGTTAGGAGTTCTTTTAAGTATTTAGCTGGTCGTACATTAGGTGCGTATACATTTAGGAGTGTGATTTCTTCCTGTTGTATATATCCCTTGATGAATATAAAATGACCTTTGCTGTCCCTTCTGATCTTTTTCAGCCTCAAATCTATGCTATCAGATACTAGTATGGCCACCCCTGCTTTTTTTTGAGGGGGCTGTTTGCTTGCAGGATTGTTTTCCATCCTTTGATTTTTAGTCTGTGTTTGTTCTGGCTATTCAGATGTGTTTCTTGTAGGCAGTAGAAAGTTGGGTTTAGTTTCCGAATCCACTTTGCCATTCTGTGCCTCTCGTTTGGTCCATTTAGCCCGTTAACATTAAGAGAAATTATTGTCATGGGATTTTGTGCCATTTTTCTGTAAGGTTTGTTGTTCTTATAGGTCTTTTTCCTTGTCTTATAGTAGCCCTTTGAGTCCTTCTTTTAAATTTGGTCTTGAGTCTATGAAGTTCCTGAACTGTTGCTTGTCCATTAAATAGTTTATGGTTCCTTCAAGTTTAACTGAGAGGTTAGCCGGGTAGAGTATTCTTGGTGAGGCGTTCATTTCATGAAGTTTTTTTCACTATATCCCACCATTGTCTTCGGGCTTGGAGGGTTTCTTCTGATAGGTCTGCTCTGAATCTAAGGGGTGCACCTTTGTATATGATCTCCTTCTTTGATCTTGCTGCTTGCAGTATTGTGTCTCTATCCACGGCATCCATCATTCTGACTATGATATGCCTTGGGGATTTTCTATTTGGGTCCCTTTTAGCTGGCACCCTTCGGACTCCTTGGATCTGGAATGTTCGCATTCTCTAGCTCTGGGAATTTTTTAGCAATGATGTCTTTAATGGTGTTTTTTTCATTGGGATTGGTTCCATGTGGTTCCGGGACTCCCATGATTCTTATGTTGTTTCTCCTGAGGTCATCCCCTAGGACTCTAACTCGCTCTAGAGCCATTTTGAGATCTTTTGCCATTATTTGTTGTTGCCTATATGCTTTGTGCAGCTCATCTTCAAGCTCACTGATTCTGTCTTCGGCTGTATTCATTCTACTATTGAGGGCTCCTAGGGAGTTTTTAATTTCATCTACTGATTCTTTTAGTTGTGTGACTTCTGTTTGTAGCTTTGAAATTTCTGCTCTCATTTCTTCCTGGATTATCTTGGTGGAGCGTTCCAATGCTGCATCCATATCCTCCCTTAATTTATTGGATGTTCGTTCCATAGTTTCTTTGAGTTCGTGAACCATCCTCACAATTTCCTCTCTGAATTCTTTATCTGAGAGGAGGGTATATTTCTGGGACGTCGCTGCTGAGGTTAGTGAGATATTTTCTTGACTCTCTCCTGGTGGTGGGGATTTTTTCTGTTTCTTCATGTTGTTATGGGCTTTACTATCTGGAGCTCTCGTTAGCTTGGGAGGAACCTCAGCTGAAGATTTTGGGCTATGCTCTTTTGACAAAGGACTTTTCTGTGCAAGTTGATGTGTTCATTGACAGTTTTCGTGAAGTTAGGATAGGCTAGGTTAGTTGAGTATTAACATATTGTAACTAAGATGATCAGGGTGTTCTTCGGAGGAATGGGTTCTATTAATTGTGGCCAAAGGACAATGCATGGAATGGTAAAAAAAATACCTGCGGCCGCGTTAGAGGCCTGTGCTCCGGAAAGAGGCCACGCTCACTTTGAGGCCACGCCCCCTAACGAGAGGACATGCCCCTAACCTGTTCGGATATTGGAGGGCGGGGTCAGGCTGGGCGAATGACTGAGACCTGCCCGGCGGTGCTGGGGTGCTCCGAGCTGCCCTGCTACCACGGGCGGGCTCGGAACGCGGTGGGCGCTTTTCCGGGTGGCACAGGGTCTCTAAGGGGAAGAGCCAATGTACCTGTCAGACACGGGAGGGAGGGGTCAGGCGCGGTGGGCGAATGACTGAGACCTGCCTGGTGGGGCTGGGGTGCTCCGAGCTGGCCCGCTGCCGCGGGCGGGCACAGAACGCGGGGTGAGCAAACAAGGTTTATATAGGCGTAAGTATTTGCAGTTAGTCATGTAGTCACAGTGGTTAGAACAAACATGCGTTTCATCTTAGTTCTATAGATAGGATTACATTGTTTCATTACAGTTCTATAGATAGAATTACATTGTTTCATTATAGTTCGTTAGATAAGATTACATTTTTCGTTTGTGATCATAATGCATAGGCTGTCCCCCACACATCTGCCGAACACATCCTGTCCCCAGGTCTTCTCCCACTGGAGCATTGACCTGTGATAGTAAATATACGTTGCAACAAGCTTCACTTCAAAGCAGACCAAAAGGGACTTTTCTCCCAACTTGCTGGGACCTCAATAACAAAATATCGCAGGTCAGGTGATGTAAACAACATAGTTTCATTTTTCTCACATATATTACAATTTCGGACTAGAGTGATAGTACAGCGGGTAGGGCGTTTGCCTTGCACGCGGCTGACCCATGTTCGATTCCTCTGCCCGTCTCCAAGAGCCTGGCAGACTACCGAGAGTATCTGGCCCGCACTGCAGAACCTGGCAAGCTACCCATGGCATATTCAATATGCCAAAAACAGTAACAACAAATCTCACAATGGAGACGTTACTGGTGCCAGCTGGAGCAAATCGATGAACAACTCGGGAAGACAGTGCTACAGTGCATATTACAACTTCAAAATCAGTCTGTCAAGAATATTGATTTTTTTCTAAGGCCTCTCTCCTTGGTTTATCAGATGACCATCTACTTTGTCCGTGGTCTTCTCTGTGAGAGTGTATACTAATGATTCCATTCATATTGGATTAGGATGCAATCACATGAACTTATTTTACATTAATTTCCTCTTTAAAGTTGCTATCTATAAAAACAATCTGATTAAAAAAATACTTGTGGTTAGGACCTCAGAATTTTTTTTTCCATGTGCGTAGAGGAAGGGGCTATAGTTCAGCTCCTTAGTATCCAGTGTTGGAGTTTTTAAAACCTAGATATATTGGTGTGAGATAAGACCAAAGTAAGAGATGTGAGATGCTGTTCTCACAGAGTGTACTTACTGTGGAAGGAGGAGAACATACTTGAAACAAAACAACTTTCAATGTATTGTGAGAAGGGGAGTGCTCAGAAAGAGAGTGAAGGAAGGATATACAGAATAAGGAAGGTTTGTGAGTTATTTTATAAAGACTGCCTCAAGTAAAAGTAGTACATATTTTAATATAAAAATCTGTAATGTTTGATATCAGTAATCATTATTGTGTGTAAGAATAAAAGGAAAGTTAATTTAATTGGCTCAAGGGTACTTGATATTAGTACTTTGAGTCTGTTCCTGTTTTTATCCCTAGAAAAATATTTATAGAGAGAAATAACTATGGTCAAAAGATAAATTAGAAAAGGGGTCATGTCACATTTTTTGATAGAAGGGTCCGTGCTTATTGCAAACTTGGTCATGTTCCATATTAGCTTGGCAAGCCAGTGATATTACAGAACATGGGTTTGGCCAAGAAACAGAGCTATGTTTGCAAATAAATTACGGTTTACTGGAATAAAAATATAATACAAATGTTGATTCTTTAAATTAAACATAATTTAAAGTTACCAACTGTGGTTGTGTTGATTGGTGTGGTTGTGTTTTGTTCCAGATTGTTGTCATATTAAGATATATGCAGGAAAATAACATTAATAGTATTGTCACAGTACCTCAATCAATAAAAAGTTTTTTGTAAAAATAATTTTTGTAATAATATATAACTTCTTTACAAGAGAGGGCAGATAAAATTTCCTTGCCAGGATCTGCTGTGTGGGTGCGATTCTCTCGGTAGCTTGCCGGGCTCTCTGAGAGGGGCAGAGGAATCGAACATGGGTCGGCCACGTGAAAGGCGAATGCCCTACCGCTGTGCTATCACTCCAGAAAAAGATATCATTCAAAGCATGAATAATTAAGGAAGGACACATAAATAAACATTTAGCAGCAAACTAATTTTTAATCAAATATAATAGTAAGCTTAGACTTTATTCAATACTAATATCTTTGTATGTAAATCCATCAGGCTTTAAAAATAGAATACTTTGAAAAAGCCTTGCAGTGATTTCACTTTCTCTTATAAAATTTAGATAAGAATCTCAATAATCTCAATTATTAGACTCTTATTAGATGAGTGATATTAGACATTTTAACATTTCACATGAAGTGGTTTTACATTTTCTATGATATTAATATTCTTATTTTTCTTTAAAAAGGTTTTAATTATTTTGCATAAGCCACAATATTTTTGTGAGGTGAATGGGAGGGAATATGTTCTAAAGAAAACAAAGCATAGAGAAATAAAATGTGTTCCTAAATTATTTTTTAAATCACAGGTCTATTATCTTTTTACTATAGATACTTATTGCATAATAAGGTATTTGAATGATACACACATCTGTTATATAGAATCTTTGTTTTTTATTGAATCTCCCTGAGATACATACTTACAAAGCTGTCATGATCTGGTTTCAGTTATAATGTTCCAATACCCACCCTTCCACCAGTGTACATTTCCCACCACTAATGTTCCTGGTTTCCCTCTTGCCACACCCTTCCCCAAACTGTCTTTATGGCAGGCACTTTGCTTCTCTCTCTCTCTCTCTCTTTCTCTCTCTCTCTCTCACTCTTTCTCTCTCTCTCTCTCTCTCTCTTCTCTCTCTCTCTATTTCTCTCCCCTTTTTTTGCAGTATGGTTTGTATACATTTACTGAGAGATTATCATGCTTGTTCCTTTACCTACTTTCAGCACGCAGTTCTTATCCAGAGTGATTCTTTCTAAGTATCTTCGTCATGGTAGTTACTTCTTTATTCTAACTGCCTTCTTCCCCAGCACTTGAGGCAGATTTCCAACCATGGACCAATCCTCCTAGACATTGTTTCTACTGACTTTGGGTATTAGTATCATATTATGTTTTTTATATCCCCCCAAGAAGTGTAGTCATTCTACCTCTGTCCTCCGTCTGACCCATTTCATTCAGCACGATACTCTCCATGTCTATCCATTTATAAGCAATATATATATGAACTGTAGGTATTTTAAAATATGGCTATGGTTACTTGGAAAAAATTGGTTTTATAGATAATTTTTTTTTGTGGGACGGGGTGGAACTTTGTGTAAAATAAACCCATTGAACTTTATATGGGACCAAAGTAAATGACAGAATTTATTAGCTGGAACTTTGACAGATTGGTAGCTTAATTGTCTCACACCCCACATTCAGTACTGTGTACACAAAGCAAGAAAAATATTAATGTGTAGAGATGCTTTCTTGGTTACCTGGTATATAAACTGAGGTTCAATATTTAATTATGAGTTGTAAAGAAAAGTGAGTCAGAATAAGATTTAGTGGGCAATTGGCATGTTATTTTTAAAGAAAATAAATCATGTCCAATACAATGTATTCCTTATATTCTTACATTTTTTATCTTTGATTTTGAGAAGGTATGTGGAATAAATTAAATTTGAGGTAGATGTTGAGGGTAGACTCTGTTGTAATGATTTTAAAGTGTCACATTATGCAAATTTTGTATTTGGAATAATTCATAGGTTACAATAAGCAACTTTTCATGATGAAAAGTCAGATGTGATTAATTTCAAAAGCGTTTGCCTCAGTGAATTTAACCTTGATGTTTTTATCTTGAGAAATATTTCAAGTATACTTGTACCTAGTTGCTGTTTTCCCTAATGGCAGTCAATACTTTTTTTACACATCAATAATCATATTATTGGTACATATATTTTTACAGGACTGGAGAGATAGAACAGCTGGTAGGGCATTTGCGTTGCATGAAGCCGACTCAGGTTCAGTTCCTCCGTCCTTCTCGTAGAGCCTGGCAAGCAACTGAGAGTATCTCACCTGCACGGCAAAGCCTGTCAAGCTACCTGTGGCGTATTCGATATGCCAAAAAAAGAAAGGAGTAACAAGTCTCACAATGGAGATGTTACTGGTGCCCACTCGAGCAAATCAATGAGCAATGGGATGACAGTGACAATGACAGTGATATTTTTACATCAGTAGTACATATTATTGATATATACACATCGATAGCACGTATTATTGATACACATATTATCTTACACAAATCGACAATCTTATAGTTTATTTGGTAGTTTTTTTCACTGTGACAAATTACATGAAAGTATTTTGATTTGATATATTTACTACATTGTAATAAGTGAATTGTCTAGTCAGTTATTGCAGCATGCAATATGTAAAAAATTATATAGCATATAATTCACTAATAGTATGCTTATTTTGAATATCTTTCAATAATTATACATAAACCTTCATTGTGATTTTTATAATTGTGATTATTCTAATCCAATTTATACTAATATGTCTCATTTGATCACTGTATCACTGTATCATTGTCATCCCATTGATCAATGATTTGCTTGTGCGGGCCCAGTAAAGTCTCCATTTATCCTAGCCCTGAGATTTTAGCAGCCTATTTTTACTCATCCTTCCCAATGGTGCCGCATTAGAAGCTCTTCAGGATCAGGGGAATGAGACCCATCATTGTTACTGTATTTGGCATATGAATCCGCCACAGGGAGTTTGCCAGGCTCTCCCCTGCGGGCAGTAAATTCTCGGTAGCTTATCAGGTTCTCCAAGAGGGAGAATTAGGCTATCAGATGTTGTTTCCAGGAGTTTTGTTTTATAGTCTCTGGATGTTAGCCACTAATGGGATTACACAATTACAAAATTATTACAAAATAATAATTGAGCACAGCGGGTAAGGCATTTGCCTTGCACGCAGCCAACCCGGGTTCAATTCCTCCATCCCTCTCGGAGAGCATGGCCAACTACCATTTCCCGCCCGCATGGCAGAACCACCTGGCAAGCTATCTGTGGCATATTCAATATGCCAAAACAGTAACAACAAGTCTCACAATGGAGACGTTACTGGTGCCCGCTCGAGCAAATATGAGCAATGGAATGACAGTGATACAATGACAGTGAATTAATTATTCAATGATTATTAATTGTTAATTTAATAATTAATAAGAAAATTATGAAATAATTACAAAATGATCTCATTTGATAATTTTGAAAAATTACTTTAAAATTTTTAAGTTATCCATAGCTGAATTTAAGGCATACATATTCTAGCCCCAATCTCACCACCAGTGTCTACTTCCTCTGCTTAGTGCCCAGATCCCCCGGTACCCCCAGCTTGCAGCTGCCTCTATACAGGCTTATTTTTAAGTTTGGTGTTACAGTTTGGTATTGGCTCAGTAGTTTAGATATATTTATATACCAAACCTCTATATAATCCATGTGCCAATGGCACTTGACTGCTACCACTGTTACTGTGAGCCATCTCCTAATACCCCACGTGATTTCTTTTCTTCCCAGTCATTCTCATGGAATCAAGGAAATCTAGATGTCCCCACATTTGGTAAATTGCTTTCCCTCATCCTCTTATTCTGTATTCCACAGGTAAGCGAGATCATCCAGTATTTGTCCTTTTTTTGACTCATATCCTTTGACATAATATTCTCCAGTTTCATCCAAGTTTCAGCTAACCACATGCTTTCATCATTCCTTGAAGCTGCATATATTCAATCGTGTATATCTGAAACACAGCTTTGTTATCCATTCATCTGTCCTTAGACACCTAAGTTGATTTCATCACTGTATCACTGTATCACTGTCTTCCCGTTGCTCATCGATTTGCTCGAATGGGCACCAGTAACATCTCCATTAAGAGACTTTTTGTTACTGTTTTTGGCATATCGAATATGCCACGGGTAGCTTGCCAGGCTCTGCCATGCAGGCAAGCTACTCTTGGTAGCTTGCTGGGCTCTCCGAGAGAGTCAGAGGAATCAAACCCAGGTTGGTTGCATGCAAGGCAAACACCCTATCTGCTGGGCTATTGCTCCTCACTATTGTGCTGAGTGCCACAGTGATAATGGTGATCCTATAGAATGAACATTTTTGTGTCCTCATGAGTAGATACCAAGTATAATTGCTGGGTTATATGGTAGATCAATTCTTACTTTTCTGCTCAAAGTGCACATACTTTATTCTGTAGGGTTTGAAATAGACAACAGTTCAACCAGCAATGGATGAGGGTTCATTTTGTGAACATTTTGCATATCCTTGGAAACTCAGATTGTTTCCAGGTTTTGGTTGTTTGTTTTATTGTTGTGTGTGGACAACACCTAGGAACATTCAGGGCTTACTTTTTTCTCTGCACTTTGAGATCACTCGTGGAAGAGCTTTGGGTACCGTGTGGACCCCACGAATTAAACCTAGATTGGGAGCTTTATAAGGCAAATGCCTTTAAATGTGTACTATCTCTGGGTCCAGATTTTCCCCATGTTGTTGTTGTTGTTGCTTATATATGTGCCATTCTCACTGGTATGAATAATACCTCATTGTCATGTTGATTTGAAAATAATCACTCACTATTTTCCTGATAATAAGTGATGGTGAGCATCTCCATGTGCCTGCTGGCTATCAGTCTCTTCAGAGAAGTGTCTTCCGCATTTTTGGATAAAGTTTTTATAGGAGTGAGGGTTGGGTTGATCTTTGTGAGTACTTTTTATATCTTCGATATTTAAACTTTTTCTGATGTTCTAAGTGAAAATATTTTCTCCCATTCATTTGGATGTTTTTAGTTTTAGTCTGTGTTTCTTCAGTTATGCAGAAACTTTTTAATTTGATGTGGTCCCATTTGTTTATTTTTGTTTCTGTTGCATTCACCAATGGAATTATATCATTGAAAATACCTTTTTAAGTTGAAATTTGAGAGCATTTTGTTTACATTTTTGTCAATATACAGTATAGATTCTGATATAATCTTAAGGTCTTTGATACATTTTGACCTGACTTTTGTGTAAAGTATGAGATATAGACCGAGCTTCTTTTACTTTTCTTTTCTTTTTTTCTCTTCCTTCCTTCCTTCCTTCCTTCCTTCCTTCCTTCCTTCCTTCCTTCCTTCCTTCCTTCCTTCCTTCCTTCCTTCCTTCCTTCCTTCCTTCCTCCCTCCCTCCCTCCCTCCCTCCCTCCCTCCCTCCCTCCCTCCCTCCCTTCTTTCTTTCTTTCTTTCTTTCTTTCTTTCTTTCTTTCTTTCTTTCTTTCTTTCTTTCTTTCTTTCTTTCTTTCTTTCTTTCTTTCTTTTTCTTTCTTTCCTTCTTTCTTTCTTTTGAACATTCTGCCTGTTTTCCTCAATGTATGCTATGGATTCTGGCTTAATCTCAATATCTTTGATCCACTTGGAACTGGCTTTTTGGTAAACTGTGAATATGGACATACTTTAATTTTCTTTTTTTTGGTTATTCAGTTCCTCCAGTACCATTTGTTGCAGAGGTTATTTTACTCCATTACATGTTCCCAGCAACTTTAGGAAATTAGCTGATGGTAGATCTGGTGAATTGTCTTTGGGTAATAGATTTTAACACATTGGTCAGAATCCTTTTTCCAGTTGCATGCAATTCTGATCACTATAGCTTTATTGTATAGTTCCAAGTTAGGTAATGAGATACATCTCAATTTCTTTTTTTATCAGTATGGCATTGCCTATTTGGGGTTTTATATGAATTCATATAATTTTTATTATTGACTGTTATAAGCCCTTGAAGAAAATTATCTGAACTTGTATAGGGATTGTGTTCAGTCTATACAGTAATTTAGGTAGGATTGTCATTTTGACAATACTAATTCTTCCAGCTAATGATTATGAAATATTTTTCCATTTCCTAAGTTATTCTTTTATCTCTTTCTTAATCTTTCAAGATAGAGATCACTCATACTTTCTGTTAAGTTGATTTCTAGGTACATCATGTTTTTGGACACTATTTTGAATGGAGTAGATTCTTTGATATCTTTCTTTTCTAGTTCATTATTTGCAGATAAGAATCTAACAGATTTTTGTATGTTGATTTTGTAGCCAACTCCATTGCTGCATTGGTTTATTGTCTGTAAGAACACTTTAGGGGACTCTTGAGAGTCTTCATTTATATTAATGTGTCACTTACAAATAGGGATACTAGTCTTCTTTTCCAATTTGGATTATTTGGTTTATTTTTCTTGCCTGATTGCTATTACTAGGATTTCTAATACAAGATTGAATAAAAATAAAGGCAAGGGTTGTAGAGATACCTCAGTGGGTAGGGCACAGGCCTTTCATGAGGCTGACTTGGTTTGATCCTTGGCACCCCATATGGTTCCCCCATGTCCTTCCAGAAGTGATCCCTGAGAACAGAGTCAGCAGTAAACCCTGAGCTCCACCAGGTATGGCCCCCAAACCAAACCAAGCCAAACCAAACAACAACAACAAATGTACACAGTGAATTTTCTTGCGTTGTTCCTGTTCTCAGAGGTAATTTGTTCAATTTTTCAGAATTTGAGAATGGCATTGACCATGAGTTTTTTTTTTTTTTTTTATAGCTGGGCACAGAAATCTTGAGAAAGGTTTCTTCTACACCCTATTTTGTTAAGGTTTTTTTTTTAAAATCATGAATAAGTGTTGTATCTTGTTGAAAGCTTTCTTTGCATTGATTGATATGATCAGAATAATTTTATCTTTCATTTTATTCATGTGGTGTATTATGCTCATTGCTTTGATTTGCTTATGTTGAAAAATCTCTTTATCCCTGGGATGAATTCTACTTGATCGTGGTATATCTTACATTCTCTTCTATTCCTTTTCTTTTCTTTTCTTTTCTTTTCTTTTCTTTTCTTTTCTTTTCTTTTCTTTTCTTTTCTTTTCACTATTATGGATGACTTTCATTTTGTCTTCAAGTTCATTGATACTGCTCTCAGCATTCTGAATTCTATTGCTGTGGCTTGCTATTGTATACTTTAGATCCTTCAATTCCATTTGTATGGATTCTTTCATACTCTCAATCAATTCTTCTTTGAGTTGATTGGATTTCTCTTCCAGGGCTTGCTTAATTTCTATTACCACTGGATATGGTGTTGATTTGAGATCATCGTTGGCCAGCCTTCAGAATTTTGATGAACTTAAATACTTGACTGAACTTGTCTCTGTCTGCCAGTGCAACTTAAATCCTCTGTTTCCCATTGTTTTTATATATATTGATGTGCTGACACTTGACACTCCTGGCTATTGGAGCATCCATCTGATTTGTTATTTTACACAAATGTGTTACTGATTATACCTTTGTTACTGGAGCAATAGCACAGTGGGGTAGGGTGTTTGCTTTGCACATGGCCAACCCGGATTTGATTCTTCCGTCCCTTTTGGAGAACCTGGCAAGCTACCGAGAATATCCCGTCCGTACGGCAGAGCCTGGCAAGCTACCCGTGGCATATTCAATATGCCAAAAGCAGTAACAACAAGTCTCACAATGGAGATGTTATTGGTGCCTGCTCGAGCAAATTGATGAACAACAGGACGACAGTGCTGTAGTGCTACCTTTGTTACTCTATTTCCATTACTGTGTAAAGATATTTCAGTGGGACATGCAAGTGTAGATATAGTTCTACCTGTTTATGAGAGCTCTTAGCAGGTTATTGTGGCATTGAATTAGAACTCTGTAGTTTTCCCATTTGTTCTTACTGTGAACAGTGGAAGAATAGTTGAGTGGATGTGTGTTTGTGATTCTCGGTTTCCCTGCAACCCCTGGTACTGGAGAGAACTCTCTCCACAGTGGGGCAAACAGAAAGTGTAAGTTCTCAGGTCTACCAGATTGTACTGAAACTAGGCCTTAGCTGATGCAGTCCTCATGGCAGAGAGTGAGGGAATTGGAGGCCCATGGAGTGTCCCCAATGTCTTGGGCACCTAGTAAGTCTCATGTGATCATCTTTTGATTGCGTACTATCCTTCTTAAAATATACTGCAATTGTGGGCAATTTCTGTGCAGACTTAATGGTTTTAGGTTTTATTTTGGGGTCACACCTGGTAATGCTCAGAGGGTCATTTCTAGCTCAGTGTTCAGGAGTCGCTTCCATCAGTGCTCAGGGGATCATGTCATGTCAAGGATTGAATTCTAGGCCTCCTCCAGGCCATTGATGATATCCCAGATCCCAGATGTTGTTGCTTTTGTTTCTATGCTTTTTTTTCCACACCTGACTGCTCAGATCTTTTGGCAACACCTTCCCGGCTATCCTGTGTTTCTCCTTCCCTAGATGGTTTTGTAAATTATATCTTTTTTCTTTTGATTGTTGTTGTTGTTGTTGTTGTTTTCATCACACCCATGGTGCTCAATACTTACTTCTAACCAGCACTCAGGGATCATTCTTGGCTTAGCTGGAGGGTAGGGTGAAGTGAAATGACCATATGAGACATTGACGATTGAACCCACCTACAATGCTAAATTCCCCAGGTGGTTTTTTTCCCCTCCATCTCTATCTTTTTTAACTGAATCACTGTGAGATACACAGTTACAAAGTTGTTCACTGTTGGGTTTGAATCATACAGTGTTCCAATATCCATCCCTTTAGCTGTGTACATTTCCCACCATCAATATCCCCAGCTCCCCTCCCCACCTCCGCCCTTCCCTCCTCTGCCTCTTCCCAGAAGCCTGCCTCTATGGCAGACACTTTTTTTTTCTCTCTTTACTTTTTATCATGTATGAGTTTACGTCTTCAGGACTCATTTCTTGTCTAAAGTGAGCATTTCCAAATATCAAACTATCATTATCATAGTGGTTCCTTCTCTGCCCTAAATGCACCCTTCTCCCTTTATTTATGAAAAACTTTCAACCATGAAATTCCAGGCCTTCTTTTGTACTGTTTCTACTATTCTTGGGTATAGTTTCTTCCTATGTTTTTTTGTATTCCACAAGTGAGTGCAATCTTTCTATGTCTATCTCTTGCTGACTCATTTCACTTAGCATGATACTCTTCCTGTATTTATAAGCAATTTCATGACTTTATTATTCTTGGTGGCTTTACAGTGTTGCATTCTGTAGATGTACCACAACTTCTCTATCCAGTAATCTGTTTTTGGGTCCTTGATTGTCTCCAGATTTTGGCTATTGTGAATAGTGTTGCGATTAATATAAAAGTACAGATGGCTTTTCTGCATTGTTTTGAGGCCCCCAGGGTATTGCAGGGTCTCCTAGAATCTCAATTTATTATTTTTTGAGGAATGTCCATGTTTTTAAAAAATTTGGACCAGTCAGCATTTCCACCAACAATGAAGGAGAGTCCCTTTTTGCCTGCATCTGCATCACTGATTGTTCTTACTCGTTTTGATATGTGCCAGCTTCTATAGTGTGAGATATCTCATGGATATTTTGATTTGCATGCCCTTGATGATTATTGATAAAGAACAATTTCTTCATGGACATTTTGGCTATTAATATATATATTTAATTTTTATTGAATCACCATGTGGAAAGTTACAAAGTTCTCAGGTTTATGTCTCAGTTATACAATATTCAAACACCCATTCCTTCACCAGTGCTCATATTCCACCACCAAAAACCCCAGTATACCCCCACCCCCAACTGTATAACTGATGAATATCACTTCATTTTCTCTTTACCTTGATTACATTCCATATTTCAACACAAAACTCACTATTGTTGTTGGAGTTTCCCCCCAAGAAAGACAGCCCTACTACCAAGGAAGCATTTGATAATTAGTTTTCCATTGCTGAGAATGAAGAGATATGTAGCCCCACTGCTCCAAGTACATAACTCTTTTTTTCCTTTTTCTTTTTCCTTCCCCCCCCCCATCCTCCTTCCTGCACCTCATAGTATGGTGGACGCCACGCCATGTTTCTCCCTGAAAATGGGAAACAACCAGGAAAGAGGGATATTTCCTCTTCTCGGCTGGCTTGGGGCTGTTGCTTAGTTCACAGTCCAGAGAAGTGGCTGCTACTTTAATAACCTTCAATATTTCAACAAACACTCACTGTAATAATTTGGAGTCCCCCCCCCCAAGTCAGACCTGTTAAAAAGGAACTGTTTCACATTGTGACAATTATAGACATTAAGTTGCGTCCGTGCAGTTTTAGATTTCTGTATAAAATCCAGGGAAAATTCTGCCAGAAATTGCATAGCCCAGCTCACAGTCCCAGTGCATTGCTGTAAGAAGTCTCTGGAGTCAAAGTCTTTAGGCGCAGAGGGTCCGTTTCACTCTCAGCAGCTCCGAATTTATCTGGGCCGAGGACGTGCCAGTTACACCCATTTCCCATGATTCCCTAGGAGCCCCAAGTGTAAAAATTGTATACCTCTGGGTTAGGAGTTTTAGAAGATGGCTCCTGCCATGTGGATGCTGCTGCCGCCACCATTTTCCGTGCAGGAAGACAGGGTGGGGAGGAAAGATCCACCCCTGGGCAGTACAGAGTTGTAGCCCAGTTCACAGTCCCAGTGCATTGTTATAAGAAGCTGCGCTGGATGCCCGGATGTGTTAATGTTAGGTCTCTGGAATCAAAGTCTTTAGGCGCAGAGGGCCCATTTCACTCTCCGCAGCTTTGAATTTATCTAGGTTATTAATATTTTTTATTTGAGGAGGTTCCCATTCATCTACTCTTCCCACTTTAAAATATATTTATTCCCTTTTATTATTTGTATGTAAGAAGGCCATGGACTATTGCTTATTGATTTTCTAACCTGCCACTTTAGTATACAAATCTATTGTTTCTCAGAGCTTTTTTTGTAGAGACTTCAGGATTTTCTAAATATAGTGTCATGTCATCTAGAAACAGTGAAAGTTTGACTACTTCCTTTCCTATCTGGATGCATTTGATATTATTTACTTGCATAATAGTTATGGAAAATAATTCCAGTATCATATTGAGTGAGAGTTGTGAGAGTGGGCAACCTTATATCTTGCTTTCTCTTTGATGGAAGGGGACTAGCTTTCCCCCATTGAGAATAATACTTGCTTTGGGTTTGTGATAAATACCTTTGAATATATTAAGAAAATTTTCTTCAGTTCCCATTTGTTGAGAGGTTTATTATTATTATTATTATGAAGAACAGGTATTGGATCTTGTCAAATACTTTCTCTGCATGTATTGATAATACCGTGGTTTTAATTTTTTCTTTTATTGCTATGGCTTATTCATTTATTTATTTATTTTGGATTGACTTGTGAGTGTTAAACCATCCTGCATTTTTGGTATGAATCCTACTTGGTCATGGTGTATTATCTTTTTCATGGGCCATTGTATCCTATTTGCCAGTATTTTGTTGAGGATCTTTGCCTTTGTGTTCATCAGAAATATCGACCTGTCCTCTTCTTTTGTGGTATCTCTGTCTACGTTTAGTATCAGGGTGACGTTTGCTTTATACAAACTATTTGATAGTGTTTCTGTTTCTTCAGTTTTCTGGAAAAGTTTGAAAAGGATTTGCAGTAGGTACTATTTAAAGGCTTGAAAGAATTTGCTAGTGAATTAATCTGGACCTGGGCTTGGGAAAACTTTTGATACCATTTGAATTTCCTCAGTAGTGTGATAGGTCTGTTCATAAATTCCAAATCATTTTTCTTCCTTGGGAAGTTACAGGAAGCCAAGAATTTATTAATTTCTTTAAGATTCTTATTTCATGTCATAAATATTATCAAACTAATCACTGATGATCCTTTGGGTTTCTGTGGTTTCTGTTGGGATGTCCTTCTATTCATTTCTGACTTTTTTTTTAGGGTTCTCTCTTTTACTTTGTGAGTTTTGCTATCTATCTTATTTATTTTTTCAAAGAACCAGCTCTTGGTTTCATTGATCTTTTGGATTTTATTTTCTTATTTCAGCTCATTAATCTTTGCTCTACCTTTTATATTTTTCCTTTTCCATGCCTAGCTTGGGCTCCTTTTTTCCTGCTAATTTTCTAAGGTCTTAAGCTGTGAAGTCAAGTTATTTTTGTGGACTCTTTCATTCTTTTTGATGAATTATTGCAGAGATATCAACTTTCTTCTTAAAAATACTTTTGCTGTGCCCCACAAGTTCTGGTAGCTTATGTCCTCATTCTTGTTTGTTACCAGGAATCTTCTGATTTCTTCTTTAATTTCCTCTCTGGCCAACTTGTTCAGTAATGAGCTGTTTAATTTCCAGGTGTTTGATTTGATTTTCTAGTTCTGTGTGTGATTAACTTCTATTTTCAGTGCATCATGGTCTGAGAAGATAGCTGATACAATTTTTATCTTCGTGATTTTATGGAAGCATGTTTTGTGGCCCACCATGTGGTCTATCTTGGAGAATGTCCCATGTGTACTGGAGAAGAATGTGTATTCAGCCATTTGGTGATGAAAAGTCCTGCATATCTCAATTAACCCTCTGTCTTCCATTGCCACCATGAAAGGCTAGTGTTTCCTTCTTGAGCTTTAGCCTCATTGAGGTGAAAAAGTGGTTTTAAAGCTCCAACTACTGTGTTGCACTCAATGTTCTTTTTGAAGTCTCCTAGCAGTTGTCTTCAGTATTTTGGGGGTCCCTCATTGTTTGCATATATGTTTAGGAGTACAATTTCTTCATGATCCCTTGATTATTAAGAAATGACCTTCGCTCTCTAGCCTGAGCTCTTGTTGTCTAATACTGGCATGGCCACCCTAGCCTTTTTGAAGAACTTATTTGCTTGAAGAATTGATTTTCATTCTTTGACTTTGAGTCTATGTTTGCTTGGGCTATTCAAATGGGTTGCTGATATGCATGTTGGATTCAATTTTTAAATCCATTTTGCCACTCCCTATCTGTTAGTTGGTATGTTCAGACCATTGTCATTCAGAAAGATTTTTCTCCTGAGGGTTTTGTGCCATCTTTCTGTAGATGTTTGTTTGTGAGGTTTGTCTTGCCTTAAGGTAGCTCCTTCAGTTCTTCTTTCAAAATTGGTTTTGAGTCTATGAAGATTCTGAGCTGTTGTTTTTCATGAAATTTAAATGAAATTTAAATTTCATTTAAAATCAGAATGAGGGACTAGCTAGATAAAGTATTATTAGTGAGACCTTCATTTCATTAAGTTTTATTTATTTATTTATTTTTAGTATATACCACCACTGGCCTCAGACCAAGGCTCTCTTTTGGTAGGTCTGCTGTAAACCTTAGGGACACTTCTTTGTATGAATTTTCCTTCTTTTACCTTGCTGCTTTCAGTAATATATCTTCATCTATGATTTTTATCATTCAGACTACGATATGTGTTGGAGTATTTTTATTAGGGTCTCTTTTGGTTTACATCTTTCAGGCTTCTTGGATCTCAACTCATGCATTCTTCAGCTCTGGAATCTGCCCAGCAATGATGTCTGTTAACTTCCTCGTTGGTTGCCGTCCTCTCCCTCTAGGACTCAGGTGATTCATATCTCATTCCTCTGGAGATCATCCCAACGTTCCTGGTCTACTATTGATTTATTTGAGGTCTATTTTCCATCTTCTGCTGTTGCTTGGAGGTATTTTGCATCTCATCTTCAAGCTCACTGATTCTGTCTTACGCTCCTTTTACTCTGTTGTTGAGAGATTCCTTTGAGTTTAGCATTTTACTTACTGACTTTTAAAATAATGACATTTCTGATTTTACTTTTATTTCTGATTTTATATCTGCCTGTTTCTTTGTTCTTAGTAAATGGCCTCACCCTTTTGTCTCTGAATTCTTTATCAGAGAGATTATGTAGATGGATATTCTTTGTTGAGACTTCAAGCCTCCTATCTTCATCCACTTCCCATGGTAAAGTTCTACACTGTTTTCCTAAGGTTCCTGTGGTAGCCTGGAGGTGATTCTTTCCAATACACTATCAGAGTCCTCTGTCCTCCCCCTCACTGCTAGGGAGGACTCTGGACTCTGGGAGAACCAGGTAGGTGGTGTTCCTTTCTTTTCTTGTCTAAGATAATCCCCTTCCAATTGCTATTCCTGTGTATTTGTGTGGAGCCTCTTTCACTGATGAGGAAGTGTGTGTTTTTGCTTGAACTTCTGCTACTCTACTCGTTGATTAGGGTTGTATTGTTTTCTGCACTCACAGCTAATTTTGTATGGGTTTTTCAGGAATGCCAATTGGAGTTGGGGCTAATAGACTATTGGCCTAATGTGGTTGGTGTAGTTAGGCTGCCCTGGTGAGTGTTAACTATAAAAGGCCAAGATGTGGATTTTATGGGATATGATGGGGGAGATTAACTGGTGGCCATGTTAGCTACTGCCCAAAAGGTAAACAACATCTACCACTGGTGTAACCTGTGGGAGGAGCCAAGCATTCAGGAGCTGTCTAGCAGCATTTAGGGGCTGTCACAGAGTTTGTGTTCAAATTCCATGTAGGCATAATTGCTTGCAGGAAAATTCTTTCCCATAGAGCATTCATGTGGGAAGGCTGCCTGACTAGGAAATTTCTTCCAGTAGAGTTCTAGGGTGGTTCACATGGAGAGGACACCTGCAGTCCCCCAGATTTTTTTTAAAGCCTTTCCTGGTGTTTAATTTGGTATAATTACTCATTTTAATAATATGAGATTTATAAGTTTGTTTTATAGGTTACATTTTTATAACCATGTATTCTGCAAGGTGCTTTACAAGTCTTACATTTTGTCCTTATTGCAAATATCAGCGTTGACAATGTTATTCTCTTTTTAAAGGTTAAAAAACAATGAGACTTTGATTACTCTCACAGAAAAGTAGTTAGCTAACCCAGGCCTACCCATATATAAAAGTAGCTCTGAGTCACTACAGTATATGGTTTCTATTTTAGCAAAATTCATCCCCAAAAGTGCTGAATAGGGGTAAGATAAGAATTGCACTGTTTTGCAAACTGGTGCTATAGAAACATAACTTATGATATAAAAGACACAATTTGAAGAAATCAAAGAGTTGTCAAGGTTAAGCTGAATATCATGCACCTAGCATTGCTAGGCAGATCTAGGATCAGTTATCAGAATTTTGGTAACCTTGTTTGCTATAGCTTTCAGATTTTAATTTGGAATCCAGTCATTCACATATGTGCAATCATTAAATAATACTTGTGTTTTATTCTGTATTTCCTTTAGGCAAAAACTAAACAAAAAAAAAACACCCAAAACCTGTACAATATGGATTTTTTTTCTTTTTAATTTCAGTGGGATGTATCTTGTTTTGATCCTGGAGTTCACCCCCGTGGCTTGGATTTATCTTAGTAGTATCCATCTTTGATCTATGTACTAACTAGACATCAAGAAAAGACATGAGGAGATTTGTTTACTGCAAGGTGGTCCTAGCCACTTCCTTGATGTGGGTTCTGGTTGATGTCTTCTTACTCCTGTACTTCAGTGAATGTAACAAATGTGATGACAAGAAGGAGAGATCTCTGCTACCTGCACTCAGGGGTAAGTGCTTATGAAGCAAATATTGCTTTAATAGAGATGAGTATGGTGGAGACATTTGACAAAAATGAAACCTAAGAATTTTTTAAGTTTACTGGTTTGAAGAATAAATTTGTCAAATCATTAATATACTTTTAGACTGCAGGGAGTTTACTTTTTTGGTCTCAAAAGTCTTGTTGAAATTAAAAAAGAAAATCTTTAAGGTACTTTTCAATTCTTATAGTTCCATTATTTTGGGAATGTATCAAAAGGACAATTTAATGGACATTTAGATTGGACAGAATTGTCAATTTAGGTTTCCAAAAACATAAGCCCTCAGAGACAAAAGCAAATATAAAATGGGGGAATAGTAAACTGAGATGGTGAGGATTGTAGCAAAATATAATTACACATTATACCTCTAAAGATTTCCAAGAACAGTACACACACACATACATAGACACACAGACACACAGACAGACAGACAGACAGACAGACACACACACACACACACACACACACACACACACACTTTTTTTTAAAAAAAACAAAGTATGACTGATGGCCAGATACAACTTGTGGACTCAACAGTGCTTGCCTAGATTAAATGCAAAAGATATAAAATGCAGTTTTAAATATATAATAGTCACTTTTTTGTGTATGTGTGGTGCTAGAAGTAACCAGGGGCCTCACACATGCTAGAAATGGGTTTTAACTTTGTCATCCTCAGCCCTAACATTACTTTAAACTCATTGTTTGTCTCTTTATGGACCAGTTTTAATGACTAGAAAAGAGTAAGTTCTGAAAATTGATAATAATTTGCATTATGGTGATTCACTAAGTCATGAATTTTCATTTTCTACAGTTATTCCACATAGTTTTCTCAAAGCTTTCTGTTGATTTCTAGATCTAGAAATACATTTATAAATTATTTCTAAGAAATGATTGCTCTTAATTAAAGATTTTTGAAATTAGTTTTATTCTCTTGGAATTGAACATGTTTTTCCTTGTAATGTAGTTTATATCGATTTCTTTCATTTGTGAAAGTTTTCTTCATTCATACCATAAAATGTGGGCAGGAGCACAAGTACAATGGGAAGATGCTAGCCTTCCACTCAGTTGTCCTGAGTTAAATTCCCAGCACCCCACATGGCCCCCTGAGTTCCTTCAGAAATGATCTCTGAGTGCAGAGCCAGAAGTTAGCTCTGAGCACTGCCACATATGGCCACAAAAAACAAAAGAAAACAAAAAATTACAAAATGTAATCTTTGAGTGGCAGTGGAAATGTTAGAATGTTTTGGTAAATTATTAAATTATACAGCTGATATTTATATTTATGCACTTTTAATATTATAAGTACGTTTGATGTTATTTCTTAAAATGTGTATAGGAACATAATGTTACTGATACTCTCTAAGGGGTTTGAAAGAACACTAAGGAGAATTTTCAAAATTAATTATGAGGATAATATTTCAGAAATCTTGAGTTTGCAACACATTGCAGTTCAGTTATCTTGCTCTTTATGAAATGTATCTAATCTTTTACTATACTGTTTGACTAGTTGAAAGAATTTTGGGAGTGACTGGGCCTAAATCTATTATGTAGTTTCTTAGAATTTTTGTTTCTTATGCTAGAATTATTCTGAGAAAAACTTTATGAGTCTATCAGTTTTTGATAAATGAACTTGGTCATGGGTTTGCTGATCTTTGGTTAGAATCCCAGACAAAAATTGGCTTTGTCTGTTTCTTTGTTAGACTCGGTTGAGTTGTTGCTTGGCTAAAAGTGGAAATGTAGTTTAATGGATCACGTCAGTTTGGAATGATTGCTTTGTCATTTGTTGAATGGAGACAACTAGACTTGTGACAATGAAAAGTTATAATCTGATTCAGCAAAACTGTGACAACCTTTTATGCAAATAAAAAGTATAGTTTTACTGATTTAAATCCTAATGTTTAGTCTGAGTCTAATGATTCAAGGCAAAAATAGTCATTTTTATCCTGTACTTGTAAAATTAAATTACACTTTTCACTATTAAGGTTTATTAAATGTTTTGTGCCAATGTGAATGAATCTTGACAATAGTATAGTGTCCTTCAAACATGATAAAGATTATAATAGCTTAAAACGTTTGTTAAGCCAAGTAAGTGTTTAAAACTTTGCATGTTTGGAATATATAGAAATGCAACACAACTTTTATTAAGTCATATAGGCCAATAGTGAGAATAGAATTTAAGTTGTCAATAAGATGTGCGTTGGGAGATAGGACAGGGGGTGGGAATGTTTTAACTGAATGGGGGCATCATGAGCGTCCTAGATACATTTTGGGTGTGGAGTTCTTAACTTATTAATTTACACATAAATACAAATGACCAAGAGCCAATTCATTGATATACAATTTGGGAAGCTACTGATTGGATTTTGAAGACAAAGTGGTACTACCACTTTGTGTTAAAAAAAGATCACTATGGATTCTTATGGAAAATTCAATGTATAAGTTTTAGTAATAGACTCTTTATTAGCTTACCATTCAATATTGATGTATCAGTTCTCTTACCAAATTTTCAAAGATTACTTTAGGTGACATAAGTACATTTTAGGGGAGCATGTCAAAAGTTTTGTTTTTGATGCCACACCAAGCTGTACTCAAAACTTTCTCCTAACTCTGATAGGCCATCACTCCTGGTGAAGATTACAGGACTATATAAGAAGTACTAGGGATTGAATCCAGGTTGGTCACATATGAGCCGAGTATCTTTCCATACTGTCTCGCTAGCCCTGCATGTCACTGTCACTCTCACTGACATCCCGTTGCTCATCGATTTGCTCGAGTGGGCACCAGTAACGTCTCCACTGTGAGACTTGTTGTTACTGTTTCTGGCATATCGAATACACCACGGGGTAGCTTGCCAGGCTCAGCTGTGCGGGTGAGATACTCTCAGTAGCTTGCCAGGCTCTTTGAAAGGGGCGAAGGAACTGAACCCTGGTCGGCCGCGTGCAGGGCAAACGCCCTACTGCTATGCTATCGCTCCAGCCCAATCCTGCATGACAGTTTTTTATTTCACATTGGGATCACCTAGAACTAAAATGCAATAAATGATACTTCTAATTCCTAATGTGTTTGGAATGCTAGCTGATGGTACTTCCAGTTTGAGAAATTCAAATACATGTTTGAAAGTAAAAGTATTTTTAAAGAATATAGTTACTGTAATGCACCTGGAAATGCTTTGGAAGTGTGCAGAAGAGTCCATGAGCACTGATGGTCTGTACATTTGTCTATTCTATTAAGGGATATATTCTCAAACATACTGGAGCAATAGCACAGGGGGAGGGGCATTTGCCTTGTACGCAGCCGACCCAGGTTCGATTTCTCCATCCTCTCAGAGAGCCCGGCAAGCTACCAAGAGTATCCCACCCACATGGTAGAGCCTGGCAAGCTACCCATGGTGTATTCTATATGCCAAAGACAGTAACAACTAGTCTCACAATGGAGACGTTACTGGTGCCCACCTGAGCAAATAGATAAACAATGGGATGACAGTGCTACAGTGCTATTCTCAGACAGATTAATTAATCTCTCTTGATCTTCCTTGCCATGTATAAAAGGAAATAAATGAGTTGTCATTGAAGCATCATGTTAGTTTATAGATGAACTATAGGTTAGTTTATAGGTTTCTAGCTTTTATTTTCCAATAAAACTATGGAAAGTGAATTATTTTAAAATACCTAGTTTTTAGTCAGTATATAGATTATGTTTGGTCTGAGGTAAGAAGTGGTGATATGCAAATGATGTGATGGAAAGAAATTCACTTAGAAGTCCCCAAAAGACCTTTCATTGTTACAGATACAAAGTTATGACAGTTGAGAAGAAAAGAGCCATATCTCTTCTTGTTAATGTGAATTATATTTTACATATGTAACAACTAAGGTAAGTTTTTACCTTCATTAACAAAAGGAAAACTACCTAAAATAATTTTTTATATATAAACTGTATTGTCTTATAACAATAAGGTATTGACTACTTTAAACTATTTATAAAAATTGCGAAGAAAGAAAAATGCATGAAAATATCTTTAATAAACAAAAGTTCAGGCATTCTCAGCAGAACACTTGCAGAAATAAATGTATTGCTACGCATTTGTTAAGATTCAGTACCCATAATGATTAAAAACAATAAAATAAGAATGGAAAAACATAACTCAACATGATAAAAATTTACATATGATGAGAATTATGGGCTGGAGCAATAGCGCACTGGGTAGGGAGTTCGCCTTGCATGCAGCCAACCCAGGTTTGATTCCTCTGTCCCTCTTGGAGAGCCCGTCAAGCTACCGAGAGTATCTCATCTGCACAGCAGAGCCTGGCAAGCTACCTGTGGTGTATTCCATATGCCAAAAACAGTAACAAATCTCACAATGGTTACTGGTGCCTTCTGGAGCAAATCGATGAACAACGGGATGACAGTGATACAGTGATACAATGATAAAAACCATAGCTAAAGTTATATTTAATGATAAGAAATTGAAAACTTTTTTTTTCAATTTTAAATTTAATTGAATCACCGTGAGATAGTTATAAGCTTTCATGATTGGGTTACAATCTCACAAAGATCAAACACCCATCCCTCCACCAGTGCACATTCCCCACTACCAGTATCCCCAGCATAGCCCCCCTTTCCCACCCTCCCCTTGCCTCTAAGGTAGACAATATTCCCCATACTCTCTCTCTACTTTTCGTCATTATAACTTGCAACACAGACACTGAGAAGTCATCATGTTTGGTCCATTATCTACTTTTGGCATGCATCTCTCATCCCAACTGATTCCTCCAGCCATCATTTTACTAGTGATCCCTTTTCTATTCCATCTGCCTACTCCACTCTGCTCATGAAGCAGTCTTCCAGCTATGGGGCAATCCCCCTGGCCCTTGTATCTACTGTCCTTGGGTGTCAGCCTCATGTGATGCTACCCTACACTCCACAAATGAGTGCAGTCCCTCTATGTCTGTCCCTCTCTTTCTGACTCATTTCACTTAGCGTGATACTCTATATGTTTATCCATTTATAAGCAAATTTCATGACTTCATCTTTCCTAACAGCTGCATAGTATTCCATTCTGTAGATGTCCCAAAGTTTCTTAAACCAGTCATCTGTTTTAGGGCACTCGGATTGTTTCCATATTTTGGCTATTGTGAACAGTGCTGCGATGAATATATAGGTACAGATGTCATTTCAACTGTGCTCTTTTGCATCCTCGGGATATATTCCCAGAAGTGGTATTGGGGCCATATGGAAGCTCAATTTCTAGTTTTTGAAGGACTGTCCATATTGTCTTCCAGAAAGGCTGGACCAGTCGCCATTTCCACCAACAGTGAAGGAGTGTCCCTTTTCCCCCACATCCACACCAGCATTGGTTGCTTTTGTTCTTTTGAATGTGTGCCAATCTCTGTGGTGTGAGCTGATATCTCATTGTTGTTTTGATTTGCATCTCCCTGATGACTAGTGATGTGGAGCATTTTTTCATGTGCCTTTTGGCCATTTGTATTTCTTTTTTGAGGAAACTTCTGTTCATTTCTTCTCCCCATTTTTTGATGGGGTTGGAGGTTTTTTCTTATACAGTTCTACAAGTATCTTGTATATCCTGGATATTAATCCCTTATCAGATGGGTATTGGGTAAATATTCATTCCCATTCTGTGGGAACTTTCTGTATTTTGGTCACTGTTTCTTTTGAAGTGCAGAAGCTTCTTAGTTTGATGTAGTCCCATTTGTTTATGTTTGCTTCCACTTGCATGGTCAGTGCTGTTTCATCATTAAAGATGGTTTTAGCTTCAGTGTCATGGAGAGTCCTGCCTACATTTTCTTCTATGAACCTTATAGATTCATATCTGATATTGAGGTATTTAATCCACTTTGATCTGGCTTTTGTGCCTGGCATTAGACAGAGGTCAGAGTTAATTTTTTTGCAGGTAGCTATCCAGTTTTCCCAGCATCACTTGTTGAAGAGGCTTTCCTTGTTCCACTTTGCATTTCTTGCTCCTTTGTCAAAGATTAAGTGGCCATATATTTGGGGGTTTGTGATAGGATATTCAACTCTGTTCTATTGATCTGCAGGGCTGGAAAACTTTTTCTTTAAGATCAGGAAATAACTCTCAGCACTATTATTTTAAAAAGTGCTGGAAAGTGCCATAGCTATTAGGCAAGAATGAGATTTTAAGGGCATCCAGATTGGAAATCAAAGTATTACATTTGCAGATGACATGAAACGATATTTAGAAACCCCATAGACTATGCACAAGAAGCAATGAACTTGTACAGTAAGGTGGAAGACTACAGAAATCGGTGGTCTTCATACGTGCAAAGAGTAAAATAGAAGAGAGAAAATGAAAAGACACAATTCCATTTGCAATTGCACTTCAAAAATTCAACTGCCTGGAAATCAGCTTTACAGAAAAGGTGAGACTTATATGAAGAAAGTTATATTTTACTTATAAACAAAATGAAAGATGATATTAGGAAATGAAAACACATCTGCTATTCATGGAATGGAAAGATTAATATTTAACAATGATATTCTGACCCAAAGCAACATATATATTCAATGCAGTTTCTATATAGATGCCCATAACATTTTTTAAAATACAGATTGGATGCTGCTGAAATTTATACGAAGTAATAAAGTTCCGAGAACTTCCAAAACTATCCTAGGAAAAGAAGATAGGAGTATTTTTTCTAACTTTAAATTATATTATAAAGCTATAGTCACCAAGACAGTATGGTACTACAATAAGAACAGACTTTCAGATCAAGGAAATAGAATTTAAGATCTAGATCCTAAATTATATAGCCACTTAATATTTGAAAGAAGAGCTATGAGAATGAAATAGATCAAGGAAAGCATCTTCAGAAAATCATCATGGGAAAATTTTCAGTTGTGTGTGCAAAGAGGAACTCATACCCTATTCTCACACCACGGACAAAGTTAATTGAAAATTACTGAAATATAGCACAGTGGTTGGGTGTTTGCCTTTCATGCAGACGACCCGAGTTCGATTCTTCTGCCCCTCTCAGAGAGCCCAGCAAGCTACCGAGAGTATTGAGCCCGCGCCACAGAGCCTGGCACGCTACCCGTGCGTATTGGATATGCCAAAAACAGTAACAATAAGTCTCTCAATGAGAGACGTTACTGGTGCCCGCTCGAACAAATCAATGAACAATGGGATGACAGTGACCTCAGTAAATACCGTAATGAAGCACAGAGCTTCATGACATCAAATCTGGGTATATCTTGAATGATCCAATGCTATTAGCCAAGCAAATGGAAGCAAAAATAAATTAATGGGACTACATCAAACTAAGAAGCGTTTACACTGCAGAAGAAATGATGATTAGAGTAAAGACACTCCACAGCCTGGCAGGAAATAATTAACCACTACTTTTCTGACAGTGAGTTGATATCTTAGACATATAAAGCATTTGTAATATTTTTCAAGAAAAAAATCAGTCTCATTAAAATATTGTATAAAGAGGTTTTTTTTTTTTAAAATAATGTAGGACTACTGTTATTTGTTTAGTCATTGACTAAGCTGATTGAATTGGGCATGAACTCCACATTACTTTTTTTTTTTAATTGTATCACCGTGTGATAGAATTTCAAAGCTTTTATGTTTAAGATTCAGCCATATAATGATGAAACACCCATCCCTCCACCAGTGCACATTTTCCGCCACCCACATCCCAGTCCTCACCCTTGCCTCTATGGAAGAAAATTTCCCCAGTACTCTCTCTCTAATTTTTGGCATTATGTTTTCTTCAAAATTTCCCACCACCATTCAAGCCTACCTTCCAGGAGCAGACACAAGATCATTCATTTTCCACTGCTCATTTTGAATATCACGAGAGCTCACACGCCGCAATTGTAAATGTAAATTTCTAGATTGTAAATGGTTGGGTTCCAGAGACATCTCTGTATGGCACTAATCCATTTTGGAATTCAATTGGGATTCTCTGTGCCAGGGCTGTTGGTGCACTAAGATGGTGCCCGGAGGCAAATTGTGGGCATGACAGCCAGTTTATGGGCAGGCGGGGACCAGGGGAAGGGCAGTCCCTGTTACTCTGCTACCATGCATCCTGGAGATTCAGTCCTGGAACCCACATGTGGAGGCTGTGGGAGGCTTGCTTGTGGAAGCTCTTGGTCACCGGAATTCCATCTAGAGTAGGCGGGGAGAAAACACCTGCTCCATCTGGGGTGCCCCAGTGAAACTGGCTTGGTATGGGGCCTGGAGAGATCTCTGGCGCTGTGGCGTCTTCTGGGACTTGCTTCTGTATTTCTGGGCCTGGGCTGGTGCACTAAAATGGCACCCAGAGGCAAACTGTGTGCATGACCATTGGTCTCCTGGGCGGGTGGGGACTCAGGGAGGGACAGCTCAGGTTCTCTTCTGCCATGTGGCCTGGAGATTCAGTCCGGGAACCTCATACCTGGGCCTTGCTTGTGGAAGCTCTTGGGATTCCATCTGGAGCAGGTGGAGAGACTGCACCTGTTCCATCAGGGGTGCCCTGGTGAAACTGGCCTGGGACGGGGCCTAAGAGATCTTTGGCATTGTGGTGTCTTCTGGGACTTGCTGCTGTGTCTCTGGGCCAGGGCTGTTGGTGTGCTAAGATAAGAATTAAATTTTTGCTTACTCAAAGAAGACATACAAATGTCTAATAGGTATGTTAAACAATGCTGTACATCACTTATCATCAGGGAAATGCAAATAAAAGTAATAATCAGATATTACCCCACACCGGTGAGACTAGACACACACACACAAAGAAGAAAAATAAAAAGTGATAGTGGAGATGTGGAGCAACATGAACCCTCATCCACTGCTGGTGGAATTCCAGCTGGTCTAACCTTTTGGGAAACAAAATGGGTACTTCTCAACACAACTAAAAAGTGAGGCTCCTAATGACCCAGTAAGTGCTGTTCTAAGCATCTACTCCATGGACCTCAAACCTCTACTCAGAAAAGTAAGCCATCTCCTGTGGGCACCAGATAATCTCATTAGACACGGTCCAGAACGTTGTCATGGCTGCTTCTCCCAGAAGGGAGCATAAAATGAGGCCCCCATAACCATGACACTGGGCTCCACGCCAAGCTGTTTTAACTCAGGGCTCCCCAGAGGGGGGCGAGTGAGAGCCCTTCCTGCCCCAAGGGACCAAGCCCCAGACCTCCATGACCCAAACACTTCCACACTCCAGGCCGCTTTCCACACGCTTGAGTCTAGCCTCACGCATGAGTGAACATATTACTAAACTGTGCCATCATAAGACACTCACTATTCATTTTCCATAATTACAATAGCATTTTTGATTGGAGGCAAGAACCCCTTGCACTCTCCTGAACCCGGCTCACCATCTCACCTTAGACAATGTGCAGCTCAGCACACCAGGCATGGAACTCTATGCATGATCCCTGCTGGAACTCTATGTGTGATTCCTGATGGACATTGCAAGATTCAGACTTGCAATGAAACTGCAGCAGCGGCTGTGGCATTGCCACCTGCCCCAATCAGGCTGAGTCGCAGTGCCATGGTACATAGAGCTGTGGCAGCAGTGTGAGTAGTGGCTCACCCACTGTGGGGTGCTGTCAGCCAACCACCGGGTGACCTGGGAACAACCACAGGTGTTCATCGTGGTACAGACCCTCCGTGATAGGGTCCTGCTCTGCCAGCTGCTCAACAACCTCTGGAAGCACTCCATCAACCTCAAGGAGATCAACCTCAGGCTGCAGATGTCCCAGGTGCTGCCCAGAGACACAGGCAGGTGCGTGTATTTCAGTGTGCAGATCGTTACAACATGCTAGTCGACCAAAAGCTTACATGTATTTGGTTGACTGGGAATACCTGTAAAGGCAATTAGAGGCCTCCCCAAAAGCCTCCATCCTCTCAGAGAGCCCATCAAACTACTGAGAGTATCCCGCCCACACGGCAGAGCCTGGCAAGCTACCCAGGGTATACTCAATATGCGAAAAACATTAACAATGACGGTCCTCATTCCCCTGACCCTGAAAGAGCCCCCAATACACCAATGGGCTACACTAGCATGCGACAGGGACGAATGGAGATGTTACTGGCACCTGCTTGAGCAAATCAATGAACAACGGGATGACAGCGACACAGTGATACAGTGATATTCATCACAACACTACTCACAATATCCAAGATCTGGAAACAATCCAAGTGTGCAAGAACAGGTGACTGAATGAAGAAACTATGGTATATATCCACAGTGGAATAGTACTTATATATAAGAAAAGTGAATTATGCAATTTGCTCTACGTGAATGGAACTGGAAAGCATCATGCTGAGTGAAGTCAGCCAGAAGGTGAAACACAGATGGAGAATTCCCTTTCTCAGATGTGGGGAAGAAGCATAGCTGGGTAATAACACATGGCCAAGATAAACAGAATTAAAAACCAGTGTACAGAACTAAGCGTGTATATATTGTCAGTGAGACATATGAGAAGATGTGGGTCTTGAGATGGGAGATAGTGAGTGAGTGAGAGAATGGTGGAGTGAAATGGAAAGTTTGGTGGAGAGTGTTGTGTGGGATTTGTATTCATTAAATGCTATTATTGACAGATTTGTAAAATTATAAATCACATTGACAAAATTTTAAAAAGAAACCCGAGCAATTGAAGTATTGTTGGGAAAAGGTCAAAAAGAATTTCCTGGAAGTAAACTCATTTTGGGTTGATAATTGTGGGTTTTACATATGCTGATGTCAGAACTGTCACTTAAAATCTGGAAGCCCGCTTCATGAGGAGAGAAGGCAGATGGAATAGAGAAGGGATCACTAAGAAAATGATGGCTGGAGGAACCAGTTGGAATGGGAGATGCATGCTGAAAGTAGATAATGGACCAAACATGATGACCTCTCAGTGTCTGTGTTGCAAGCCATAATGCCCAAAAGGAGAGAGAGAGTATGGGGAATATTGTCTGCCATGGAGGCAGGGGTAGGGTGCAAAAGGGGGAGGGTATACCGGGGATATTGGTGGTGGGGAATGTGCACTGGTGGAGGGATGGGTGTTTGATCATTGTGTGATTGTAACCCAAACATGAAAGCTTGTAACTATCTCATGGTGACTCAATAAAATTTTTTTAAATAATAAAATAAAAAAATCTGTTTATTTATTATGTATAAATTACCTGTAGATTGAGAAGAAAAAAAGTCAGGGACTAAGCAAGATTATTTATTCTAACTTCTGTTTAACTTAGCATTGGTAGTCTGAGACAGAATGATAAGACAAAAAGAAAAAAAATCCGGATTAGAAAGTAAAGAAATAAGACCATCATTATTTGCATCTGATATAATAACACACATAGATAACCCTAAAGACTTTGCTAAAAATTATTAGAACAATAAATTGGTACTATTATGGCAGACTAGAAAATCATTATACTAAAATCTGTTGTGTTTCAATATATAAAGAACAAGCTTAGAATAAAAGTAATTTAGAAAATAATTCCATTTATGATCCCATCAAAAATAATGAAATTCTTAGGAATAAATTTGATAAAATGGTGAAATATCTGTACCATGAAAATTGTAAAATATTTTTAAGATTAATAAAACACTTAAAGAGATGGAAAGATATACTGTGCTCATGGATGGAGAAAATTAATATTACTAAAGTGGTAATTTTTACCTGTCTACATATTCAGTAAAATTCCCATCAAAGTTTCAATGAGATATTTTAAATAAAAAGAACAAATAATGTTAAAAATTATATTGAAACACAAACACTCCAAATACCTCGAGCAATCCTACGAACAATAAAATAAAAGGAAAGATGCCATATGATACCTGAGTTCAGATTATAGTGTGCAGTCAGTTACTAACACAATATCATATTTGAATAGAAATATGTACAGATCAATTAAATAAAATTGGAGCCCAGAAATAAACCCACTCATATATTAATGATTTAAAACAAAGGATCCATACCCATTCAATAAAGGAAATGACAACCACAGGCAAAAAAATAAGATAGAAGAGCTATTTAAGTTTAGATACAGTAAATTCAAAATGGATTAAAGACTTGATGTAGTACCATAACCATAAAACTACATGGAAAAAAGCATATTGGTGTATCCCATGACATTAGCCTTCAAGAGGATGTCTTTGGAAACTCAGCCAAAACTTCATGGAAACAAAAGCAAAAATAAATTAATGGGAGTACATAAAATTTAAAAGTTTCTGCATAGTACAGTAGGCATGGTGTTTGCCCTGCAGGTAACTGACCTGGGTTTAATCCCATAGTACATATGGCCCCCTGAGCATTACCAGGAGTGATCCCTAAGCATAGAGCAACAAGTAAGCCTTGGGCACTACTAACTGTGCCCCCTACCCCCAACAAAATAAAACAACAACAAAAAAAGTTTCTGCAGGACAAAAGAAAAATATCAGTATAATGAAAAGAACAAGAATAATATTTTTAAACAGCACGCATCTAACAAGGGATTGCCCTCCAAGAAATAATAAGAACTCAAACAGTTCCACAATAACCCAAGCAAACAACCCAATTAAAAACATTTTTTTAAGGTCTGTCTAGATGCTTTCCAAATAATACTTGCACATAAGTAATAGGGACATGAACAAAATGCTCAATGTTATTTATTATTAGGGAATTGTAACCAAAACAATGATTGGACTGCATCTTTACATACTGGAATTGAGGTTTCATCTCTAGAATTTCATGCTGCTCCTAACACCCTGACCACTGCTGGGAGTGGCCCCCAAATTAGTAATAGCAAAAGCAAAACTAGAAAATTTATTCTCTTTTTAAAAAAGTTGTTCATAATTTATTACATTCAGTATCCCAACACCAGTCCCACCACAAATGCACCTTCCCACCACCATTATTTCCAGTTTTCTCAACCACCACTCAAGCCTGCCCCTACAGCAAGCCCTGAACAATTTATTTTATATTATTTGTTATATTTCACTAAAAATTATCAAAAGATATTTCTTTAGAAGAAGATGTATGAATATTATTGTGTCTCACCATAGTGCCATTAAGCCCTTGTAGAAGAGATTACGAATATTTTGTTAGGGTTAAGCCTTGTGTGTTTATATTTTGTTAATCTAGACTGCTATTTTCTACTTTACATCTCATCCAATGAGGTATACTACTCTGGTTCATCAGTGCTATAGAATTTGGGATGTTGCTCCAGGAAGTCCACAGTTTTGAATGGGGTAGAGCTGGAGTTAAATTTTTAACTGGATCGTGGCTTTGGGGCCCATGGATGACAGAGCCTGGCACGGGTTCCAGAAGCACCTCTACAACTTCTTGATCTCATGAGATTTATTCATAAGTCTCTGGATCATGGCTGTTTAATGAGCTTATTTGGTCCAGAGGCAATTCATGGGCATTACTGCCAGGCTTCCGGAAGAACAAGGAGATTGGGCATGGTAGCCATCCCAGATTCTGTGACAGCTTGAAGATTTCAGTCACAAAACCTGCATACCTGAGGTTTTCAACAGATCAATATTTGGATGAGGGTCTAACAGAGCAGTGGAGTCTGGCCCTGAGCAAGGTGCTGATTGTGGGTTGTGGAGGTTTTTGGCTCTAGGGCTGTGTTTGGATGGGTGGTACAAATTTACTCTTTAGAGGCTAAGGAGGCGGCTCTAGGGTTTGGGGCACACACACACATATTTGCTTTTGGGAGACCAGTGATTCCTGGTATTGTATGTCCCTCTTAGCACTGTACGGAGTGGTTTTAGCCCCTCCTCTACCAGAAAACAAAATTCGTATAGGAAAAGAAAATGACCTATATGAAATAGATTAGAAACAGGGACTGGAGTGATTGTACAGCAGGTAAAGCACTTGCCTTGCATGTGACTGACCCAGGTTCAATTCCTGGCCTGCCATGTGGTTCTCTCCCCAACCCCCAACCCACCAGAAATGATTGCTGAGCACCAAGCCAGGAATAGCATGCCTATTGGTGGCCCCAATTAAGCATGCTTGGTGGTGGCCCATAGAGAAAAAAATAGACAGCAGTAACAGTGTTGAGAGGTAAATTATTAATTTGAAGAAATTTAGGTAAAATTAGTTTATTGTAACACTATTTATAGAAACCAAACAATGGAAATAATTTAAATGTCCAAGGATGATGACTGGTTTAAAAACTAGTCAGCTACATATGCAAGGAGATACTGTTTAGAAAAGATGAAATTTTCCCCAGCAGCAATATGGAACAAAAAACTTGAATGAAATATACTAAAGGAAAAGTCAGAAGGAGGAAAAGATATCAGATGATCACACTTTTATCTGAAAGTAAGGAAAAAAGCAAATGAGCAGATAAAATAATAGAAAGCTAAATGACTGAGACCAGGACTGAATTTATAAGAAGGAAAGAGGATAGGTTGGTAGGAATAAGGGTAGTAGGGTTCCAGTTGGTGGTTTTATTTTATTGTATTTTTTTTGTGTCACACCTGATAGTGCTCAGCAATTACTCCTGGCTTTATACTCTGTACTCTGGCATTCTCTGGCGATTATGTCGGATTCTTAGGCTCAAACCCAGGTCAGCTTTGTGCAAGGCTAGTGCCTTACCTGCTGTGCTATCACTTTAGCCCCATCTAATTGATATGGTTTTTATTTTGTATTGTTAAAGAAAGTTCCAGCTTCTGTTCATAGCTGGTGATCAGCCACCTCTAACAACATGTCCAGGAGCCCACCAACAACAAAGGACTAGTTTAATACACAGGATCTTTGATCTCATTATTAGGAACTAGGTCTGAGTTAAAAATTTTTTCTATTTTTTTTTAAAAAATGTTTTGTTTGTTTTGATAAAGCTGGTATAGACGGTGTTCATTTAGAACCCATGCCCCAGGACAGAAAGTACGTGCAAATTAAAACAGAATTTTTTGTTGTATATACTTATTGAAAACTAGAGCTTTGGGGGACTGGAGAGATAGTGTAGTGAGCATTTCACTTGCCTTTCATGTGGCTAATCTGGGTTTGATTCTGGGAATCCTATATGGTCCCCTGAGTGCTATTACCCAAGACTCTAGAGCATACAGAGATAGGATTAAGCCTTGAGCACAGCCAGGTGTACCTCCACCCCTCCCACCTACCAAAAAAAAAAAAAAGAAGTAGAATAAGAAGGAAAATTAGAACTCTTCAGAGATCTGACAAGATTTTTCGTTAATCTAAAAGTGCTTTCTCTTCTCTGGAGCCACCTTTGCAGTTAGTCATTACTCTCATCTTATCTGTCATCTCATCTTCAACTTGATGTTCTTCTTTTGTTCCAGATCCTTTAATTTTAAAAGTAGCTTCAGGTTAAGAAAAGGTAATTTTTTTTCATAGTTAGTTCTGAAAAACTTCCATCTCCAACTGAAAGTCCTAGTCTAGGAAGGAAGCAGTCACATGTTAGATCTTAAGGTCCAGTTGGAGGGCCATTATGGGCACTTCATACGTAGCACGAGGCTTAAAAAGCAGTCTCTGGAAAAGATGGCCTCTCTGCGCACACATGTCATTTTGGGAGGATGGGGTGGTATTTTGGTCAAACTGGGCTGTAGTCAGAGCTTACCCCCAGCTCTGCATTCAGGAATTACTTCTTGTGGACTCTGGGGATTACTTTTGGGACCTCAGGGATCAAACCCAGGTCGGCTGCATGCAAGGCAAGAGCCTTACCCACTATACTATCTCTCCAGCCCTCACACATGTCATTTTTTAAAAGGAGAGGGTAATACAAAGGTGATAAGGTTTGATCACCAAAACTCAGAAAAATGGACACAAATGACAATGAAGAAATGACATCGTAATTCAAATTACCAGATGTTTTAAAACGATGGGTTTTTTTAAACCCATCGTTTATTTTTGAACAACCCATTCCAAAAATTAAAAAAAAAATTAAAATAGGATTGAGAATAAAAGAAAAAAAACTTAAAAAATTACCTAAACTCTTGAATCACCCCACTTGATCCTGATAAATTTCAGTCACACCTTTTCTCTCCGTTCCCAGTTCTTTTGGAGTGTGATTGTCAGTGGCTCTTTGACCTTCACCAAGAAACTTGAGTGATGGTTCTGGAGTGATAGCACAGTGGATAGGGTGTTTGTCTTGCATAAGGCTGACCCGGGTTCTATTCCCAGCATCCCATATTGTCCCTCGAGCTCTGCCAGGAGTAATTCCTAAGTGCATGAGCCAGGAGTAACCCCTGTGCATCACCAGGTGTGACCCTCCAAGCCCCCCTCCCAAAAGAAACTTAAGTGAATTCATTGGAACTTCCTGTCTTTGAGAGTAAGATTCTTGAATTTCTTAAAGCTGTGTAGTTGTTTTCACTTTAAAGTGAATCTCACTGTTATCCTATAAAATAGCTTTGAGTTTTATGTATTGTACACCATGATACCTCCTAAATTGTCAGTGGAAAGTCTTTTCTTTTTATCAGACATATGCATAACATACGATGCATGTAATTACAGTTTATATGATTATATCTGTTAATTAATGACATATACATATAATCTTATGTTTTTCATGGTCAGATTAATGGGATGCACTAATAAAAAAATTGGCTCTTTTCCAGTAAGTTCAATAAAGAAATCTACCATCACTAAACACCAGTTTTCATTAGAGTTAAGTACGATGCATTTATTCAGATTCATATAGGACTATCTACCCTGAAATCTTGGATTGAGTTTTTTCATGTCTTCACTCTCAGTGTCACCCCTGCCCTATCATATCTCCCTGGTTGGTAGGCTGTATAAATTCAGCCAGGAGAAATATTTCCTAGTGATTCATCTAGTTTCACGCTATATATAAAACCATCATCTCATGTGGCAATTTAAGGTTTTACAAAGCTAGACTTACGCAATTGTGTTCCACAAGATTTCCTCACTGCTGCTCTAAATTAGGAGATCTAAAGAAAATGAATAGAATTGCTGACCAGTAATCTCAAATTGATCTCTTCACATTTCTTCTAGTGCTGCCTGGGGGACTAATTGGCTCCTAACCTACAAATCCAGGGACAAAGATAGACTTGCTCTCTTGAAATTTTGACAGTAGGCTCTTGTGTCAGCTCTTCTGGAAAAATTTTTTTGAAACAGGTTTTTTAGTAGCATGAACACATTAATCATGTACTTGTTATTATGTAGTTTATGTTTGTTCATTTTGTTTGGTTAATCCTTGGTCTTCCAAGGGAGAATTTTTGCATGTTGATGTGAGAAAAGAACTGAACTTAACCTGGTAGAGGAACGGCAGGGTGGGGTTGCAGGAGGAAAGAGTGGTATTGAGGGGACAGCATGTTGGAAAGTTTTATATAATTCCATTATTAATAGTGTTGTAAGTCATGGTGCCTTAGTTGAGACAAATATTGAAACTAGTGAGTTAAAGTGTTAATATGGACAGGAGTTTTTGTTTGTTTTTAAAAATACTTGACTTAATCTTTTGGGACTGGTTGAAGAGAGTGATTTTTTAAAAATATGCATGGTCAGTATTGCAGTTGCCATGAATAAATTATGATAACTACTAGAATTTTCAGTTCATAATGTTTATAGTCATACACAAAGGAAGGCATGTAAAAATAGTTAACTTTGTTTAAGAGTATATATATGCCTAAAATAGCTTGATTTTTTTTTCAATTGAGGTATAGTGTTTCCCATTACTGTATATTTCTCAGGGGTGCAATTCTACACATGTACAAAGTATGTGTTACGATACTACACGTACTAATGTTTTTTAATGGTTTAAAAGAGCTCAGAAATTAATAAGATTAATAAATTTTGACCTTTGATTTATATTTTGACCTTTTGTACTTTTGCTTCCAATTCCCCATTATCCCTTTGCCAGCTCACATGCACATAGCAATGAATAAAATTACAATGAATTATAATAATAAATTGTTGTTAAGGTATATGTTCCTGGAGCTTTACGTATATTTTTTAGATTAATTATTTCTCTTTCCCTCTTTATCTCTCTCCGTGGTGTGTGTGTGTGTGTGTGTGTGTGTATGTGTGTGTGTATGTGTGTGTGTGTGCATGCCCGCCCACACATGTTTGTGAGCTGAGTGCAGATCCAATTCAAGGGCTTAAACATGAAGGAGGAGCCAAGTCTTTGGTCCCTTGATTAAGGTAGCATCCAGGAAGGGACCTATTTTTTTTTTAATTTTATTTTTTTATTAATGAGTCACCATGAGGGTACAGTTAGAGAGTTTCGTGCCTGTGTTACAGTTATACAATACTCGAATATCCATCCCTTCATCAGTGCCCATTCTCCTCCACTGATGGCCCCACGGTCCATCCCCCCTCCCCATTCTGTCCCTCCCTCCCCCCCATGCTTTCCCCCATGACAGGGGATTCCTTATTGTTCTCTCTCTCCTTTTGGGTGTTATGGTTTGCAATGGAGATACTGGGTGGCTATCGTGTTTAGTCTATAGTCTACTTTCAGCCCGCCTCTCCCATCCTGATTGGATCCTCCCACTACACTTTAGGTGGTGTTCCCTTCTCTATCTGAGCTGCCCTCTCCCCCAGCATGTGAGGGCAGCTTCAAAGCCGTGGAGCAGGCCTCCTGGTACTTATTGCTACTATTCTTGGGTGTTAGTCTCCCATTCTGTTGTTTTATATTCGCAGATAAGTGCAATCTTTCTGTGTCTGTCTCTTTCTTTTTGACTCATTTCACTTAGCATGATACTTTCCATGTTGATCCACTTATATGCAAAGTTTATGACTTCATCCTTCCTGACAGCTGCATAGTATTCCATTGTGTAGACCTATTTTCTTGATTTAGGAATGTGACATAAAAGTGTTCATTTTTGTCCCCTATATCTCAAAACTTGTTAAGAGGAAAGGAAGAGTTCACTCTTAATTTGCAGGCTGTTGATCTCTGACATGAAGGTAGAACTATGATGGTCTCTGACTAATCTTGCTCAAACTCCTTTTAGGCAAAATAATCATAACAGCACATTATGAGATCTTTGCCTGCTTCCCCCAATCTCTGGTGACCCAGGGGTCACACCCGTAACCAACCTCCAGATAGTTTCCTCATCAAGCACTGTCCAGAACTCACATCTGCTTCTCCCAAAAGGGAGCATAAAATGAGGCCCCCATAATCATGCCACTTGACTCTGCACCAGGGGTACCCCAGAGGGGGTGGGTGAGGGCCCTTTCTGCCCCAAGGGACCCAGCCCCAGCAGCTGGCCTCCACTACCCAGCCACCACCACGCTCCAGGCTGCTTTCCACATGCTTGAGCCAAGCCTCATGCATAAGTGAACATATTCCTGGGCTGTGTGATACATCATCATAAAGGGAAATGTGTGTGTGTGTGTATAATATATATATATTATATATATAATATATATATATATATATATATATATATATATATAGGAGAGCCCGGCAAGCTACCGAGAGTATCCTGCCCACATGGAAGAGCTTGGCAGGCTCCCTGTGGTGTATTCGATATGCCAAATACAGTAATATTAACAGGTCTCATTCCCCTCTCCCTGAAAAGATCCTCCAAATGTTGGGAAAAACAAATAAGGAGAGGCTGCTAAAATCTCAGGACTGGGATGAATGGAGAGGTTACTGGCACCCACTTGAATAAATCGATGAACAATGGATTGACAGTGTGATACAGTGAATCATAAAAATTATGTTAATTGAAAATATTTAACTTAAGTAGGGATTTTTGTGGATCTGAAGATATGCATATCCTTTTGGTAAAAACGGATCACACCAGCTAAGCTCAAAGGATACTCCTGTGTTTATGCTCAGGAATTACTTCTGGAGGAGCTAGTGGGACTACATTGGGTGCCAGCCATCAAATCAAGGTTTGTAGTGTGCAAGGCAAGCACACTTCCGGCTGTACAGTTTCTCCAGCCCCCCTAAAATTTCTAAATTAGTGGGTTGTAGAGGTATTTTATAGAATGCTGTATTGATCCATGAATGTAGTGTTATATTACAGAACTAATATGGCAGAGGTATACTTCAAAACAACAGTCCTGATAAAGCTTGTTCAAATGAGATCTAGAGCTTCAACAACATTGAAATCTCACTTGGTGAGTGCAGTGAGAGCAGACATCTGTGTTGGGACGTTTCATGCATGGACCCCTATCATTAATAGTATGTTAAATCACGGTGGTTAAAAAAGTGTCTGTCAGAGGTGGCAGGCTTGGGGGTAGAGGGAACCCAGGAACATTGGTGGACTAAAATTGACATTGGTGGTAGAATTGGTGCTAGAATACTGTATGTCTAAAACTCAACTATCAATAACTGTAAATCACAATTCTTTAGTACATTTTTTAAGACAGAAAGTCAAAGAGAAAGCATAAATCAAGTCTAAACAGAAACTGTATATCTGAATATATATATCTAAATATATAGGAGTGAAGAAACTGGGATGTCTATGTATGGAATTCTACTTGACTTCAAGAACAAATGATCATGCAATTTACCATGATATAGATGGAACTGAGTGAAGTCAGTCAGGAAACCAACAGATTGAGAGTGCACTCTTTCACATGTGGGATGTAAAGAAACATAGCATCAGAATCGGTGAATGGTGACCCCAGAACTGACTTATAGAACTAAACTTACCAAAGTCTAGGACTATGCTGAGAGGGGACTCAGATACAAAGGAGAGCAGACCACTGACAATGAGTTGGGATGTTGTATGGATGAACCCCTGTCTTTAAAAGTGTACTAAATCATTGTGGTTAAAATTTTTAAAATAATCTTGAGTTACCTCTATGGAGGAGAAATAACAATCACATTACATGATTCTAGAAGAAGAGAGAGAAATGGCCAGAACCTTTAACATTGTTTACCTGAAAAGATTATTATAATAAATCAAAATTCTTAATGAAAATTTTTAAAAAAATATTTTTTAAAGCAAAAACAAATACTAAAAAATAGGTTTTGCATCTCCCTGATGACTAACGATGTGGAGCATTTTACATGTGTCTTTTGGCCATTTGTATTTCTTTTTTTGAGGAAGCATCTGTTCATTTCTTCTCACCATTTTTTGATGGGGTTGGAGGTTTTTTTCTTGTACAATTCTACTAGTGTCTTCTTGTATATACTGGATATTAATCCCTTATCAGATGGGTATTGGGTAAATATTATTTCCCATTTTGTGGGCTCTTTCTGTATTTTGGTCACTGTTTCTTTTGAAGTGCAGAAGCTTCTTAGTGTGATGTAGTCCCATTTGTTTATATTTGTTTTCACTTGCATGGTCAGTGCTGTCTCATCCTTAAAGATGCTTTTAGCTTCAATGTCATGGAGGGTTCTGCCTATATTTTTCTATATGTACCTTATGGATTCATATCTGATATTGACGTCTTTAATTCACTTTGAGTTGACTTTTGTGCCCGGCACTAGACAGAGGTCAAAGTTCGTTTTTTTGCAAGTAACTTTCCAGTTCTCCCAGCATCACTTGTGGAAGAGGCTTTCCTTGTTCTACTTCACATTCTTGCTCCTTGGTCAAAGATTGAGTGGTCATATACTTGGGACTCTGTGACAGAATGTTCAGCTCTGTTCCATTGGGCTGCGGTTCTAGTTCTAGCCCAATACCATGCTGTTTTAGTTACTACTGCTTTGTAGTAGAGTTTGAAGTTGGGGAAGGTGATGTCACCCATCTTCTTTTTCCCAAGGATTGCTTTAGCTATTCGTGGGGGTTTATTGTTCCATATGAATTTCATGACTGTTTGTCTATTTCTTTGAAAAATGTCATGGGATAGGGACCACATTAAATTTATATATTGCTTTGGGCAGTATTTTCATTTTGATAATGTTAATTCTCCCTATCCATGAACAAGGGATGTGTCTCCTTTTCCTAGTGTCCTCTTTTATTTCTTGAAGTAGTGTTTTAAATTAAATTTAAAAAATAGGCCTTTCCGAGTCTCACTTAAAACACAACAATAGATGTTTGAAAGTAAAATGATTAAAAGATAAAAAATAGAAATAATAGTCTAAATCTTCTCTAAGCAGAAAATGGATAGAACCAGATTTGCAAAGCCCAAAGTAGTCCAAGTAGGACTGAGACAGACAGAGTAAGAAATATAGAGGGACTGCTTCTTGACTATAAGAAACCTGATAGATATATTCCTGTTTGCAATATACAATATAGGCATTTTGCTTGTATTGACATCTAAGCAAATTTTAAAAATATATAAATAAAAATATGAAAAAATAATCACTGAGTCTATGTTTTATCTTTTTCACTAAATAATTTTTTAATGGTTTTTTTGTTTGTTTTGATGGGGGCCCAAACTGGCAATGCTCAGGAGTTACTTCTAACTCTGCAGCCAGGAATTTTGCCTGGTGGGCTCATGGCATATATGATGCCAAGTATCGAACCTGGATTGGACACCTATAAGGCAAGCTTCCTAATCTCTGTACTATTTCTTTGGCCCTTAAATAATTATTTTTTAAATTTTATGATAATTATTATATTTAAGTATGTAAAATTGTTTATAAAATATAAAGTGGTTATATATTTTAAAATAACTCCTATCATTTTAGAAGTGCACATGAAATATTTGCAGGTTCAAGTATAGGATTGGAGAAGTTGAGAAGGAATAAGAATGACAGCTTACAAAACAGGGCTTCTTACTATGATAAACATGTTCTAAAATTTATTATGGTTTTTCAATTGTTGAACAATGAAGGAATATTGCAAAACGCAATGAAATATACTCTGAATACTTAAAATCTTTATATGAAGTGAAATCCTTTTAGGTGAATAGAAATTTTTTTATAAAGTTAAATTAGTTTCAATAAAGCTGTTAAAGTGAAAAATAATAATATCAAAATGCTTTAATTAGAATTTAATAATCTCAGACAACTCATTGAAAATCTATTAGAATTTTAATTTGTATTAGAACTAGGGATTGGAAATAAAGAATACATTCTTGTATTGTAAAGGAAAGAGGAATTCAGAATTATACAAATGAAATATCTGCACATTAGTGCTATCCCAGTAAGTGGAAAGCGAGTACACAAAACCAAAACAGTTTCCTATCTATGGAGGGAAAGATCTGATTTTCATTGAAAGACTGGAGCAGTGTTAGGCCAAAAATATTTATCAAATTAGTTCACCAATGTTATGAGAATAGAAAGATTTTTATTTTACCACTGGCATTCATTGTCACTAAAAGACTCAGCAGAGAAAACATTATATAGCAATTTTATTAATTTTGTCTACTCATATCCTTAAATGGTTCCTGTCTCATAGTGGGTTTGTGGTTAATGATTGAATGAATTCATTATTAGCTTGATCTTTTCTAACTGCTCTTATTACAAAGTACTAAATATAGGTTGATGATTATGAAATGGCAAATATTTTAACTCGAGTTTCTTTTGCCCTGGAAACTCCTTTTACTTTGGTGTAGTGCTATTTGTTTATTTTTTTTTAATCTTTGCCAAAAGTGTCAAATCCACGTGGGCTTCCCACTTCGCCGCGCCCGCCGCTCCAGTATGACAGAGGAGGACAAGGGAACTGCTTTGGACACCAGCAGCCCACTGGACAACTTGCAGTATGTGAACTGAGCGTTTCCGCCAGGCCGCCCGTGCGGGGGCCCGGTATTTCTCTAGGTTTTCCCATCTTATGAGCACCATAAAAGGGTAAAAGATTGTAGCGATAGAATTTCAGGCAGAATTTTCCCTGGACTTTATACAGAAATCCAAAACCGCGCGGCCGTGGCCGTGGCCGCGCGATTTAATGTCATCTAATCATCAGCAATATGAAATGGTTCCTTAGTAATGGGTTGGACTTTGGTGGGAAACCCTAACAAGAATAGTAAGTTTTTTGTTGAAATATTGAAGGCAACCAAAGTGGTAGCCATCTCTCTAGATTGAACTAAGCCATACACCCACGCCAGCTGAGAAGAAATATCCTTCTTTCTCGGGAAGAAACGCGGCGTGGCGTTAACCATAGTATTATGTCCATTAAGTTGACACGGACCTGGTGGCATGGGAATGGGATACAAGGGAATAAAGTATTATGTACATGGAACAGCTGGACGCTGGTGGAATCTCGAGCCGGGGCCGATACCAGCGCACTACTTTGGTTCCAGAAACTGCAGACTTTCTACCAGACTATCAACTAAGCCAGAGCCCCACGCCGGATGATGACGGGAAATAACCATCTTTTTCGGTTTTTTTTTTCCCTTTGTCAGGCAGCGCGGTGAATACTAAACAGGCGTGAACTCGGTGGCACGGGACGAGGGGGAAAAAAAAATAGAAAAGCTACGTAACAAACAGCGGGACTTAATATCTCTACATTCTCAGCAATGGAGAACTATCAAATGATTCTTTGACAATAGGACTGTCTTTTTCTTTTTGGGGGGAAACCCCAGCAACAATAGCGAGTTATGTGTTGAAACATAGAATGTAACCAAGATAAAGTGTACGAAGTGAAACTTATCACTTACAAGGGCGGGGACGGGGGTGGGCGGGAGGGGGCGGGAGGTATACTGGGCTGGTTGGTGATGGAATAGGGGCACTGGTGAAGGGAAGGGTGTTTGAGTATTGTATAACTGACATAATCCTGAGAACTATGTAACCCTCCACATGGTGATTCAATAAAATTAAAAAACAAAAAGTGTCAAATCATGGAAGACGCATGGCACTACTGAGGTGCATGGAGAGTTCTGCCTGAGTTTTTCTCAATGTATTTTATGGATTCTGGCTAACATCAATGTCTTCTATCTACATCGGATTAACTTTTGTCGATGGTGTGAGATATGGATCCAATTTATTTATTTATTTTTGGCAAGGATTGACAACCCCTCCCCCTCCACACAAACACACACACACACATACACACACACAACCCTTTTGTAAGAAGACTTTCCTAAATCCTCATCACATACCCAACTTCTTTGTCATGGATTGTTCCCAAATGTGAGGTTTAATCACTGGGCTCTCAATTTGAATCCCTTGATCTGGAAGTCTCTAATTATTCTAGTACTGTGCTTGTTTGGGGTTTCTGTTTGTTTTATTTCTTGGCCTTACTACCAGGAAGTGCTAAGGACCTACTTAACTCTTGGCTCTGTGCTGAAGGATCACTTTTTTTTTTTGGGGGGGGGGGTTTTGGGTCACACCCAGCGATATTCAGTGGTTACTCCTGACTCACACTCAGGAATTAATCTTGGTGCTGCTTAGGGATGGATGCTGGAGATAGAACTCGGGTCTGTCACATGCAAGGCGAACATCCTACTGGCTGTACTCTTGCTCCAGCCCCACAGGGATGACTGTTATCAGGAACCCTAAATGGTGCTCAGGATAGAGCTATTGTCCACTGCATGCAAAAGAAGTACTTTACCTACTACACTGTCTCTTTCTCCCACCATGCTGTTTTGATTACTGTTACTTTAGATTAAAAGATAGAATATGCAATGCCTTCCAACTTTGTTTTTCTTTTTCATTTCTGTTTTTTATTTTTTTGGTGAGGGGCTTATTCCAGCCCTCTTGTTACTCAGTGATTACTCCTCCCGACTCTGTACTCAGGGATTCAGATCACTTCTGACTGGAGACCACCTGGAATTATAGGGATTGGCTCCTGGGAGGCCTCAGGCAAGGCACGTGCCTTATGCTCTTTCCTGTCTCTCCAGCTCTCATCCCAGATTCTTTATTTCTCAGACTGACTTTAGATATTGCCGTAGTTTTGATTACACAGTAGTTAGTTGTGTTTGTTATAAGTTTTTGAAGAATGTCATCCATTTCTTCTTTTTTTTTTCTTTCTTTTTGAATCACACCTGGCAATGCGCAGGGGTTGCTCCTGGCTCGTGCACACAGAAATTACATCTGGCCGTGCTCAGGGGACCATATGGGATGCTGGGAATCGAACCCGGGTTGGCTGCGTACAAGGCAAACGCCCTACCCACTGTGCTATTGCTCCAGCCCCATATAATACTTTCTAATCCTGATTTTTTTGAGACTTTTTTGTTTGTTTCTAAATTTTCACATTGAATGTTTTGATCTATATGTATTTTTTTGGGGGGGGTTATTTGGTTTTGGGGTCACACCCGGCGATGCACAGGAGTTACTCCTGGCTCTGCACTCAGAAATTACTCCTGGTGGTGCTCGGGGAACCATATGGGATGCTGGGGATGCTGGGAATTGAATCCCGGTCAGCCACCTGCAAGGCAAACACCCTACCTGCTGTGCTATTGCTCCAGACCCTTGACCTATATGTATTTTGTATATTAAAATATAAGGGACGTTTTAATTTTCACATTATCAATGTTACCAATATTGATACATCTTTCTTCTGATTACTTATTTCATAAAAATTCAAAAATCTGTTGATCACAATCACGAAATCCTGTTAATCACCGATTTCTCGGGAGGGCTCAGTAACCTCTCATTTCGTTCTTTCCCTGAGATCTTTAGTAGTCTATCTCAACTAGGCCCTCCCAATGATGTCACACTGGGGGCTCTTTCAGGGTCAGGGGAATGAGATCCAGCTTGTTACTGGATTTAGCATATGAATATACCATGGAAAGCTTGCAAGGCTTGTGGGCATAAAACTCTCAGTAGCTTGCTAGTTTCTCCCAGAGGGACAAGTAGGTAATACGATACCGCTTATAAGATATCACTTCTGGGAGCTTGCTTTTAAGTCTCTGGATGTTGGCCATTGGTGGGATTACACACACCTGGGTTCCTCTGCTGGTACCTTCATACATGAGGCCTGTTCGAACGTGTGGAGAGGGGCCTCCAGCATGGCTGTAGCTAGATTCCAGTGGTCTTCGGCCACCAGGAGCTCTGCTTGGGGTGGGGAGGGAAGCTGGAGCCCATCCCCTCCAAGGGTCCCCGGGAAAGACAGCCAGGAATGTGGGCAAGAGACTGCCTTTTATTTTATTTATTTTATAAAATCTTTATGTCTATAAAATATCTGATGAAACACTTGACAGGTTATTCACAGCTCTAGATTGGAGAATAAGTCCTTTATTGTTCTAATATTGACTTTACTACTGTTAGTATATAGACTTTACTACAATTGTCTTGATTTGAAACATGACAAAGTTGGTACATGCCTGAATATTTCGTATCTAATATAATGATTTATTTTCATGATTAAAGAATGGAAGGTATTGTTTTATCACTGAATTTGACCATGTTTATGTGTAAATAAAGCTTTAAAATATACCACATTGTTCACCTAAAAATTAAATGATGTTACTACAGTTTCCTTAATTTTATTTTGTTTCACTGGAGGAGGCTATATTCTATATATTATCTTTACACCTATAATTATGATTCTATTGGATTAATACGATGAATGGAGTTTGTGAACATAAAGTAGTATGGTAGAAAAACATTTGTGATTATCCTAACATGAAATCTGAGCAGACTCTTCTTCCATTTTATGTATTAAGTAGATATACTGAAATATGCTTTAGATATTATAAATACCTCTATGAAAAATACTAGTTCAAAAATCCTTAATTTACCTGAAGTTATTAGTTTTAAAAGGCAAATCCCATTCCTTGAAGTGTGACGGTTTTGAAATATTGCTATAAAAATCACTTCAATATAATACACAGTTCCCAGTATGAAAGATTAATTTAGAGATTATTTGCTCCCCTTACAGTGAGACTGTTTAAAATGTGTTTTTTAATATAGAAAATATATAATAATATTTCAAAATAACCTATAAACCAACCAAATATTTGTTATTATAGTTTTTTTTAAAAAATACTTAACTGTCTAATAAACATCCTAGTTTATTTCATTTTTATATCCTATTTCAATTCTTAGGATCTATATCTTGTATATGCTCCTGCATCATTAAATATTCCTTAAAATGATTTTACTGGATGGATATTATGCTATCTGCTACATCATGATTTGTTTAAACATTTTCTTATTGCTTTAAAAGGGAGGGTAAAATATTAATATCTTGTTGGCTATCAACATAATTGTCCTCATAACTTGCTTCAGTCTATTGCAATTTTTTCTCTGATCTGAGTTACAACTTATTTATTGATGTACCTGTTCATATTTATTATCTTATGTGAAGTAGAAACTGCATGTTAGATGGTAGCCTCCTTAGGGTGAGAGTTAATACTTTGGACTAATTTGAAGTTTTATGTTCATTATTATCAATAACCTCATCTTCATTTTATCTCTCCATACATAATTTTAACACAAAGCACTGTGTGCCAAAGCATAAGTTCAGATATCTCTGGAGACATTAAGAGATAATTTTTGTAGTATTTGAAGTATCTCTCTTGAGAACTTTATTTAGGTCATTCTATTATGACTGCATCAAAAATTCTTAGGAAGACCATTTATATTCTCAAACTGTTTGTATCCAACAGACAAGTCTCAGAATTTATCTTCACAGAATCTCTTCTAAACTGTTAATTCATTCCTTTATCTTTATAATACTTTTGTTATATGTCTTAGAGGCTATCACTGTCTTTTTTTCTAATTCACTAACTATTCCTCATAATCTTTTGAAGATTCTGTTTTTTACTTTTAATCCTAATGTTTAGAAAATCTTTATAATACCTTCCTAATTTATCTCATCCAGTTGTATTTCATTGTTGATATACCAGCTTACAGTTTTACAACTTCTGATATGTTTTTTATGTATCATGTATTTTCTACTATTTTTTTTAACTTATAGCCAAAGTGTACTTTTGGAGCATAAGAGCAATCTCAAATATACTGTTCAAAATAGAACTTCTGATCTCCCATCTAAAATTTTGCTATCTGCAATTTTCTCTAACTTCATTTTTATAACCTCTTGCACTCTAGTCACTGGAACCAGCAATCTTAGTCATTCTTTTTTTTTTTCTGAAACATTCCTCAATGAAAATAGTTATTCATAACTCTTCTCTTTCTCTAAAATTCCATTTAGTGGAATATTCTTCCTTTAAAGTATAGTAGAAGTCAAACGTTTCTCATGGTTCACTGATCTCTCTGCTTCTACATTTTCTAGCATTTTTTTTTTTTTCAGTGAATCACCGTGAGACAGAGTAACAGACTTACAGGTTTTTATGTTTCGTTTCAGTCATACAATGATCGAGTACCCATCCCTCCACAAGTGCCCATTTTCCACCACCAATGGTCCCAGCATCCCTCCCACCACCCCACCCTGTCTTCTTCATCCCACCCTGCCTCTGTGGCAGGGCATTCCCATTTGCTCGCTCTCTCTTTTTGGGTGTTGTGGTTTGCTACAGAGATATTAAGTAGGCATCATGTTCAGTCTGTAGTCCATTTTCAGCCCGTATCTCCCATCCCTAGTGGGCCCACCTAGCACCCTTTGCTTGGTGATCCCTTCTTTACAGAGCTGCTTCTTCACCTAGAATGTGAGGTCAGCTTCCTAGCTGTGGAGTACTTCTCTTGGTACTTATTTCTACTATTCTTGGGTGTTAGTCTCCCATTCTGTTACTTTCTACTCCACAAATGAGTGTAATCTTTCTATGTCTGTCCTCTTTCTGACTCATTTCACTTAACATGTTACTTTCCATGTTGATCCACCTATATGCAAATGTCATGACTTCATCTTTTCTAACAGCTGCATAGTATTCCATTGTGTAGATGTTCCAGAGTTTCTTTAACCAGTCATCTGTTCTCAGGCACTCGGGTTTTTTCCAGATTCTGGTTATTGTAAACAGTGCTGCAATGAACATATAGCTGCAGATGTCACTTTTACTATACTTTTTTTCATCTCTGGGATATATTCCCAGAAGTGGTATTGCTGTGTGTATAACCCATTCTTAACAGAACAGCCAGGGTGATTTTTTATTTTTAATTTTTTATTTGGTTAGTAGAGGCTTCTCAATTCTCCAGCAACCCCCTGGGGCCATTCCCAAAGGTACTCAGACAGCTGTGCCAGATGGTTTGATGGGCTGCTGCTGAAATCCACCAATACTGGTGCCAATAATGGCTACATTGGGCTTTGCTGGGGCTGTGACTTGTGGGTGCCAAGGGTTTATTTGGGGGCCCTGTGCATGCAATGCATGCATCCTTACGCCATGAGCTATTTGTGAGATTCCCAGAATATTACTAAGTTGGATCGTGTTATTTCTCTGCTCAGATTGGTCAGCTCTGTCACTTGAGTAATTGCTAACACACTTAAATTCCCTAAGTGGGGCTGGAGCAATAGCACAGCGGGTAGGGCGTTTGTCTTGCACACAGCCGACCTGGGTTCAATTCCCAGCATCCTATATGGTCCCCTGAGCACCGCCAGAAGTAATTCCTGAGTGCCTGAGTCATGTGTAACCCCTGTACATCACCAGGTGTGACCCAAAAAAGTGAAAAAAAATGTCCTAAGCACTTTCTATACCGAGTCTGTGGCAATCAGCGCCAACTTCCAAGTCTTAGTAACCAGGCCTTGTTCAGTCCACTCCCTTCATGCTTCCTCATTTGCTATTCTTGGAATATGCCAGGTATCTTACTTTAGGACCGTTCTCATTTTCCTTCTGTTATATTCTTGCTTAAATTCCTTCTTCTTTTTGTTTTTTTTTTAAATGCCTTACCTTATCCCTTTTCACCTTCTTTGCACTTTTATTGAAATATAACTGACTGACTATGGCCTCCTAATCCCACTATTTTGAAACTGATACCAGTTGTTCCTTAGCCAAATTCTCCTTACTGTCTCTCTGTTGTTTTCCTCCAGCACATTTCTCAACGTAATAAATAATAGTAGTGGGGTTGGAGCAATAGCACAGCAGGTAGGGCGTTTGCCTTGCATGCGGCCGACCCGGGTTCAAATCCCAGCATCCCATATGGTCCCCTGAGCACCGCCAGGGGTGATTCCTGAGTGCAGAGCCAGGAGTGACCCCTGTGCATTGCTGGGTGTGACCCAAAAAAAAAAAACCAAAACAAAACAAAATAATAGTAGTATTCTTGTTTGTTAAATAAGGAGAAAAGTAAAAGTTAATATAAAGATAAGAGTAAAATACTTTTATCATTCTATGAATATGTGAATATTTATTCAGAAAATTATGCAAGAAAAAAGTTAAAAATTATTGACATTCCATAAGCTTTTACCATCTTAGGCAAATAATCTGCTGGCATGATTGTTTTAATTTATGATTTGGCGTTTTCACTTCTTAAGACCAAAGGAACTTGCAGAAGAGTTGGAAACTATGTTTTCATTTGTGCCTATAATTAGAGTAGGTAGGAAAAATATAATTTACTAGTATGGGTCACTCATGGTTTTCTATAAGGTAGCTTTGTTAACTGAATTCATTTTATATAATGTTTCTAAGAATTGATACCAATATGATGATGAGTAAATAGAAATAACAATGTGATGATAGCAATTGAGTTAGAACTGGCAATGAAAGTTTTAGAAAGTATTGAGCTTAACTATTTTCAAATTTCTCAAAATTCTCAATATAATAAGTATATATTTTTAAACATCTCATGTAAATACAGAATATCTGTCAATACGTTATAGGTAAAAGAAGGGTTAGTATCCCATTTTTTTAAATTAGGAAAATAGAGAGTCTAGGGAGTACATCAGTTTTCAAACTGAAATAAATGATAGGAATCAGTTGCACCATAAACCTTTAAGTTTCCAACCTCATTTCCTATTTTGAAATTAATCTGTGGCCTTCAATGGGCTTGTACTCTTTTTGACCCCACTTATACCCTTAAGTTTAGCACCTAATCCTGAAATGCATCACCATTGTTGCAAATGCTCTACCTAGCATCATTTAGAGTTGCTAATTTTTAAATAGAATTACCTCAGAGGTGCTACTTTTCAAAGTAATGCTTTGTAGAATATGCTTTTAAAGTCCAGTTATTTAACAATTAATTAAATCCACATGTTGAGTCTTACGCTTTAGATAACCAACTTCTCCTTTCAATTCATATAGTGGTTTGAATGCATTCTTTACGTCATAATCCTCTTATTTTCATCTTCTTGATGTATTTTTTTTTCTGTTTCTATCTCAGACAGGCAATTTGTTTTCTAAAATTCATGTACCAGGGAGTCATAAAGCAGGAACAGTGCCAACATTTGGTGACTGAATAAACTTTAACCTACTTTGGTTATCCCTTCTGCTTTTAATTTCAGTAGTTCTTCGATGATCTTTAAGTTGCCTGTTCTGTTCATCCATCCACCATAACAGGAAAAGTATGACCATATATAGATGATCTTGTCTTGTCACTTGACATGAAATATCCGGTGGAGTCTGTTGATGTCAGTTCTCAACACTGCATGCCCTCAATAAATACTTGAGAAATGAACATTTGTAATAGGTCTACATTTCAAAGCTGAAGAATAATTTGATTATACCAATGATTTATAAACTTTTACTTTGACTGGTTTCTGAAATTATCTTGACATTGTGTTTTTTCCTTGGAGCTCTCCTGCCGCCATGACGTTCTGCTCCTTCCAATCTATTCACACTGTTGGAAGATAAATCTTTCTGAAACACTGCTTTGATGCTTGCCTGCTCAGTGTCCTCAGTAACTTCCAACTAATGGTGGCTCAAAGTCATAACTCCTTACTCTGACATGCAAGGCTGTCTACAGTGAGACTACAGCAGAAAATCCTAGTCTTAGCTTTAAATTCTTTACTAAGCATTTACTGTACAGTGATCAAAGTGTATGTGGGTTTGTGTGAGAAATGTCTGCATTTTAAGCCTTGTCACTTCCTAATCACGAGTCCTTATACAAATTATTTGCCATTGTGAGACTGAGTTTTCATACTGAAAATATGACTACATTTAATTTTATCCTTTCCCTCAGTGAAAAACAAATGGAATATTTACTGTATGCTAGCTACTTCTCTAGATATTGTAATATATGCCAACAAAATAGATCAAATTATTATGTTGTGGGAATCTATAATAATTAGAATAAATGAAAATCCAGCTAGGAAAGTATGTTTGAAAGCATATTGCTATGGAAGATGAAGTGAGTAAAGTTTAAAGAATGTAGAAGAGGTAGCAATGGAGAGAGGGTGGAAATGAATCTTCAAACAACTCAGGTATTCTTATTTCTTTGTTATAAATGAACCATACATCTTGAAGAACATGGTGTTTAGAGACAAAATTATTCAGGCTTCCTATTAACACATTCTTTCGGAAGGTCTGAGGGAGTTAGAGTCTTGTGTAAGGAAAGGAAGTTGGTTTTGACAGATTAATCTTCCCAACTCTTCATAACATATAACATAAAATAATCTGCTGTATATGGAGAAGTGAGTATTGTTTTCCTTAAATGTTGAGTGAAAAACTTGTTATTATTTTCTGTATTCCGTAATATTAGAAAAAGAAAACATTTTATGATAATCTCTACATTGCATATATATTTTTTTACTTACTGTTTGTGTCAAAATATGCAGATTAGGTGCACAAATAAATACAAGATTTTTACCAAGTGTCGTCTGAATCTTTGAATTACAATTTACAATTCCAAAACATTAAAGGTTTCCCCTACCCCTTATTATAACCCTGGCATTCCTTGGTAACAGACTTAACCCAGCTTTTTTTTCCTACTGTGTTTTTTTCAAATATTATAATAGAATGCAAATCAGAATCACATGGAGAACTTTTGTTTCATTTATTTATTTACTGTTTTGTTTCGGGCTCCAACCAGGCAATGTTCAGAGCTTATTCCTGGCTCTGAGATCAGAGATCACCCCCCCAGAGGGACTCAGGAGACCATAGAGTTTTCTGGGGACCGAACTACGTCAGTTACTTGCAAGGCAGAGTTTCTACTCACTGTCCAATCTCTGCAAGGCCCCTGTCTCACAATGCTTCTGTTGGAATAAATCTTTTTATCTGCTAATAAAGATATTTGGCCTCTATGAAATCTAGGCTGTGGTGTTTTGTAAATTTATAAGTCGACTTAATGTGCAGCCTGGCCTGAGGATCATTGGTTTCAGTGACCTAGTCACACCTGTCTGTCTCCAACACTCTCTCTACCATTCTGTCTAAGACCTTCCTTGCTTTGCACACAGGCCTTCTTTCCATTCTCCAACATTGCAGGCTGTGCTCATCTTAGGATCTTTTCATTTTATTTTCCCTCAGGTTCATTCATTAGCCTTTCAGGTGATACTTATATTGTGAAGCTCATTTAATTTTTAAACTTTATACTCTAGAGCTAATATGCTCTAGCAAGTGTTAATTCTTATGTCTTTGATATACAAAGTTGTTGTACCCCCACCATTATCAAAGTATTACAAGCATTCTGCTACTGTCCTTACATCACTTTTACTCAGCCTGTCTCTTCCATCGCTACCATCTTTCCTACTAGTACCTACTTCCATTCCCCACACGGAAACCTCATTTCTGCTATCAGAATACTTGGGTCTCTTTTTATTAGCTACTGACTGTAGGATAACATAGCCTCCGGTAGTTTAGGTTTATTGGGCTACTCCCATCACAGTGCTCCCATTCCTCTGTGTTTATTTGTAGCTTCTTTCTTAGTGTTCTGTTGATTTGTATATATTGTTTTTCTCTTTCTCTTGAGTCCTTTACATAGTTTATTCAGAGCCAAGTCCTTTTGTATGGGCATAGGAAGACTGTAGCAAGTGCTGTGCTTTGGTAACCTGGGAGTCATTTGACTCTACATGATAATTTCCTTCTGGGCATCTGTTCTCTCAACCTAAGCCTCAGTTGCACTTACTGCCTAGCACCCCCAAAAGCAGGATCCTGATGAGGGAGGGACAGGACGGACTCAGGACAAGCAGTGAGATGTGTGCTACCCTGGCATCGAGATGGGCCTGGCCAAAGCGCCTAACGCTTAACTATAAGTTAAGAGCTTGGTCATGGACAAATGCTGTCAAGATCCAAAAAGTAATAACTAGATTCAGACCCTGCTAGGGTTAGGAATGATTAATCTGGCCTGGGTGCTGTAGTCTGAGTCTGTGGCAAGAAGTTGCCAGGAGAGCTGCCTTGCAAGCCTCAATGTATCTCTTGTTATGTCCATACAAAAGTAACTAGTATTAAGATGTGAATAAGCTCTTGGACTAAGGAAAAGAGAAAAACCTTAAGAGGTATTTTGCCTGCTGGCAGTCAGGAAGGGCTTTGGAAAGCCAGGCCCTCAGGAAGGGCTTTCTTATGTTGATTTTACTACCTGACTGTGTGTAGGCTAGAGGGCAAGGTGGGAGAGACAAGGAGGGGGAGAGACTGGTGAAGGAGAACCGAGCAGCAGAATCCACAGAGAGGAGAGATCAAGAGCTGGGAGAGAAGCAGAGAGAGACAGGAGTGAATGGAATAAACCAGCAACTGATCAATCAACTGGCTTGGCCCTCGTTTCCTCCTCCATCTGCCCCATGGACATGGCCACTCCGGGTGGGTGAGTGGCCCTCGACCAAATCCCCAAACCCAGGGTGCGGCCAACGGGGCGATGGTTGCTCCCTGGCAGATATTTTTTACAACTGACTGTTCTTTCTTTATTTTTTAAAAAATGTATGTACATAAAGAGTGATCAGTCTAGCTTTTGTCCTCCCTCTGACCTGATTCATTTTTAAAATATAAAGATTTTATCGTTTCTTATTGCTGAGTATATTCCATTGTGTCTATATGCCACAAACTCTTTTTCAGCTTATCTATTGTTGGGCATCTGGGTTGTTTCCAGACACCACTCTGCGTATGTCTTTTAATTTATTTATTTTTGTTTTCTTGGACTAAATGTCAGGAGTGCAATTATCGGGTCATATATAGTGCTATTTTAAACATTTTTAGAAATATCCTTACTGTTTTTCATAGAGATTGAGTTGAGGTAATGGTCCAAACAATGTTAAATAAAGGTTTCGTTTTTACCACATCTATGACAGCACTAATTGTTTCCAGTCCATTCATTATACTTGACTCCAGCTGTGTGACATGACACTTCACTGTCACTTCCCTGATATTATGTAAAGATGGACTTTTTTTTGTATGTCTGTTGGCCATCTATATGTGTATTTTCTTTGAAGAAGTGTCTATCAAACTCTACCCATTTTTGGTTTTTTTTGGATGAGATTGTTTCTGTTGAGTTGTGCAAATGCTTTATATATCTGGATATTAGCCCTTTGTCAAATGTATGGTTGCTAATATTTGTTCCATTTATCAAGTGCTTTTATTTTAGCCATATTTTTTTACAGTGAAACTAAGGAGCTTCTCAGCATGTAGTCTCCTTTGTCTAATTTTTGCTTTTATCTTATTTGCCAAAGGAATTGATTCATTGTATCTGAATTCAGTAAACCATAGAGACTTCTGCCTGTGTCTTTTTTCTCTAATGTACTTTGCAGATTCCAATTTATTATGAAGGTTTTAACTTAATTTAAATTTTACATATATTGTGCAGCTATTTGTATATCTCTTGACTCTTTTTACTCAATTCTATTACATTACTGTGAGAATCTGTTTCATTCCAGTGTAACACTATTTTGACTTCTATTATAATTAAGGGTCAGGGAAAGCAGTGCTTGCCATCTTTTTTTCTCACTATTTCTCTGTCTTTTGATGCAGTTTTATGATTCCGTACAAATTTTAGTAGAATTTATTTTATGTCCTTGAAGAATTTTTATAGAGATTGCGTTGAATATGTATCAGGCTTTGGATAAGATGGTCATTTTAAGGATGTTAGTTCTGCCAGTCTCTGGATATGGAATAACATTTTAATTCTTTTAATTATGGTCCTTAGTTTCCAACGCATACCTCTTTCATCTCATTTGTTACATTAGTTCCAATGTACTTAATGTTTTTGAGATAGAATTTTAAATAGATTTTAAATTATTTTCTTGATCACTTTTTTTTCACATAGAAATGAAGCATACTTTTGTTGATTTTGTAGCCTGCTACTTTATTATACCAATTTATTGTTGCTAAAAGTGGTTTGGTAGAACTTTTAGGAATTTCTATGTATAATATTAAGTCATCTGCAAATTGTAGTGCTTAACTTCTTTTCTTATTTGATGTCTTTTCTAGTTATGGCTAGGGCTTCCAATACTCTGTTGATAATAATAGTGAAAAGGAACATTCTTGCGTAATGCCTCACACTAAAGAAGGGAAGCTTTGCAGTTTTTCTCTACTGAGTAAGATGCTGACTGGTTTTGTTGTGTGTGGCCTTTAATATATCCAGGGAATTTCTGTTGAGAATTATCACGAGTTGGTGTTAAATCTTGTCAAATGCTTTCTCTGCATCTGGATATTATTATATTATTTTGATTTTTCCTTACATTAATTGACTTGTCTATACTGAACAATTACCTATGAAAGAGTATATCTCAGAATTACAAAAGTTCATGTGATACTTATGAGCAGCTTTATTCTGCTAAACTGAAGAGCCTAGAAATGGATAAGATTTTAGAATTATAACAAACTACCAAGATTCTATCATGAGAAAATATAAAACCCTGACAGATAGGTCACTAGTGAGGAATTAAAACAGTTATAAAAATTTTTCCATCAAAACAAAACCCCATGTCTAGTTCAGTTTGCTAGTGAGTTCTGTCAAGTATTCAAATAGGATCCATTCTTATTAAGCTCTTCCTCATAATTGAAGAAATGCAGTTTTTTCCTGATAGATTAAATAAGATAAACATTACCCTAATCTCCAAAGCAGAGATATTACTAAAGAAGAAAAACTATGTCCTCAAATTCATGATGAAATTAGATAAAAATTCTCAAGTGAAATCATAATGAGCCAAATTCAACAATACATGAAAATGATCACTTACCATAATCCAGTGGATTTATTTTAGGGGTGCATAGATGAATCAACGATTTTTTTGGGGGAAGTGAGGGGTGGATTTTCCTGGTCTGTCGTTGTGCTGCTTAAAGAACTATATTTGCTGCAGATAATAGGGCCCTAGTTAGCTGCAAGGCAAGCGTCTTAACCCCTGTACACTTGTGCCCCAACTCAACAAGTTCTTATTAATCAATCATCTTTTATCCCTACTGTGTATAAAAATAAAAAGTATTAAATATCTTTTTCACCATTATGCATCTTTTCTTTATTGAATGATTCTAATATACTGTCAAATTCTGATATACCTTTCTTAATAATGTCAAGTAAGTAGATACTATTCTCAAATTACTGTTCTCTAAGTCCTTACTCGCCATAACCATAAGTCTATATCCTTTGCTTTCATTTTATTCTCACATTTATTTATTTATCTCATTTCTTATCAGTTCTCATTTATTATCTCATTTATTATCAAAATGTTTCTTATTTTGTTATATACTTCTATGTATAAAAAGTCTTCCACTTTTAAAACATATGCTATATGAATATGAACAATTTGGGAGTTTTATTCAATGTTTTATTCTCAGTACCAGAATAGTATTAACTCTTTTATAGTATTAGAACATAATAGCTTTCTAATAATTAATCAATCAGTTAGCAGTAATACGTAGTGTAATGTGGGTTCTTGACTCTCTAATCTACCCATATGAACAATTTTCATATGATCATGTACAATTTTTAATATTATAAGCTCTATAGAGATCTCCAAAATTAAGTTTTATGTCTGATAAAACCAAGATATTCCCCTATAGCTAAACTGTGTTTTCTTCCATACTAATCAGGTATTAATTTATTAGGATCTTATCTGTAATACTATATATACTAAAGTAATTTTGCTTTAAAGAACAACATGTGTTGAAATTATGTGAGAGGAATAAATAAATAAAATATTTAAAATAGCATTATATTTTAGAAAACAAGAAATGTTTATTTTAAAGTTTGGGAAAAAAGAATTCATGTCAATTTTTGTTTGGGGCTAAATGTATTTAACCTAAGATATTAAGATATTAATGGCTGCATGGTATTTGACTTTTGCTCATTTTAGAACATTTTGATTAAAAAAATAACATGCAATATGTATTGGCAGTCCTTAATGATAAATAGCTGAAATTATACTTAAAATACTTAATTACTATGAATGTACATTTAGAATAAATTAGGGTCTGGAGAGATAGTACAGAGTTTACAGTGCCTTCTTAGCACAGGGCTCACCTCAGTTTGATCCCCAGAACCACATATGATCCCTCAAAAGGTGACTCAATAGCACAAACCCAGGAGTAACCTCTGAACACTGCTAGGTGTGCCTCAAAAATCAAAACTAAAAAATAAATGAATATAATAAATCAGATCTTTATGTAAAACAAAATACTAGGGCCCGGGGAGAGTACAGTGAGTAGGGTGTTAGCCTTGCATGCAGCCACCTGAGTTCTGTCCCCAGCACTCCATTTGGACCCCGAGCCTAAGCAAGGAGCTCCCGGAATGCAGAGCCAGGAGTAAGCACGAAGCAGTGCCACTGTGGCCCCCAAACAGAAACAAACAAATACGATGGGAATGAACTATTGATCTTACTTCACCTAAATAGCTTTTTTAAAAGAACATAAACCCTACTTCCTCTAAGCGTAGAGGAGACAGTAACTGGAACTAAATTAATAAATACTTTCAAATTAACTCTTAAAAGCATGGCTCTTGTCAATTAGAGGGAATCTATTGTATTGGAAATCTTTTAAAATAATGATTGTACCTGAAATAAATTATTAGAGTAGTGAGCTGTTATTCAAAGCATACGTAAGTTGACCTAAACTTTCTATTTCTATCAGTTGCTCCAGTGAGAGAATGCTACTGATTGGCCTAAAACATATTGGTTTTTTTTTTTTTTTTTTGATTTGTGACTTATCAGATTGAAATTTACTCATCCTATTTTTTATGTCTAAATCCATACTGCTGCTCCTACTGTGATTCTTAAACCAGTAACATCAGTATTGCTTGGAAGCATATTGGAAAGCAGAATTTTAGGAAACACTTAAACCAAACTAAACCAGAACCTGCATTTTAACAAGCTTCCCAACTTATTCATATATACAGTAAAATGTTTGAGGTAAGATGTAATTTTTAAAATTTCACTGTTTCTCCAAGACCCCACTCATACTCATTTTTTAAAAAAATTGAATCACTATGAGAACAGTAACAAAGCTTTCAGGTTTAAGTCTCAATTGCACAATGATCAAACACCCATCTCTTCACCAGTGCATTTGTTCCACCACCAAGAACCCCAGTATACCCCCCATCCTACCTCCACCCTGCCTCTGTGGCAGATGATTTTCACTTCACTCTCTCTTTACTTTGATTACATTCAATTTTCGACAGAAAACCCACTGTTATTATTTGGAATTTCTCCCCAACATTCAAACCTGCTGAAAAGTCATCATTAGATAATATGTTTTCTATTGCTGATAATGAAGAACATATGATGTTGCACGGCTGAGACAGCGCTGTGCGGTTTTGGAACTTTGGTATTTTAGTAATTAAGTTCAGAGGTATTTCTGCCAGCAGCTGCTGCATTCCAAGATCGGTTTGTGTGCTTCTGGGATCATGGCCCTTCAGGAGTGGAGGAGCTGTTTGTGGGCGGCCACTCTGGGTCATGTCTGGGTGGGGAGCAGGGCCAGTTCCTCACCCCCATGGTGAGATTTCAAGGGTGCCCCATCACTGTAAGCTCCTACTTCTCTGTCCACTTGGCTCGAAAGGTGGCGGTTACCATGCTGCCACAAAAGGGGAAAGGCTGAGGGATAAAATCCCTTCCCCTCTCGGGGCGGCTTAGTTCACAGTCCAGGAGCATTTCTGCCAGCAGACGCTGTGTTCTGAGATTGATGTGTGTGTCTCTGGGATCATAGCCATTCAGGAGTGGAGGAACCATTAGTGAGAGGCCTCTTGGGGTCTCATCTGGGTGGGGAACAGGGCCAGTTCTGCACCCCCATCGTGATATTTCCCACGCACCCCATCACTGCACCCATTCAGGCTCTTACCTATTGAAGTTCCTTTAATTCTGTAGGGAAAAAAAAATCTTCGTAAACTTGAAAATTATTGTGTTATTTATAAAATGCCTTTACATTTTTGTGTATAATCTTCCTTCTTGAAGATACTTTCCAAGGTTAAATAGTCCCCTAGAAAAATGAACTTGAGGGACTTTTAGAAAATGTTATCAGTAATTATAAATCATGCTCCCCTGAACAATGCAAATTTTGTTGTAGTTTTGGGTCCAACCTGGTGGTGCTCAGGGCCTGCTGCTGGCTCTGTGCCCGGGGATTACTCCTTGTGGAGACTATATGGAGTTCCAGGCATAGAACATGGGTCAGCAATGCTCAAGACAGGTGCCTTCCCTGCTGTCTCCTGGTGTGCCAAATGTAAGGCAAACTAAAGTTGGAAGAGAGAATTTGTCTATAAACTTCCTAAGCTATTGAGTAATCACAGCTTTATATCTTCCGCCATGATTCAGATGGTAGTGAAGGAACAGGAGACTGAGGAACTACCGACACTTTCATTATAGCTGAGACCTTCATAGTCATGCTTGAATCAGCGGCAGTGGAGCAGCCTAGGGTTTAATTCCTGCTTTGTCATCTTGCTTTCTGTGACCTTTAACAAGATTCTTAGCTTCTATGTGTTAGTTTCATCATCTGTTAAACAGGGGCAATACTAATGTGGTAATATGCGTACTGTCTACTTTATATTGTAAAATTATCCATGTAAAATTATACTGGCAGAAATTTTTTTTTTTTTTTTTGCTTTTTGGGTCACACCCGGCAATGCACAGGGGTCATTCCTGGCTCATGCACTCAGGAATTACCCCTGGCGGTGCTCAGGGGGACCATATGGGATGCTGGGATTCGAACCCGGGTCGGCCGCGTGCAAGGCAAACGCCCTACCCGCTGTGCTATCTCTCCAGCCCCGAAAATTTTTCTTTATCCTCTGACTTTTGATATGACAAATATTGTAATCTGTTTTATGTGATACTTAAAATGCATGCTAATTTAATGTAATCTTTTAAGGAGAAATCAAATGATGTTTAAGATGAATTTATTTAGCTTATGTTTACTTTTAATGAAGTAAAATCAATTGTTTGAAACTTAGTTGTGGATATTTTCATGAATATGTTGGTAATTGAACTAGCCGCACTTATTTAAAAATGTGCCATTACAGAGAGGCAGAGGATCAAAAATTAATGTGGCAATGAAGGCACTCTTGATTTTGAATAGATCAATATCTTTAAGTGAATCAGAAGTACTTACAACTAAAATCCAGGAATGAATTAAAAATAGATTTACTATTGCTGGATGGTGATAGGAATTGAGATTATAGTCTGCCAAAATTTAGTGATCTGCATATACAGCCAGTCATCTTCTACCCTCCTTCCTTTCTGTAATGCATGACAAGCTATCGCTATGCCTGCATGCTTAAAAAGGCATCATGAAGCCAAGCTCTTAATCACTAATAGCTTTTAAAATATAAGTACAAATCATAATCATGTTCTAGTAGAATCCTTGTACATAAATAATATACACAAATAAAACATTTGCATTCAAGAATCTAGGCATTTTTCAAATGCCACTACAAGCTGAAAAAGCAGTTTCAACAAAAATTCATCTTTTTCTTGAGAAGAAACTAAAAAAGATCAAACTTTTAACTCTGGTTAAAAGTTACAAAAATCAAATAGAAGATGGTTTATAGTCTTCCCCCAGTCCTGTTATTATTTGTCAATTAATAAGTAAAAAGGTTGATGAAGTTTTTTGTCCCAGACATTAAGCCTGGAGCTGGGATAGAAGTACAACTAATATGAAACATAAACTTTAAAATGAGATTGATGCTGCTTTATAATTATGATAAATGCTTGTAAAATAGTATGAAAGCATGTTCATGGATGGCCTGATACTATCTGTACCAAGGAAGAAAATTTGAAGGACTGAGACAAGGCTAACATTGCTATAGGAGAGAGACCAGGAGAGCTATCTACATGACCAAACTATTGCAGGCTACACTTAAAAGTTTAACTTCTAATTCTAAAGCCATGTGCCTTCATGTGGATTTTTTTTAACTGAATCACTGTGAGATAGTTACAAGCTTTCATGTTTGAGTTATAATCATACAATGTTCAAGCACCTATCTCTCTACCAGTGCACATTTCCCACCACTATCATGTGGAATTTTTAACTGAAAGTTCTAAAATCTAGCTCATTGTTGTATGAGAAAACAGTAAATTTGAAAGTGGGTGAGTTGGAAGACTTGGCAGGAAATGATTGCAGTGGTTGAAACAAGGCATAGTGAAAACATGAGCCATTTTTGTGTTGGTAGTGATGGAAAATAGGAAATAGTAGATGGATTTGAGAATAAGGGGATTTAGAATGAATCATGGGCATTATCTAGAAATGGTTGAAATGTGAAAGTTTTTTAAAAAATAAGAACTGTAGTTTAGAATACTGTTAATGATGAGGTTTCATGCATGACACATTCATAGTTAGAAATTTTTTGAAGACTAGGGCATTGACAATGATCAAGATGATATTCAGTTTCTTCCTTGAGCTGTTGCATTCAGGACAGTAAGTTTTGCTAAGTAAAGGAGTTTAGTCCTGCATATGTTCAATGGAAGAGCCCTTGAAACATTACCACTAAAATATTTTCAGGACAATATTGCATGTATTTCAGGACAATACATGTTTCTGAAACTTAGAGATTTAAGAAGCACCTGTAAAGTAACCTACAATAATTAAACTTAAAAATGCATCTGTTAAAGAGATAGACTGGGGTGGTAGGAGTTTAAAAGGGAACCTCCAGACTTTTTTTGAGAGATTGTTGTTGTGGCATTGTATGCCTGAAAATCTATTATTACAGTTTTGTAAATGATATAAAATATATTCAACTAAATAGGCACACAAAGGAAATATATCTATACTTATATAACCTTTTTTGAAATGTAAGCCTGAGTCAGAAGCAGACTTCCATAGGATTTAGGTAGATGCAGTAGTTTTCTTATTATGTAGATGCCTCAGAGTACATTGGGTAGTCTTCGTTCAAAAACCAACAGTTGCAGATGAAATTAGGACAGGTAAAATTGTATTATTTTCCACACTACTTCTTCAGACTGTTGGATTGAAAGAACTATTTATTTGGTCTCATATGAAGTTATTTCTGGTCTGATGATAGTGAAGGAAATTTTTCAAGAAAAAAATAGGGCATATGTTACTTTATTTGTGGTTTATATCATGAGTTTTTCATCACTTGGAATCACAAATTCATTGAATCAGATTATTTTCTTCAAGTTTGCATATTTTTGCATCTTTATAAAATACATTTTACTGGTCCATCTCCAGTATTCCTCCCCCTGAGACAAAATAGAAAACTAAAAAATTCATTTTACTTTGTTAGTTTTTCAGCAGTCTTAATTTATCTTATATTTTATTGTATCTGTTTTTATAATGACAATTATAGGATTAGTCTTATCCTTTTTCTTCTTAAGAAGAACAAATAGTTGCCACACAGAGAATATCTTTGTACTTTAAGAAATGAAAAGGTGTAATTTCAACTTTCTGATTTCCTTTCAGACATACATTATAGTGAATGTCTGCTGGGAGAAATTTACATATTTTTCTCTCATTTCACTACAATATACAAAAACAAATACATTTCTAGCATTGATCATTTTTGGCCAATGAAATGTTAGGAATCAAAGCGACAGACTAGAGAGAAGTTAAATTTTATGATTCATTTACAAGGATGAAAACACACTTGACTCATCTTAGTAAGTAAATACCACTGAATTTATTTAAATATTGATTTATTTTCAGTGGAAGGATTAAATGAATTTCAGAGTATGGAGGTCATAAATGTATGCAAAGCATTTTCTACTGTGATACAAATCCCGTGTGCTGTTTCCCAAGTCTCTAAATAGGTTTGCTGGTAACTGCAAATTCTAAGTTGTAACCAGCATTAATCACCAAGTTCGTATGGTAAAGTCAGTGTTTATACAAAAAAAATGGTGACAGGCACATATTAGTTTCTGCATGCATCTGTCAGTGAAGATAGCAACCTCATTTTATAGGTGAAAAGATTAGCTATCTTTAGCACACAGCAAGACCCTTTTCTAGGAGTCTCTCTCTATTTTCCTTAACAAATGACATGATAGTGTTGTTACTTAGCACTTAACTTTCAGAGATAAGTTGATGCTCTTGACCTAAGATTGTGTTGCATTCATTTTTCAAATGATTTGTGAAGGAAGGATCACATAAATACAACTTTATTTTTTTAAAAAAGCTCAGATTACTTTAGTTTTCAATCTACCTGTTCATTGTGTATAAATGTACGTATTCACTAAATCAACATCTATATATGATACATTTTGCTCGCCACTAACAACCAAATTTCATTCTTAATTCAATTTGTTTTGATAACATACCTACAAATAAAATGCACTGTTGTCCCGTTGTTTATCGATTTGCTCGAGCGGGCACCATTAATGTCTCCATTGTAAGACTTGTTACTGTTTTTTTGCATATTGAATACACGACGGGTACCTTGCCAGGCGGGCAGGATACTCTCGGTAGCTTGCCAGTCTTTCCAAGAGGGACGGAGAAGTCAAACTCGGGTCGGTGGTATGCAAGACAAACACCCTACCTGCTATGCTATTGCTCCAGTCCACAAATAAAATGTAGATCATATTTATAAATCTGCTGATTTACAGATGTATTCCATAAAAGCAAAGTGTATGTTTCTTGTATGTGGTCATAGATAAAATTTGAGAAATAGTACATGAAGTTCATGTTAAAGTTTTAGTTAAAAAGTACCTATTAAGTAGCAATTTGGGAATTTTTGTACCGTTGTGCTGAGAATATCTAACATTGGCTATACTTAGTGTGCTGGAATAGTGTTTGGAGATAAAGAAACAAGACTCGAGTTATTTCACAGAGAACTATTCTTATCTCTGAACACTTGTGGAAATAAGATGATAAGCAATCTTGATGTAAATCAATTCTAGTTATAACTCGTCCAATTTTCTTTCTTAGAAAGGAGCGAAATATGTTATCATGTAATGAACTTTGCTAAGTTCATCTACTTTCATTATTTTTTAAACAAATGCAAATGCTACTTAATCTTTACTAACTGCCATATAATACCAAAAGAAACCTGAGGAAGATCATTAAACCTTAGAAAAATATATTTATTATGGCATCGAAATGTTATTCACAAAGTATGTAATTTTAAGCACAAGACTTTTTTTCCTTTAAAAAACATTAAAGTATTAATCTGGCTAATATTGATATTTATAAGCTCCTTAAGTATTAGAAACTACGACATACATTTTGCACTTCAGTACTGTATTTCAATTTCCCTTTTTCACTTTCCTCCTTTAAACTTTGGGTTTATTGACAAAAACTTGATGAAATTGGACTATACCATATACGGAAGTATTCAAGGAATGGTTTCTGTTCATGGCAATTTAAGATTCTCTCAAACTGACTTGCCCAAACATTCATTCACACTGACTTACAAATATGACAAAGTAAACTGAGATTTTATTTGCATAATGAAGCAATAAGAACTAGAGTATAAAACATATTTACAACCCTTTGTGTTCTTGACATTCTGTTAAATTTTCAGTGCCACTTTACAGTGTGACAGTTTGCATGATCAAATGAAATCATCATCCTTTATTTTCTGCCCTTTGTTGGTGACACAACGACAATTTTAAGAAAGGTGGTGTCACTTACTTTCTTCTTTTTAGAGGAAATATTGTGCTTCTTCCTAAAAAGGAAGAATTATGTGAAAGTAAAATAGGTAAGTGTTTACTGGTCTCACAAATCTATACATTTTTGTCATATTATGAAACAGTCTAATCATGTCTGAGTATCATCATCATCATCATCATCATCATCATCATCATCATCATCATCCCGTTGATCGTCAAATTTCTCGAGTGATCTCAGTAACATCTCCATCCATCCTAGCCCTGAGATTTTAGAATCCTCTCTCTACTCGTCCTTCCCTATGATGCTGCCTTGGAGGTTTGAAAGAACCTCCAAGGGGCCCCAGGGAAGGAGCCATCCCCTCCAAGGGGCCCCAGGAAAGACAGCCAGGAACGTGGGCAAGAGACTCTCTGCCATGTCTGAGTATACCTGTTTTAATATCATTGTTATAAATTTATTTTTAATTATGCTTTTCTTTTTTAGACCAGCCTGGCTGTGTTTAGGATTTACTCTTGGCTCTATGATCAGGGGTCACTCCTGCTAGTGCTCATGGAACTATATGAGCTACCAGAGATTTTACCTGTGTTGGTATCATTTGAATTTTAAAATTTTGCTTTTTTAGTAAAACTATATTTTTTGTGGGGAGAAATCAGGTCATCTGGAGCTTACTCTTGGTGCTACTTTGCAAAACAGGCTGACTGATTTGTTGATCAAGTTCACGTGAACTAAAGTGATAACAGTGCCTGAGTCCTGAGCCCCACATAAACTATATGGAGCAGTGCTACGGACCTGCGTGGCATTTGTGTGGTCTTCTTGGTTTTAAATTATATGAGTTTTTTTTTTTTAATAGGAGTTCGCGCCATAACAGTTTAATGATGTACCAAATTCTCATATTGTTTTGTAGTCAGGGCTGATTTCCAATAATGATAATGCTTTCTTTGAGTTCTTGTGTCTTAGGAATTATGCAGAAACAAAGAATAATGCAGAGTTTCTGAAAATATATTTTTTTAGTTCAGTCACATAGATATTTGCATCAATTAGCATTTAAAACAATATCCAATGTACCATCTCTTAGATATGGAATAATTTCTTGAGGGTTATAGGGGTAGATGTTACATTTACTCTAACAAACTTTGATGTGGCTACCGAGAGGTTAATATTCACATATATCATAAAGTGAAATTTAGAGAAAATAGATTTTTATAAAACTTTAATATTATGCAATTATTGTTTCAATTATATAAGTTCTAGATTTTTCAGTTTTGTACCACAGTTTTGTTTAAAATTATTCACCATTCAGTCTTTTCCTTAAATGTTTATTGAAGTGAAGTTTATCAACCATAACATTAATCATGTTAAAGTGCTTTATGATCTGGGAGAGTCTCTTGCCCGCATGCCTGGCTGTCTTCCCTGGGGCCCCTCGGAGGGGATGGGCTCCAGCTTCCCTCCCCACCCCGAGCAGAGCTCCCGGTGGCCGAAGACCACCAGAACCTAGCTGCAGCCATGCTGGAGGCCTCTTTCCACTGGTTCGGACAGACCTCATGCATGAAGGTACCAGCAAAGGAACCCAGGTGTGTGTAATTCCATCAATGGCCAACATCCAGAGAGACTTAAAAGCAAGCTCCCAGAAGTGACGTCTTTAGCCTACTTCTCTCTCTGGGAGAAACTGGCAATCTTCTGAGAGTTTCCTGCCCACATGGGACAGCCTTGCAAGCTTTCCATGGTGTTTTCAAATGCAAAATCCAGTAACAAGCTGGATCTCATGCCAGTGACCCTGAAGAGCCCCCAGTGCAACATCGTTAGGAGGGCTGAGTCCAGATAGTCTTCTAAGATCTCAGGGAAAGGACGAAATGAGATGTTACTGAGCCCACCGAGAAATCGGTGATTAACGGGATTTTGTGATTCATGATGATACATCTTGAAATGTTTATTATTTGTAATCATTGTTTCTGTCCCTCAAAGACCTGAAAATCAATTTTCTTCTAATAAGTATAGTATATTGTCTAACACATCGCTGACACTTCCTTTTGCTGGGTCAGAATAAGAAATGCACAGTTCTATGAAAAAGTTCACCTGAAAAGAATATATTTCCTTTGCTCTTAAGTCAATTATCATCAAACCTGGGGAATTCTATCATCTCTGATAACACGCCAAGGAAATCAGGAAGAAATGCTGTTCCTTTGATGGTCTACCAGGCCAGCGCTTGGAAGTCATCTTTCAGCTCCTATTTTTGTACTGTAATTCATCTGAATATAATGGACACTGTTATAATCTATGTTAGATAAAGAGCTAACATTTCTCACAGTAAGTACAAAAGTGGGCTCTATCCTAGAACCATTTAAACAAGTGTATGTATACTTAGTTGCTCCAACTGAAGTTAGATCCATCAACGTAAAGGCCATGACTAATACTATTTTTCCCATTTTGCTTTATATCCATATTATTCCCACCATTTCCTTGACAATCGTTTGTCTTTTTTCTGGGGCAGAGACAGCAAAGACCTTCTTTCCTAACTTAGACTTATGTTTCGAACACTAACCAAACATCTCCAACCCTTGTATTATTAATCTTTGAAATCTGATAAGCAATGCTATTTTTTTCCTCAAGAACCCACTTACCTTTTACTTTTTAACAGTTCCTCTCTGCACAGGCTGCCAATATTTATAAAAATGACTTTGATTCGCCTTCTCCGGATGGAATCCCGGTGACCATGAGCTTCTACAAACATGACTTGGGTATGTGGGTACCAGGACTATTTCTCCAAACTGCATGAGGTCACTGTAACTGAGCAGTTCCAGCCCAGCTTCCAGCCCACACATGAAGTCACGCCTTCATCCCACCCCCGGCACCATCTTGCCGCACTCATCAGTGAAGAATCCTTGCTAGTGGGCACTACAACACCGGACCCCAAACCGAGCCCATAGGGTGCCCGATAAGGAGCAGGTGCAGTCTCCCCTGCCTTCTCCAGATGGAATCCTGGCAACCATGAGCTTCTACAAAAAACACTCGGGAATAGGTCCTCTGCTCCTAAACGGCCATGATCCCAGAGGCACACAAACCAATCTCGGAATGCAGCAGCTGCTGGCAGAAATACCTCTGGACTTAATTACTAAAATACCAGAATTCCAAAACCGCACGGCCACTGTCTCAGCCGCATAATATCATATGCTCTTCATTATCAGCAATAGAAAACAAAAGATCTAATGATGCCTTTTCAGCGGGTCTGATTGTTGGGGGGAAATTCCAAATAATAATAGTGGGTTTTCTGTCAAAAATTGAATGTGATCAAAGTAAAGAGAGAGTGAAGTGAAAATCATCTGCCACAGAGGCAGGGTGGGAGGTGGGATGGGGGGTATACTAGGGTTCTTGGTGGTGGTGGAACATGTGCACTGGTGAAGGGATGGGTGTTTGATCATTGTATGACTGAGATGCCCATTTACGTTCTTTGCATTATCTTTGATTTTTAAATATTTTTATTTATTTTGGAGAGGTAGGGGGTGTGCCACATCTGACTCTGCTCTGTGCTTATTTCTGGTTCTTGTTCAAGAATTACTCTTAGTGGAGTTTGGGGTTCTGTGTTCAAGGATTATACTTGGTGGAGTTTGGGGCTCTGTCTTCAAAGATAACAGTGGCATTTGGAGAATGAACTAGGGCAGGCAGCATACAGAGCACAAACCTTGCCTGCTGTACCATTTCTCTGATACCATTTGCATATTTTAATACTATCAAGCAAATTTTCTTTTTTCTGCAATATCGATCTACTTTCATGTCTACCAGTTTCTTTTCCATTTTCATTATTTTGCTATGCAACTCTATAAGTTCTGCAATAAATATTAAGATTTTTTCAAATAACTTTAAATTAGATTTCTATTTTGATAATTAGATTTGGGATCTTTCCTATGTGGAATAGAAAAACAACTTTGTGCATCTCATAGGTTAAGAGAAATTATCTTGCACTGCCCTTATCCATAAATATTAAGTCATAAATGAATGCTATCTATTATTTTTAGTACCACTTGATATTTATGAAATTTCTAAATGCCAATTCTCAGTTAAGAAAATATGTTAATTATTTCAGTTTATTAGCCAGTAAGATCAAGATCCTAAAAAGTGGCCCACTGATCCCTTGTTAACTTTTATCTCCAGAATAATATGAATGTTTGTTTCTATCCATCCCATACTCCCCTTTTCAATTTTTGTTACTTGAATTCTTTGAATAATCCCTTTTATGTTTATTTGGTATTCCTCTTAAACATGAATATTTACATTCTTCTTAAACATAAATATTACAGCTCTATTTATGAATTACTTTCTTCAGACTAGTAGCTCCCGGAGGAAATAGGTACACATTTGATCTGTGAGTTCAGCACCAAAACACCTTTGTAGCATAGTAATACTGTTTAAGCGTAATACGAAATATAATAGGAATATAGAAAAAATACACATGTATTTTTACATGTCTCTCAGTCTCATTTTAGCAGTTCTAATGGACTTTATCCACTTTACCATTAAAGCCCTTCCTTCTTAGCTACCTTTACAGATTGTAGACAATTAAAAGATTATCTAGTAATAGCTTGACAAGACATAAAAGCATATTCTGACTGATTGTCTCCATTCTTCCAAGGCTGTGTGCCTAGTGCATTTTCTTCTTTCATTATTTATTAAAATGCTATTCAGGAAGCTGAATTTGGTCATGATTTGCAGTGCTGCATTTTTATTGGAAATCTTTAACTGTATTTAGTTTCCTAGGCATAGGGTATCATGTGATCTCAGCACAATTGCCCAGGTCAGAGCACTTTTGTACTTTTGTGGTAGTTCTAAAACTGACCCTCTTACAGATTATCAAGCATTATCTATAAGCAATGAGAAGTTTTTACATAGCCTTGTCAGTGATAAGGTACGAACACACTGAGTAGGAGTACCCCGGATCAAGCTTTCTCCTACTATTTGATTCTGACAATAAGCTAATCAGTCTCTAACTTTATCTCTTTGACAAAACATAAATTTGTATTTTTTATGGTAAATAGTTGACTCTAAATATCAAATAACTGCATTCATATGTATGCAGTTAACATACCAGAATTGAAGCTGGTTTATTGTGCAAATGTGACATTTATAGATTATACTTATTTTTATGACTTTGGGCTTCCAAATTAGATGAGAAACATGCCAAACTAAAAACATGCATATATTATGTAATAAAATGGAAGTGAAAGATTTTAGTATTGCAAATGAAATGTTCTCATTTTATTTAGTAGTAAATGGTATAAGGTAATTAATAACTTCTAGGATTCTAGAATTTGATAGATATTTGTCGTAAATACCAAAGGAAATCTCTAACCTGGAGATATGCACTTGGCAGCATTTTTTTCTTTTTCTTTTTTCTTTTTGGGTCACACCTGGCGATGCTCAGTGGTTACTCCTGGCTCTGCACTCAGGAATTACTCCTGGTGGTGCTCAGGGGACCATATGGGATATGGGAATCGAACCTAGGTTGGCTGTGTGCAAGACAGACACCCTACCTGCTGTGCTATCACTCCAGCCCTTTTTGCTTTTTGAATTCATGACAGTTTACAGTTGTAATTTAACTTTTAGTATGTGTTTTCTTTTTTATCTCATTTATTTGTTTGTGGTGTCTCCTAAGCAGTATGCAGGGATATCATGGACACCTCCAGTGATTTTTTATACCAGCTTTACCAGTGGTTGAATTCAAGGGCCTGAGGAAGCAAAGCTGCTTAGATCTTATGATTTGGGAATCAACGTGGTTGTGCTCAGGGGACACTGCAACTACCCCATCAGTGCTCAGGCGTTAGAGGTAACACCTAGCAGTTTTCTGGGACCCATGTGAGGCTGAGGATCAAAGCCAGTTCTGTTCATGAGTAACTTTGACCCTGGAACCCTGTGCTGTTTCCACTCCCAGAGAGTTAAAAATAAATGTTTTGCTGTATTTATTTTTGCTGGATTTATAATACGTCTAATTATACTTTATATTCACACAACATTCCAATACCACACTCATCGCCAGAGAACCTGATTCCCACCACCAGTGCCCCATAGGCACATCCCAGCCATCACCTCCAAAGTAATACCAGTTTTGAAGGCAAAATCCCCACTTCCAGTATAGTTGGCCATTTGTTGTTCCTTTACTATGTTTATATTTCACATTTGAGAGAGAATTTTAAAAAATTATTGTGGAGGAGGTGACACCTACGCACATGTAGCTGTATAAAGCTAAACTCCCTCAGGTCCACAAACTTGTATGTAAATAGTAAATTGATATTTTAAAAAAATCTTCTCTTTTAATAGGTATATCAATTAAAATTACCATGAATAGATCTATTGCAATATTTTAAAATTTACATGAAAAAGATAAATCCTACAAATATGTAATTAAGAGTATTTTAAGGGAAAATTTAAGGGAAAATCTGAATAGGTCTATAAAAGTTCAGAAATATGTTTTTTTCCTAAAAAGGGAAATGGATTTATGTTAGAAAATGTATTATAGATAGTGCTTGAATATCTGAATTAAGTAAGGGTAAGATTAAAATAAAAATCTATATAGGTGTTTAAAAATTACCTGAATTTATACATTCAGTGTAAATGAAAGTTAGCTCACTATTGAAAATTCATAAAACCACATAGGTAGTTAGGAATAAAGAAACCTTCCTTAATCTAATAGAGGGAAACCATAAGTACCATGAGTGAATTGGCAGCGCTGAGAAATTTGTCTCAGTTTTTAAAGAAGCTCTTTTAATACTTGTATAAATGGTTTCAAAAGTATAAATTACCTAAGCAGTTGCCTGTCCATGAAAGTCTGATTGTTCTTTCAAATCTGAATGATGGTGTAGATTGATAGAGTATTCATGGTGATGTGTTTGTTTGATTGAGTTTTTGTACTATGTCCTTCCATTCTCCTCTTCCTGAGAGTATCATTTGATAGATCTTTTAATTTTATGGGCTCTCCTTTGTATGTAAGTTCTGTTTTTGATCTTGCTGATTTTGATAGTCTGACTCTCTCTTTTGTTGTTGTGATTATAATGTGTCTTGGAGTTTTTCTATTTTTGGTCTGTTTCTGCTGGCACCCATTTCGCCTTTTGGATCTTCGTGCCTATACTCCTCAACTCTAGAAAAACCTCTTTTAATGATTTCTTTAACTAGTAGATCTTCATTGAGATGACTTTCCTATTTTTTTCAGAGACTCTGCTTTTTCTTATTTGTACCTTGAACTCATTCCATGGTTTTCTATTGTGTTGTTTATATTATTTTTAATTAATTTATATATTTTATTGAATCATTATTTATTGAGATAGAGCATTAAAAATTGTACATACAATTTTGTCATACAATCTGTCATACAAATTGTATGACAGATCATACATACAAATCTGTCATACAGATTTTAACACCTATCCCTTCAGCAGTATAATTTTTCAACACCATTTGTCCGCAGTTTCCCTCCTATCCCTTCAAGCCACTCTCCCCTCATTCCAACCTGCCCTCTATGGCAGGTCCCTCTCTTCTCTCTATCTCTTTCTCTCTCTCATTTTAAGCATTATGGTTTGCAATACAGATAATGAAAGGTTATTATGTATATCCCATTACCTGCTTTTAACACTCAGTTCTAGTCCAGAGTGATCATTTCCAACTACTATTGTTTATTTCTTTTTAGACTTTCTTCCCATCTTCTATTATTTTCTAAGGTTTACTGAAACTCATTGATCTTATACTTCAGCCTTAATCCCTCCCCTCCAAATTATTTTATCTCATATTTGTCTCAAACCGATGTTAGTAGCTTCTTTTTTTAACTTTTTGTTTGTTTGTTTGTTTGTTTATTTGTTTGTTTGAAGACCGTACCGAACAGTGTTTGAGGATTGGACTGAAGTTGAGAGAGTACAAAGCAAGCTCCTTACCCCTGTACTATCTTTCCTCCTTTTGAGTAGATTTTCATGTCACAGTGAAAGACTCACTGTTATGTATTAGTGTTTTCAAAAGTAAAATGCCCATTAGCTGTGAAAAGTCTGAGGAGAGTTCAACATACCCAAGAAATTAAAGCCATTTTGGAATTAGTCAAATGAACAAAGGAGAGAATAATTTGAGATATCTATGGAAATTTAGGTAAAGGGAAGTTAATATAGAGTTTTCTGTTTTCTCACCACTTTGGCTTTTACCTGAAGTATAGTGGAAGATAGCTGGGGAAAATTAACAATAGAGGGTGAGAATAAGAAGAAAATGACCTAGATTTATTTTTTAATATATATTATGGATGTTATGGTAGATAAGATAGGAGAAACAGAAGGGTCAATATCTTAAATATTCCAATGGGAGAAAGGGATTTGGGTTGAAATTGGAATAGGGGATAAAAATAAAGAGAAATGCATGGAGTTATGATACACATGTACATGTAATGAGCATACCTTATTGATTGACTTAGGTGCTAGAAAAATTAGAATGATATCTTGATCTCTGACCTTGTCAATGTACAACTATTGAAGTAATTTGGACATATGTTTGGATAGAAACTGTTCAGTAGAAAAAGGTAAGTGTGGGGCCGGAGAGATAGCACAGCGGGTAGGGCGTTTGCCTTGCACGCGGCCGACCTGGGTTCGATCCCCGGCATCCCATATGGTCCCCCAAGCACTGCCAGGAGTAATTCCTGAGTGCAAAGCCAGGAGTAACCCCTGAGCATCGCTGGGTGTGACCCAAAAAGCAAAAAAAAAATTAAAATAAAATAAAAAGAAAAAGGTAAGTGTGTTTTTGTGAAACCTAAAGTTAGTATTGGCTATTAGTTTTGCGAGATTATTAACCCATAATGTTGCTAGGTAATTGCCTGAAAACATTAGTCTGAGGGTTGGAAAGAGGGTCTCTGCTGTCTCAACCCTGGAAACAAGACAACCCCTAGGGAAGGAAATGGTATAGATATAAAACAAACGAGGAGTATAAATATTATTAAACATGTTTATGTTGTTTTTAAAGATTTCATTTTAAATGGTATGATTAAATGTCTGTCACTTGCTTATATTTAAACCTCCAATTTTTTCTTGTTATGAGGAATTTGGCCATATTATAGCTTGACAGAGCAAGAAATTAGGAATCATGGTAGTGGAAGGATTTTCAGAGGAATTATACAACAGAAATAGATGTGAAGGGCTGGAGTGATAGTACTACAGGTCCTAGAGTGCTTGTTGGAGGGCAGGTTCAATTTCTGGCACACCATATGGTTTCCTGAGTCCTGCCAAGAGTAACCTCTGAGTTCAGAATCAGGAGTAAGCCTTGGGCACTTGTAGGTGTGGATCCCAAATCAACCAAGCAACCAGACCAAAACAAAAAAGACATAAAAAAGGGAAGGGGTGCTAAAAGGTGAAATCCAAGGTCTCCTTTCATAGACAAACATAGGGACAACATTTTCCCCTTGATTAGGAAATCAAGGTCATGATGCTACATGAGCTTAACCTTTCCCATGGATTTCTTTATAACTGATTCAAACCAAAAGAAATATAGTTTTTGCAGGGAAAGTTATAGAATCTATTTTTAAACAAAAATTATTGTATATTTTGTAGTTGAATTATGTGGAAAATATTTGTGTAACAAAGGGAATTCTGATAGTAATAGCTTGTCAGAATTCCATACAGTCAACATTAAGCTCCTTCTATACATTGTCAGAGGGAATGTCCAGAACCAGGAATTTAAAATATGTGAGCAGTTTGGAATAAAGCACTGGCAATGATTTTGAAGTCAGCTGAGATAATGTGATTATAGGAAATCAAGGTATGTGTAGTGTGTTTATGTACTTTCTTTCCTAAAAATGTGCAATTCATTTGGAGATTGAGAAGTTGAAGTCTTAACATGTAAAATATGCATATATAATTTTAAATAATTTTTAATTTTTTTTTGTACTGGGATGTTGGATTTACATTTAGTGGTGCTCAGGGCTTACTTTTGGCTGGCAGCGCTCATGGAACCATGTGTTGTTCCAGGAATTGAATCAGGGTCAGCTGCATGCAGTGTCTTAAATTGTAGTCACTGATAGATTCAAATGGACTTTAAAATGTAGGAACATTTTTGTCAAAATTTAAATTTTGATGTGCATATTTTACTAAATAATAAATTATATACAATTATGGAGTAATAGTGAAATATTGTTGTAATAACATTATGACCATAGCACTCAGAATACCTTATCCTCTAATGATAAAGTTTTGTGAGGAATTTTTAAAGGAATTAATAATTAACTGTTAAAAATACAGCAAATTAATACTTAACTGTCAATTAAAATTTAATCAAACACAAATGAACTTAAAGCTATATTTGATCATGTTAAAAACTTTATCTAAGTTTTGAATCTGTATTATTAAGGTATAATGATAGGTCTGTATTGTATATTTCAAACTATTGGCATAAGCATTTATCAGTGATGCCTTTCTATTGCTTGAAAAGACCACATCCTATAGGGCTGGAAGAAGCAAGAAAGCAGACATTACAGAGTGCCTAGGTTTCCCCTGATTATTTATATGCCTTTCCCTGAGACATCAATTATTTAATGGATGTGACCCAATTATGATGATAAAAAGCCAATGCTTTTAATTTTCTCCTTTGGGTAGTGTGCATAGAAGCATGGAAAACAAGAAAGTAGAAAACAAGAAAGTCTCTAGAAAGTAGACTAATGGGTGGATTTCTCTAAAGAGGAGGTAAGTTATTCTCGGCAAGGTGAATTTTGTGAAAGAAGATATACCAGTGTGGCAAATCCCTGGGAAATTTCAGACAGAGTGAATATCAGAGAGAAATTTCTGTCAAGCACTTTGCATATCTATTCAGACAACCTAATACTGTAGTAGTAAAAAGACATATATATATATATATATATATATATATATATATATATATATATATACCCTTTCCTGCCTTCAGAACTCTTAGGAATTTAGAAATGGTGGGGAGTAAATGATATTGGGTGGAAACGGTATTTCAAGAAATGACAATATGATCTGAGAATGCATGAACATGTTCTTTGTTTCAGAATTTATGCATAAACATGTTTTTTGTTTCAGAATTTATCTTGAACTCTTTTCTTCATTTTATTATGTGAATTACTTGTTAAGCTAGAAATATAAATTTCTGTTGGGCAATGTATACTTGTAATACATAAATGAGCAACTAATATCCACTTTCAGTTCCTCAGAAAGAAAGCCTTTCCTGAAATAGTTTAAAAATAAGTGTTATTAAATAATAAAAAAAAATTGAGACCTGAAGTTGGGTGAAAAGAATTTGGAGATGCTTGCTATGAGAAAAGTAGGTTAACTTGATATTTTAAATATATGTCACATTTAGTACAATGTTCAATATAAATAGTATTGTTCTATTTCATTGGCTAATAGTACAAAAGAATATATTTGAGAATTTTAAAAATAAATATTCCCATGTAGCATGAAAAATTAATCCAAACAAATTATCTAATGTGTACTTATCTTACCAGACAACTTAAAAAGCAGAACTGAAAACATATTTCCTGAAACTTTGAGCAAGTTCATGCTAATATTTTGGAAAATTGCTGTACAAATTGTGATGTCTGTTGTCGCAACATTGGATGAGAGACCTAAAGACAAACTGGCTTCTGGCCTAAAGCTTAAGTGCTTTGGAAGAGGAAAACATACGAAGCTGGCAAATTGTCTTCTGTTGGGATGAGTGCCCAGAGTTCTGACTAAATTTGCTTGTGGTAACTTTCAAATCTCTGTCTATATGTTCTATTGACCTTTAAGGAGCAGAGCAAAGAGAAGCAGGGCAGTTTATACAAAATCGCCATTGGTGTTTCACCTAAGGGAGTCCTGTCTAAGATACTCAAGGAGAACAAATCATCATAGAAAGTGAAGTCAAACTGGAAAGGAAACAGAATTATAACTTTGTAGTATTGGGTAGAATGCACGATTTATTTCAAGAAAGTCTAACCATTGACTGAATAAAGAACTCCAGAGGACTTTAGGAAGTCTTGGTCAAGAATACTGAAAATAAGCCTGGATTGCTAGAAAGTCCCAGTGTCAGAGAGGCAGTCCATATCAGTCAGATGTGAGGCAGACTCAAGGATATATGATTCAGAGGGAAATGGTGGCATGTATCCTGAGGTTTAAATCAAGGAGGAGCGATGGACAAAGGAAATAGGGAGCACTAGATATATAGGATGAACTTTAGTTTTTTAAATAACGAACTATCCTTAAAGCAAATTAATTAATTTTGTGTGGTTTTTAGTATTGTGATGCTTAGTGATGGATTTTAACAAATAAATAATTATCATATAATGTATTTGGTAGAGATAGCATTATGCAGAGGGTATGGGATTGAGTTAATCTGATTTATATTTCTACCACCCTTAACAGTATTTAACATGGGAGCTTATTTAACTTTTACATTTTCATTCCTTCCTCCATAAAAGGTGGTAATATATTACTGTTATAAAACTATTGTTTTGGATCAATATGTCAGGATTATCAGGCATTTCTACTTTACTAGGGACGTGATTGGACTTAATGCCAATAATAATAGCGATTATATAATATGTAAACTTCAATGATATGTAGTAATGGGACAATGAAATAATTTAAATAAATTCTTAATTTGATTATTAGGTCCTGTTTGGACCTAAATCTTGGGGGATATAGTAACATCTATATATTTTGTTTTGGAATTTGGGAAATGAGTGAAGTACCATTGTTTTATTTATAGGTCATGTTTTAAATCTATGAGATTGTGTCACTGTCACTGTCATCCCATTGCTCATCAGTTTGTTCGAGTGGGCACCAGTAACGTCTCTCATTGCGAGACTTATTGTTACTGTCTTTGGCATATCCAATAAGCCACGGGTAGCTTGCAGGCTTTGCTGTGCGGGCTAGATACTCTCCGTAGCTTGCCAGGCTCTCCAAGAGGGGTGGAGGAATCCAACATAGGTCGGCCGAGTGAAAGGTGAACAACCTACCGCTGTGCTATTGCTCCAGCCCCAAATTCATGAGATTAAGTAAGCTAATTCAACCTCTGAGTTTATTCAAATGTTTGAATATCATGGAGTAAAGGAATTCAAAATGAAGTGGCAATTAATAGTTCAGTATATTTTAATATCTCATCTGTTTGTTTCTAATTAGTGTGCCTAGGAAGTATATACTGTTCACTTGACTAATTTCTAAGGAAAAATTTTAGGCATAAAATTTTTGTGCTTTGATGAAATTCTGCTTGATGAAAATAAAATAATACTGAATGTCAGGAATGTTTATTGCTATTTACAGTGCATATTGTAACCTGCTTTCCTATGTGAAGACATATCTGGAATGAAAATAGAATAGAACTAGGTAATTAAACATTAAATTATTCATTTTATACACAATTAATTGAAGATGTGTATATGGAAAAAGTTGGAGTCAGTATGAACGCCAGTGATCTGATTGTGTAACATGTTCTGGGATCCTGAGGTCACTATATCTCTTGTAAATGTAGTATGTAATTATGGGATAGGTATATCAGGAATTTCTGAAAAACAAAGGTGTATCTATAGTGTATTGTCATGTTTATTATGCTGGTTTCAGTAAAACATACCTTTTTTATTTTTTAAAGAAAGGAGTGTGGAATAAAAAAGAAGAACTCTCATTGTATCACTAAGAGGAAACAAGTCAGTGTTTTCTACATGATGTCTCCTCATCCACATCTATCGGGAAAATTTACTACTTTACTGAGGCTCATAGATGTGAACAAATTTTCATGATTGTTTTTCTTCCATGTTTTCTAGCTTTACCTACTCTTCCTTTTCTTCTAAAATTAAAACTTTGGAAATGTACAAATCACAAGAAATTATATTGTGAAATAAGTCTTAAGAACCATATACTTGATTAGTAGAGATTAGTACGAGTTTCCATTAATTAAATAATTAATTAAATTTCTCATTTATTTATCCACTTTTTTGGGGGGGACTATATGTGGCTTCACTGGGGGCTCACTCCTGGCTCTGTGCTCAGGAAACACTATTGTCTAGGCTTGGAGGGAACATCTGTAGTGGTGGGGATTGAATCCAGATCAGCTATGTGCAAAGCAGTGCTTTACCATTGTGCTACCTACTTGGCCTCCTGGTTTAAAAATAAAATTAAAAAAATAAAAAGAGGTCAGAGTTTACAGATGTATGCAGTAAAATAAAGGTAGCATTGTAGTTCCGTTGTTCCATTGTTCCATAGTTCTGTTGTTCATCAATTTGCTTGAGCAGGCACCAGTAACGCCTCCACCGTGAGACTTGTTGTTACTGTTTTCAGCATTTCGAATACGCCATGGGTAGTTTGCCAGGCTCTGCCGTGAGGGCAGGATGCTCTCTGTAGCTTGCCCCGCTCTCCAAGAGGTATGGAAGAATCAAACCCGGGTTGGCTGCATACAAAGCAAACGCCCTACCTGCTATGCTATCGGTCCAGCTTATCAATTACCAAGGCAGGACAAATAAGATCCCAGGAAAGCAGAAATAGAAAACCAACACTCTCTACAGATTTCTTTTCTTTTCTTTTTTTTTCTGGCAATTAACAATTTGATAGAGATAGTTCTAGTTTTGGAAGCCTAGTGGAACATGAATGTTTGAGGAATATACAGTGAACTTAAGTCACATATACAGAAAATGGCAGAGAAGTGTCATCAGAGTTGTGTTTTGGGTATGGTAAAGAATAGAGAGGCTAGAGGTAGAGAAAGGTTTGACTAAAAGGTTTCCAGCAGTCTGTATTGTGTGACCCAATAATGGAATCCTTATTAGTGCAGAGTGTTTTAAATTTCTGCTTCTGTCCACTCAGATCCAATCGACTATAATGGGAAATTTCCCTCAGATAGAGATTGTTGGACTATCCAAATATAAGATTGAGATCAGTCTGTTTTAGCTTTTCCTGACTACTAAGAATCCTTGTAAATTTTGAGGGGGAAGAGAATAGGTGAGGTTGCAATACAATTTGACAGTATCTTTTGACAATATCAACTCTGATCCAACAGTACAATGTTAGTTCCATGTATATTTTGTAGTGCAAGATTCCTTATTGATAGTCCTTTTGTTTTCTCTTTTTACTTTTTTGGGGCAAGGGAGTGTTACATTGCTGTGTTCAGGAATTATTCCTGGCTCAGGGTTAAGGGAGCCATATTAGTTCCTGGAGATCAAACCTTGGCAGGCTTCCTGCAAGGCAAATGCGCTATGCTCTGTGTTGCCTGGATTCTATATATATTTTAAGGAAGCCAGTTTCCCAAGAGTGTTTCATCTTTAATCTATCTGTATTTAGTGAATTAGAACCCTTATATTCCCAATCTTTCTCGTGTTTCCACCTTCCTTGATATATCTAGGCCCATGATCACAATCTTTTGGTCTCTAAAATATCCAACCTCAGTTTACAAGATAATTCATCATGTTTTATTAGAATCTAACTTTAGTCCCTAGGGTAATCCAAAATCGTTCTGTCTCAAGGACAGGGAGTTAAGCTTTTATAAAGACTGGAATGGTCCATAATATTGACACATTAATTTTATGTCATTTTCCTATTTTAGTAAATTTTCATTTGTGCAAATAATTTTTCTCTGGTTGGACCAGTTTTTTTCTTTAATTGAGTCATCATGTGGAAAGATACAAAGTTTTCAGGTTTAAGTCTCAGTTATACAATGCTCGAACACCGATCCCTTCACCAGTGCACATATTCCACCACCAAGAATCACAGTATAGCTCCACCCCGCACCCCCACACCCCTAGCCTCCCCCCACACCCCTAGCCCCCCAACACCCCTAGCCCCCCCGCCTGTGTAACTAATAAATTTCACTTTAATTTCACTTTGATTGCATTCAATATTTCAACAAAACTCACTGTTATTGTATGGAGAGTCTCTCCCCTAAAGTCAGACCTGATGAAAAGGAAGCATAAGATAATTTGTTTTCCATTGCTGAGAATGAAGAGGTATGAGGTCGAGTGACCGCACTTAGCGGCCTCACGGTTTGGGTTTCTGTATTTTAGTATTTTAGTAACTAAGCCCAGAGAAATATCTGCCAGAAGTTGCATCATTGCCAACTTGTACTTCTCAGTTACATTATATTCCACATATGAGTGCAATCTTTCTATGTCTGTCTCTTTCTTTCTGACTCACTTCACTCAACATGATACTTTCCATGTTGATCCATTTATATGCAAATTTCATGACTTCATGTTTTCTGACAGCTACATAGTATTCCATTGTGTAGATATACCAGAGTTTCTTTAACCACTCATCCATTTTTGGGCACTCTGGTTTTTTCCAGATTGTGGCTATTGTAAACAGTGCTGCAATGAACATCAAAATGCAGATGCCATCTCTACTATACCTTTTTGCCTCTCTGGGAAATATTCCCAGGAGTGGTATTGCTGGGTCAAATGGAAGCTCAATTTCTACTTTTTTGAGACTCGTCCATATTGTTTTCCAAAAGGGCTGAACAAGTCAGCATTCCCACCAGCAGTGAAGAAGAGTCCCTTTCTCCCCACATCTGTACCAACACCAGATGTTTTTGTTTTTTGGGATGCGGGCCAGTCTCCATTGTGTGAGATGATATCTCATGGTTGTTTTGATCTGCATCTCCCTGATGATTAGTGATGAACATTTTCTCATGTGCCTCTCAGCCATTCGGATTTCTTCTTTGGGAAAGTTTCTGATCATTTCATCACCCCATTTTTTGATCGGGTTGGCAGTTTTCTTCTTGTGAGTTCAACCAGTGCATTGTATATCCTTGTTATCAACCCTTTATCAGATGGGTACTGCGTAAATATCCTTTTCCATTCTGTAGATTGTCTTTGTACTTTGGTCACTGTTTCTCTTGAGGTGCAGAAGCTTCTTAGTTTGAGATAGTCCCATTCATTTATCTCTGTTTTCACTTGCTTGGCCAGTGGCGTGTCAGCTTTGAAGACACCAGTGTCTTCAATGTCGTGGAGGGTTTTGCCGACCTTGTCTTCAATGTACCTTAGGGATTCTGATCCGATGTTGAGGTCTTTAATCCATTTTGATCTGACTTTTGTACATGATGATAGGTGGAGGCCTAAGCCCATTTTTTTTGCATGTAGCTGTCCAGTTTTGCCAGCACAATTTGTTAAACATGCTTTCCTTGCTCCACTTCACATTTCTTGCTCCCTTATCAAAGATTATATGGTCATATATTTGGGGGGATGTGTCAGAGTATTCAACCCTGTTCCATTGGTCTGCCTCTCTGCCTTTGTTCCAGTACCAAGCTGTTTTAATGACTACTGCTTTGTAGTAGAGTTGGAAGTTGGGTAGGTTGATTCCTCCCATTTTTCCCCCCAAGAATTGCTTTAGCTATTTGTGGGGGCTTATTGTTTCATATGAATTTCAGGAGTGCTTGTTCCATTTCTTTGAAGAATGTCAAGGGTATCCCTATAGGGATCGCATAGAGTTTGTACAATGCTTTGGGGAGAATTGCCATTTTGACAATATTAATTCTTCCAATCCATGAACAGGGGATATTTTTCCATTTCCTCGTGTCTTCTTTTATTTCCTGAAGTAGCTTTTTGTAGTTTTCATTATACAAGTCCTTTACCTCCTTAGTTAAGCTGATTCCGAGGTATTTGATTTTTTGAGGCACAATTGTGAATGGGATTGCTTTTATCATGTTCCTTTTTTTCTCTTTCACTATTTGCATATAAGAAAGCCATGGACTTTTGGGTATTGATTTTATAGCCGGCCACTTTACTATGAGTCTATTGTTTCTAGGAGTTTCTTGGTAGAGGTTTTAGGGTTTTCTAAGTACAATATTATATCATCAGTGAATAATGAGAGCTTGATTTCTTTCTTTCCTACATAAATGCCCTTAATATCTTTTTCTTGCCTAATCGCTATTGCAAATACTTCCAGTAATATATTGAACAGAAGTGGAGAGAGTGGGCATCCTTGTCTTGTCCCTGTTCTCAGAGGGAAGTGTCTTAGTTTTTCCCCATTGAGGATGATGCTTGCCGTAGATGGCTTTGACTATATTGAGGAAGGTCCCTTCTATACCCATTTTGGTGACAGTTTTCATCATGAACAGATATTGGATCTTGTCAAATGCTTTCTCTGCATCTATTGATATGATTATATGATTTTTATCTTTTCTTTTGTTGATATGATGGATTATGTTGATTGATTTCCTAATGTTAAACCATTCTTGCATCCCCGGGATGAATCCCACTTGGTCGTGGTGTATGATCTTTTTGATGAGTTGTTGAATTCTGTTTGCTAATATTTTGTTGAGAATCATTGCATCTGTGTTCATCAGGGATATTGGCCTGTAGTTTTCTTTTTTTGTGGTTTCTTTGTTTGCTTTTGGTATTAGGGAGTGTGAGCCTCATAGAAACTGTTTGGGAGGTTTTCTGTTTCTTCAATTTCCTGGAAAAGCTTGAGAAGAACTGGCAATAGGTCCTCTTTAAATGTTTGGAAGAATTTGCTAGTGAATCTGTCTGGGCCTGGGCTTTTGTTTTTGGGGAGATTTTTGATTACCATTTCAAATTCCTTGATGTTAATAGTACTATTCAGGTACTCCAGGTCTTCTTGGTTCAGCCTTGGGATATTATAGGACTCCAGGAATTTATCCATTTCTTCTAGGTTCTCTTGTTTCGTGGCATAGAGATTTTCAAAGTAGTCTCTGATGATCTTTTGAATTTCTTTGGTTTCTGTTGTGATGTCCCCCTTTTCATTTCTGATTCGGCTTATAAGTATTCTCTCTCTCTCTCTCTTTCTTTGTGAGTCTTGCTAGTGGTTTATCAATCTTACTTGTTTTCTCGAAGAACCAGCTCTTGGTTTTATTGATCTTTCGGATTGCCTTTTGGGTTTCCATGTCGTTAATTTCTGCTCTAAGTTTTATTATCTCTTTCCTTCTGCCTGGTTTGGGTTCCTTTTGTTGGTCCTTTTCTAAGGTTTTGAGCTGTGAAGTCAAGTTATTTATGTGGGCCCTTTCTTCCTTCCTGAGATATGCTTGCAGAGCTATAAATTTTCCCCTTACACCGGCTTTAGCTGCATCCCACAGGTTCTGGTAGCTCGTGTCTTCATTCTCATTTGTTTCCAGGTACCTTTTGATTTCCTCTTTGATTTCCTTCCTGACCGACTCATTGTTCAACATCAAGTTATTTAATTTCCAGGTGTTTGATTTACTTTTCTGCATCTCTCCATGATTAACTTCTATTTTCAGTGCATTGTGGTCTGAAAAAAATAGCTGGTACAATGTCTATTTTGTTGATTCTGTTGAGTTATGTTGCGTGGCCCAGCGCACGGTCTATTCTGGAAAATGTTCTATGTGCACTGGAGAATACTGTGTATTCCTTTTTTTGGGGGGAGGGTATAGAGCCCTGTATAGATCTATTAGCCCTCTCTCTTCTATTTCTTCCTTCAAAGCCAGTATTTCCTTGGTGAGTTTTAATCTTCTTGATCTGTCCAGAGGTGATAGGGCGGTGTCGACGTCTCCAACTACTATTGTGTTGCCCATAATGTCCTTCTTAAGTTCTGTTAGCAGCTGTTGTAGGTATTTAGCTGGTCCCTCATTGGGTGCGTACATATTTAGGAGTGTGATTTCTTCCTGCTGTACATATCCCTTGATTAATAAAAAGTGGCCTTCACTATCCCTTCTAATCTTTCTCAACCTGAAGTCTATGTTGCCTAATACTAGTAAAGCCACCCCAGCTTTTTTGAGGGAGTTGTTTGCTTGCAGGATTGTTTTTAATCCTTTGACTTTGAGTCTGTGTTTGTTCTGGCTATTTAGATGTGTTTCTTGCAGGCGCAGAATGTTGGGTTCAGTCTCTGAATCCATTTTGACAGTCTGTGTCTCTTAATTGGTGAATTAAGACCATTGACATTGAGAGAGATTATTGTCATAGGGTTTGTGCCATTTTTCTGTAAGTGTTTGTTGTGCTTGTAGGGGTTTTTTTTGTCTTACAGTAGCCCCTTTAGACATTTTTAGGTTTGGTTTTGAGCCTACGAAGTTCCTGAATTGTTTTTTTATCCGCAAAATAGTATATAATTCCCTTGAGTTTGAATGAGAGTTTGGCTGGATAAAGTATTCTTGGTGAAGCATTAATTTAATTGTGTTTTTTCACTATATCCCACCACTGCCTTTGAGTTGAAGGGTTTCCTCCGATAGGTGTGCTGTGAACCTAAGGGGTACTCCATTGTATATGTGATTACCTTCTTCGACCTTGTAGCTTGCAGTAATATGTCTCTATCTGTTATGAGGTTGGACCAGTTTTCTGTGTTTTTTTTTTTTGCAACTCTTGTCTTTTTTTTTTTTTTTTTTTGCTTTTTGGGTCACACCTGGCTCTGCACAGGGGTTGCTCCTGGCTCTGCACTCAGGAATTATCCCTGGCGGTGCTCAGGGGACCATATGGGATGCTGGGAATTGAACCCAGGTCTGTCGCGTGCAAGGCAAACGCCCTACCCGCTGTGCTATCGCTCCAGCCCCATGCAACTCTTGTCTTTTAAATAAGTTCCATGACTCTAAATAGTAAAGAAAATTTTTAATTTTCCCTTACTAACACAAATATGAAAATTACAGAAAGAAGAGCACACTGTCTACAGAAAAAAAAACATTCAATATTTATAGCTAGACTGAAGAAACATGAAACCTGGATGTTGGCACAAAATTAGAGAATGGACTAATACTGCTTTTCAAAAATTAATTTTTTAAGTCTTATGCTCATTTAAGATTTTTCATAATGATTTAAAATACAAATTGTTGCATCAGAGAAGACTAACTTTGCAGAGTAACTAGTTTTTTTAATCATGAATGAAGTATATGAACAAAAAGATCACAAAACTAGTTATATCTTTATTCTGGATAAGATTTAAGATCTGGTATTATTGATAAACTTTCCAGAAAACATTTTTGCTGGAGGTGTTATTTGCATTCAATAGATATGATTCTAACATTGATCTAATAAGGTCTATGTGATCCACTCTTCTCTCTTTTCCAGAGTAGTTCTGTGCTTGCCTCGCCTCCTTTGAGGAGGGAAAAATGCTATTCGTTAATAACTTTTCTTATTTAATTCAGAATTTTAAATGTTTTTTCTATATTTCCACATGAAAACATATGCTACACATTCCCTTCTTCTACACTAGCTATCCTAAGGCTTGGTGGATATGAACAAAAGTTCGACTTTTAACAGATAATATCCAAGGGGCATTTTACTTCAGATGGTTTGATTTTTTTCTTGCCTTCATTTTTTCCCTCTCTAATAGAAACCATTAGCTCACTAGAGATATGGTTTTCTATTCTTCTACCTGAATAAAAGAACGCTGTCTTTTCCCTTTAATTTAAAAAGTCATTATTATTCTCTTAAACCTTTTCATAAGAAAGAATAAATAACGCAACATTTGAGTACTGACGTGTAAATTTGAAGTTTGGTGCTGGAGAGATGGTTTAGGTAGGGCTCTTGCCTTGATGTACTTGACCCTGTTTCTCTCATGATATGATTCCCTCAAGGCCCAACAAGAGACATCCCTAAGTACAGAGCTAGGGGTATACCCTGAATATAGCCTGTTGTGGCCCTAAAAAAACCCAAAAAGAAAACATGAGGGTTTTAGCTTACAGTTTCAGAGAAACAAGCCAAAATTCAATAAAAGGTAAATTTAATTTACCTTAATTAGCAAAGATGATATGTGTTGAATTAGTTATTCTTTCACAACAAACACAGACACACACAGACACACACACACACACACACACACACACACACCCGATGTGTCCTAGTCTGGGAAAATAATGAGAGGTGGACATGGATTATTTTAGAAATTACATGTCTTTTGTTGGTAATGGAATGGAACAATTTTAACTACCAATTACTTTCAAGCTTTTTAAATAAATTTAGATGACTCTATGTCTCTGTTTACTCTGAGGAATTAACCTTTTCAAAATTGGAAGCTGGAATAAGTGAAAAAAAAATCAGTGTATTTGTTATGTGTAGAATTCCTGTGTTTCACTGGTCATTCCTCAACAGTGAGCATTTTCTACAGTCTTGGTTTTGAAATTTAGGTTTTGATGGTTAAAATCTGGTCTCAAAAGCCTGAGTTTAATATCAAACCATGCCAAATTGATTGTTAGTGTTCTCGTCTTACTTTTTGTAATTGATAATATATTTTGCTATCCCTTGTAAATCAGTGAGTGTCAGTGCTAAGGTCCTTTTGGGGTTCGAGACCAACTCTGGTTTAACTGCCTGATTCATGCCAGAAGCCACAGGGTGGGAAGCCCAATGAAAAGCTTTGTCCAAATCCTGACCATTTCTCTCCTTCCCTGAAGGAAGGAAACTGAATAGGCGCTTTTGAATTTAATGGTTTCCATTAACAACCCCAGTACTAAGAAAAAAAGAGAAGGAGCCAATGCCCTATATTATCACATGGACCAGTTCTTGGTTAAGAAATTTTCAGGACTTGGAGAAATAACAACCAATTTTGAAACTAAACTTAGGCCTTTCACATCAGAGAGTAAGAACCCACCAGCCATGGGAAATTTCCCCGCCAATGGGACTTGACTGAATTACATGAAGCTACTAGAAAACTGCATTTAAATAATCTGTGTCTTTGAACCAGATATGAAGTTAATAATTGAATGCTAAATAAGTACAATCGTAGATGATCATTATTGGAAGAAAAGAGTGATCTCTCTGTCTAGGGCAAGATTTTGTTTTCTTTTTTTTTCTTTTTTCTTTTTTTTTGCTTTTTGGGTTACACCTGGCGATGCACAGGGGTCATTCCTGGTTCTGCACTCAGGAATTACCCCTGGCGGTGCTCAGGGGACCATATGGGATGCTGGAAATCGAACTCAGGTCGGCCGCAGTGCAAGGCAAACTCCCTACCCGCTGTGCTATTGCTCCAGCCCCGATTTTGTTTTCTTAAGTGCTAGAATTCAAGAAGAAAGATTTGAGAATTCATAAGATAGTCTTCACTGTGGCATAAGAAGGTACAAGCAAAAAATAGGGAATAGTATAATAATCATGGGAAAAATAATTTTTTTCTCACAGAATCATCATATAGCTAATAGAATAGATGGGAATCCTAGACAAAGAAGTTCAGATAATTAATTTATCAAATTGAAGTGTTGATTCTGCTTATTCTGATTAACATGACTTTTGTGAGGGAAGTTTTGTGGTTCAGGTTGTTTGTTTGCTGTCCCACAGTTAAGAGTACTCAGATACTACTTTCTACAACTTTGCCCCAGGAACCTGTTGTGACAGGGACTGAGTTTGATCTTCCTGTGTGCAAACCACATGCCCTGACCCTTTGAAACATCTCCTGAACACCAATGTGTTTTTTTTTAATTCCTCATTTTTAATTTTAGTATGGATATTTTAAATTTAGTATGGTCTTATAAATGGATTTCTTAATAAAAATTAACAGTAAAGTGAAATTATACCTAAATTGACTCTGGATAAATCTAATCTGTGTAAGTGGGAATGGAAACTAAAATGCTAATTTTATTTTTTTTCAATTAATTTATTCTTTTATTGAATCACCATGTGGAAAGTTACAAAGCTTTCAGGTTTAAGTCTCAGTCATACAATGCTCGAACACCCATCCCTTCACCAGTGCACATATTCCACCACCAAGAATAACAGTATATATCCCCTCTCCACCTCCCCAGCCCCCACCCCGCCTGTGTAACTGATAAATTTCACTTTACTTTCACTTTACTTTGATTACATTCAATATTTCAACAAAAAACTCACTATTATTGTTTGGAGTTTCTCCCCTATAAAGTCGGACCTGCTGAAAAGGAAGCATTTGATAATTTGTTTTCCATTGCTGAGAATGAAGAGATATGAGGTCGAATGGCCGCATTAGCTGTGGCACGGTTTTGGATTTCTGTATTTTAGTATTTTAGTAACTAAGTCCAGAGAAATCACTTGTAGCACTTCCCTTGTAGCCCCGTTGATCTTCAATTTGCTTGAGCGGGCACCAGTAATGTCTCCATTTGTCTCTGTCTCGAGCTAGTGCAGCCCAATGTTATCTGCTCGCTCCAGGAACAGGAAGAGCCTCAAATCTTTCATTCAGAGATTTGACGAAGAAATCTGACCATCTAGTTGGTGGGCGGCCAAAAGGTCTTCTGACGTCCCGTGGAATCCAGTCGGTAACAGCTCTTGTCCAGCTGTCGTCTCAGAATCGCATTACATGACCCGCCTATCTGATTTTTGATGTACAATAGTGCTCTTTGGCACTATGGCAGCAACGTGGGAAGATGCCATCCTTGACAACATCGACGGGGAATACGATCGACTGGTTCAGCACCTCCATGACTGTGCAAAGAATGCTGAGAGTGAGAAAGCCACAAACAGACACCTATCTTCGGAAACTCTCAAGCTCATTTGCCAACGTGGTTTGGCACAAGCATCAGGCAACCACTAGCTAACGTCCGAGCTCACAAAGCTGTGCAGAGATGCGATAAAGGAAGACCTCAAAGAGAGAAGAGCAGCAGTGTTGGCCAGTGCAGCAGAAGCCAAGAAAAGTATTCTCAACGCTCTCCTGTCCTTCGCCAACTACAAGACCAAAATGACTGCCCTCCGACATCCTGATGGATCCATCACATCCTCCAGAAAGGCAATGGAGAAAATTATTCACGACTTCTACTTAGATGTCTTTGACAGCCATGTCCACCTGCCCACATACCAAATTCCGCAGGATGGATATGTCGTTCCCAAGGTTCTTCCTGGTGGTGTGAGATGATATCTCATGGTTGTTTTGATCTGCATCTCCCTGATGATTAGTGATGAACATTTTCTCATGTGCCTCTCAGCCATTCGGATTTCTTCTTTGGGAAAGTTTCTGTTCATTTCATCACCCCATTTTTTGATCGGGTTGGCAGTTTTCTTCTTGTGGAGTTCAACCAGTGCATTGTATATCCTTGTTATCAACCCTTTATCAGATGGGTACTGCGTAAATATCCTTTCCCATTCTGTAGATTGTCTTTGTACTTTGGTCACTGTTTCGCTTGAGGTGCAGAAGCTTCTTAGTTTGAGATAGTCCCATTCATTTATCTCTGTTTTCACTTGCTTGGCCAGTGGCGTGTCAGCTTTGAAGATACCATTGGCTTCAAAGTTGTGGAGGGTTTTTGGGATGCTAATTTTAATAAGCTCTTTTCTTATGTAACTGATTTCTTTGATTTCTTTGGGAGATTACAGACAATTCTAAAGCCTTTACCTAAATTTTTCTGATTTATTACTAACTTGGGTATAATTTATAAGTAATATAGCAGTAACATTCAGAAATCTAGTCTTCATGTACATTGGAAAGAATATGATGACTGATTTTTTTTGGACTGACAAACATACTGAGAATTCTTTCTTGGTACGAACAAAACTATCCATTTATGAAATATGAGGTTACGTGCTACTTTCCAGCACCTTGAACTCAGCTCATTCAAAGTAGGCCAATCAAATTTTCTTAGAAGTTTGGTCTTGGCATTTATAAATGTTTATTTCTCTACTTTTTATAGGTAATATAAATTCAGGTTGGTAGAGTTTAGCCTTGGTGGTCTCTGAATATGAAAAGCAGGGGAAGCCAAGTTGCAGAAGGGAGAGGAAAAGAGACAGAAACCAATAAAAATGAATATACACTGAAAGACCTGGAGAAAGAGTTTAGACATTCAGAGAAATTATGATCCAGGTCACAAACATTTTTGCATTCTCCCATCCACTTGTCATAATTTTGACTGTTTTCCTTGCTCTTGGCATTCTTGAGCTCCACCTGTAATTTTCATTTATTCTGCTCCAATAGCTGAACCCTTAGTGCCTTGACTAAGATGCAAAAACAAAGCTTTACAGATTTCATGTATCAAATATCAATTATTATTTATTAAGCATTTAACTGTATTTGATATTTTATTTTGTTATAGGGATGATATTATTGAGATTTGAAAAACATGCACATTTAACAAAAATAATATAAAATTTACCTTTTACCTCACCATCTGGAAGTAGCATCTGTTGATGTTTTGATATATTTTCTTGTAATCTTTTGTGTTTGCAAGTATGCATACATACTGATTCTTACTGAATTGTGATAAATAATATGAAAAGACTTATGTTCTGCTATTTTTATTTAACAAAATGTTTTTGAGGCAGTTTTTATTTGCCATAATATTTAATAATTTTTCTATTTATGATTATTGTTTCTTAACTTCCAAAGAAAAAATTATAATCTCATTAGAACATTTTTATTCCTTTCATTTGATATTTATTCAACATACACTGTAATGAACAATTTGATAAAACTAACCTATGTATATATACTATATATTAATTACTCTTAAGGGGAGTAGACATAAAGGGGAAGAGATTGTTATGATTTAGGTCAGTTAATACTTTAAGTTAAGATTGTTACAACAAAGGTCTGTTAGGGGAAAACTATGTCTTATTTGAGTTTTCACATATGAATAAGTGATTGGAGAAAAGAGTACATGTGAATCAAAAGAGATAAATTTAAAAAGTAAACAAGACCTAAATCTTGGCCTTGGTCTTGGCGAGGAATATTTTGGCCATTACACAAACACTAAGTCAGAATGTTTTAAGGTGGAAACCCGAGGTTGATTTGCGTTTTTAGTTGTTGTACATGACAGCAGAATATGTACAGTTGAGCTGTAAAATGTGAAGAAGCAACTTGATGTGAGAAATCCATTGAAATAGCTCATTCAAAGATGAGATTCAGTATGACAACAATGTAGATTAAGTTATGTCTGTATTCAAAATATAATAAAGATATTTGCGAGTAGGTTGGCTATCGAAAGGTGAAGGGTGAGAAAAACCTCAGATTGTTCTCTGATTTCTAACTTTCTGCTATTACATGAGATATAGAATGTAAGCAGAGTTGCATGTGAAAATAATGTTATTAATTTAGCGTTAAAATAATGTTATTAATTTAGACATGCTTGGCTTGTATTTCTATTAGCTCTCCAGATAAAAGCAGTGGATGATCAGCTCAGATTGTCAGCTCAGATATGATGAGCCATAGTCTGCCAGGCTTAAATAATAGAAATTAATTTTTCAGGGCTGGAGCAATACCACAGTGGGTAGGGTGTTTGCCTTGCATGCAGCTGACCTGGGTTCGATTCCCAGCATTCCATATGGTCCCCTGAGGACAGCTAGGGGTAATTCCTGAGTGCTGAGCTAGGAGTAACCCTTGTGCATCACTGGGAGTGACCCAAAAAGCAATAAATAAATAAATAATTAAATAAATGAATGAATAAATAAAGTGTGTCCACTTTAAGTGGGCATTTTAGAAAAATTAAATTTTCTTGAAGTATTAGGCTTAGAACATTTGGATGAGGGTGGCTTGCATGTTCAGTTTCTGGTGAGAACCTTACTTCTGACTTTTATTTGATGCTTTCTTTTCAAAAAAAATTTTTTTTAATTGACTCACCATGGGTATAGTTACAAAGATTTCATGTTTGAGTTTCAGTCACATAATGATCGAACACCCATCCCTCCACCTGTGCACATTTTCCACCACCAATGTTCCCAGTATCACTCCCCCAATTCCATTCCTCCCCATCTCTATTACAATTTCCCCCATACTCTCTCTCCTTTTGGGCATTATCTGCAATACAAATACTGAGGCTATCACGTTTGATCCTTTATCTACTTTCAGCACACATCTCCTATTCTGAACAGTCCCTTAAACCATCATTGACTGAGTGATCCCTTCTCTATTCCAGCTCCTTCTGCCCTGGCTCATGAGGCAGGTTACCAAACAAGGAGCAATATTCCTGGCCTTTGTGTATACTGTCCTCGGGTGTCTATCTCATATGGTTATTTTATATTCCACAAATGAGTGCAGTTATTCTATGTCTTTTTCTCTCTTTCTGACTCATTTCACTTAGCATGATAATCTCTATGACCATCCACTTACAAGCAAATTTCATGACTTCATCTTTCTTAACAGCTGCATAATATTCCATTGTGTAGATGTACCAAAATTTCTTTATTTTTTTTTAAATTTAATTTAATTTTATTTTATTTAATCACCGTGTGGAAGATTACAAAGCTTTCGGGTTTAGGTCTCAGTTATACAATGCTGAAACAACCATCCCTTCACCAGTGCCCATATACCACCACCAAAAAAAAAAAAAAACCCACACAGTACACCTCCCATCCCGTCCCCCCACCCCCTACCTTGTAACTGATAAGTTTCATTTTACATTCTGTTTACTTTGGTTACATTCGATATTTCAACACAAACCTCACTATTGTTGTTAGGAGTACCCCACTAGATTCAGACCTACCCAAAGTTTCTTTAACCAGTCATCTGTTCTCGGGCACTCAGGTTGTGTCCAGATTCTGGCTATTGTGAACAGTGCTGCAATGAACATATAGGTGCCTATGTCATTTCTACTGTGCTTTTTTGCACCGTCGGGCTATATTCCCAGAAGTGGTATTGTGAGGTCAAATGAAAGCTCAATTTCTAATTTTTGAAGAAATGCCCATATTTTTTCCAAAAGAGGCCAGACCAGTTAGCATTCCCACCAACTGGATGTTTTCTCTCTGCCTTCACATGGTGGAGAAGAACAAATTATTTCTCTCTTCCTCTTCTAAGAAATACAAGAGCTATTGGAGTAGGGTCCAGCTGCTATCAAACCTCTTATACTGAATTTCTTCTTAAAAAACCTCTCCTCCATATAGTCAATTATGTTTCTCATCTGGTAACCATATAGCTTTTGTGCAATTCAGTATATTTGAAAAGTGTAGAGCATGGCAAGAGGCAACAAAAAGCAGATAGGATCTGTTCCTGCATAGCAGATAAGACCTGTTCCCGCATAGCGACCCAGTAGGGAGTGTCTGAGTGCATTTGACAAGCACCAGGTATCCAGCCTTGAGTCTCACTAACCCCAAAAAATTGTCACCTAGGCTTAGAGAGTCATTCCTAACTGCAGCAGCTAGTCCTAATTGGGATTGGGCTGCGGCAAAGCAGCAAATAGGTCAGTAATACCAAACTTTATGTGATTGGACAGTCCTCTTAAGCCCAGACCCTCTATAAAGTATGTGTGTATTTGGCAATAAAGTGAACGGCCACCGGCTGTCTCCCGGAATGATTTCTCTGTGCGCCCGTCATCCTTTGCCCCATGTCTGCCAGGACCCAGTGCACAGCGTGTCTGGGCGCATTGGGAAAAAAACTGTTCCCCATCAGAAAAGAGCCATACGTGAAACAGTAGGTCACAATCTGAGACTAGCAAGCAAGAATAGAGGTGTCTCAGGAAGGAAACAAGGTACGAAGTGAACATAGGTCAAAAAAAGTTTGAGAACCACTGATTTAATAGATTAGGTAATTCTAGTTGGGAGTCTCAATTTGCTCTTGGGGAGGAAACAATTCAATTTATCAATGCTATGTATATGAACATATATGGATCTGAGTATATATGAATTCATATATATGTCTACACATATATAAGTATATAAATCTTTAATTTACATGACATTTGGGGATATTGTTATATGTCAAGAAAAATAGATTATTATTATTATTAAATTAAGAATCAAGAACAAAAAAAATCACAACTCAGGCATAACTGCTGATCTGAGAAGTAAAAGGAGATAGCAAATGTGAATGAAAAGTGAAGTCAGTGTAGCTCTGACTGAATGGAAGGAATACTCTTGTGTGTAGACTGAAATCGTAGCAAAAAAATAGTATGTAGAAGTTAATGAAAGTGATCCAAAGATTATTTCATCTCTGTAAACAAATTGTTAGCTCATAAGCAGGATGTGGTATTATTGACATCCTTTTCTTTCTTCCAAATTTCTTGTTTCTCTTCAGTTGATTTTATTTGTCCTATTGTAACACTATTCTATATTTTGTTGTTTGTAATGAAAAATGATAATACTTTATACCTAAAGAACATATAAACTTTTTTGATTCTCCTCTTTCATATTCATTAAATCATAATTCTTAATATTTAATCTTAAAAATAATCTGACTTGTTGACCTTATATTAGCAAGGACTGATTGATAATGGACCAAACATGATGACCTCTCAGTGTCTGTGTTGCAAACTATAAATGCCCAAAAGTAGAGAGAGAGTATGGGAAATATTGTCTGCCATAGAGGCAGGAGGAGGGTGGGAAAGGGGGGTATACCGGGGATATTGGTGGTGGGGAATGTGCACTGGTGGAGGGATGGGTGTTTGATCATTGTGAGATTGTAACCCACACATGAAAGGTTGTATCTCTCTCACGATGATTCAATAAAATTTAAAAAATTTTAAAAAAATAGTCAAAATACCTAACAAGAATAATTGTCACTAATAAGTCCCTCTTCAGTACTAAACCATGATGGTTCTCTTTTTTTTGAGTAATTTAAATGAATTAGAGTTATATAAATTAATCTCAAAATCTATAACTGCATATTTTGCATATTTAAATTTTCATTTTTATATATCAAAATTATTTTTAAAATATTTATGATTAATTCTCATCTATGCACTCGACCTACCCAGGTTCGATTCTTCTGCCCCTCTTGGAGAGCCTAGCAAGCTACCAAGAGTATCCCGCCTGCATTGCAGAGCCTGGGAAGCTCCCTGTGGTGCATTCAATATGCCAAAAACAGTGATAACAAGTCTGGCAATGAGATGTTACTGGTGCCTGCTAGAGCAAATCGATGAACAACGGGACGATAGTGCTATAGTGCTACAGTGCATATTTTAATTTATCAGCACATATTCAATATGCATATATCATATAACTGATGGGTAAAAATAAAATCATTTTCATTGATACATGGTCTCCTGGTAGTCAAATGGACATTCAAACAATTTTAAATTGGTCTCACAGTTTATATTTTGCTCATAGTATTTAGTGTCACTGAAAATTATTTCTCTGTTACTGAACTTCACACAGTGCTTCGAAAATTATCAGATATATAATATGCTATGATTAAACAATACTTTTTTATTAGAAAATTATTTGAAAGTTATGTAAACTATAGTTTGATTTATAGTTAAATAATACATTTGATACTTAAAAACAAAGATATTTTAATAAACTATGTTAATGTCTAAACAGTGGTTGAAACATAGTAAATAATATACTAGTTGAGAGATTTTTGAAATACACTTGCTCTCAACTAGAGTACATAATAACTAAAAATAAAATTAGTTATGGTATATAAGTTAGCAAAATTTAGAACATATATGAAAACATACATACATGCATATATATTATGTCTCACTAGAGCAGTTACAATATTTAGCATGATGGTATTGCCAATATGAATTAAACCTCATTCACACTTGGGAGGGGGGAGAATGAAGAATAAGTGTCCTCTTTAAAATGAAACTATATCTGTGCCTAATACTGAAAATACCTAATAAATATTTTCTATCTATAAACATAAACTTGGGTTTCAGTTTCATGCTGATTTCTAGTGGCTTCCGTATTCTGTTATTTTTTAAAAATGCAATGGAAGTTGATTGGCTATTTCCCCTCAAATTATATGTATAGATAAACCTGCATATATATATACATATACATATGTATATGTATAAACATAATCTGGAGTTGCTACAAAATTAAATTTTTGTCTCACTTATTCATGCAATTTATAGCAAATTAACATCCAACTTTAGAAATACTGCCAGCACAGCAATGACTTCCCTGGAGCCTTTCTTTAATCACAAGCAAAAATTTTTCATACTATAGCTCCTTTGTTTAAATTTATCTGTTCTGAAAATAGAAAAATTGATCCCTTGATATATTTGATATATTCTAATTGCCTAGATTGTGAACCACAGATTTTGCATTGCAGATATTATTGTAGAGGTTACTGTTTAACTTATGCAGAATTTATGGAATCATGACAAAAAAAAGATTCTCAGTGAATAATTGTTTTACCACAAAGCAATTTATGCATCTCATATTCTATTAAATTAGTCTTAATTTAGCAGTGTTTTATTTGATGTACATAAACAATGCCAACAAAATATGCAATTTAAAAATATAGACTTAGTGGTCATTGTGTATTTGTGTATGTGTGTGATGTGTGCACACACTTTTTTCTCCATGCACTTTATTCTTTATTTTATGGGGCAAAGTTGTTTTGGCTACACTTGGTAGTGCACAGGGGTTATTTCTGGGTGTGTGCTCAAGTGTGACTCCTGGCTCTGTTTGGAAAACAATATCTGGTACCAGGGTTTTGAACTTGGTTAACAGGATGCAAAGAAAGCACCTTAACCCTTATTCTATCTCTCCAGCCCACACTTTGTTTTTCATGACAATATCTGTTATGATTTATACCATTATTGTTATAGTGACATAAACAATCTAACTAAAGTCCACCCTCTAATTCAAGAAAGAGGCTAAATAAAGCATTTTAGTATTCTAGGAAAACTGAAATGGATGATCCACAAAATTGATTGCACAGTTTAAACTTGCAGAGTTGTAATTAAATGTTGATGTCTTAAATTCAATATGAGAAATCTGTGTTAAAATTTGTTTGTGAACACTAATCATTGGGATTTTAAAAAAACTCCACAGATGATCCTAGTATGTATAACGTTTGAGGACCAGTGTTCTGTAAGTATATAGAAGTACCTCCTAGACATATTCAGTGTATTATAAACTAACAAGCAATTATCTCCTTAACTTTTTATGAGTTTACAAATATAAAGAAGTTATAATGAATTTATGGTAATTTGATATTCCATACCAATTTTGTAGCTCAAGAAATGATTGAATGTGAATAAGTAATGTTTTAAATGTATGCAGTGAAAAAGGACCCATCGTAAGAGTTAGATTTGAGTGTGATTTTGCTGCATTAAAAATACTTTGACTGTCTGGGATGGTTAAGAACATTTCTTCATGTTCACAATAAATATAGTAGTATATTTTAAATATACTATTTTATATGCTATTTTATATATATTTATTTTCATAAAAGTAGTTCACAATAGTTCATTACAGATAATATCCAAACACCAATCCCATCACCAAGCACCTTCCCACCACAATAAGAGGGAAGTGTGTGAAGGTTGTTGTATTTAATTCTGGAGCCATTTAAGCCTGTAGATGAGAGAATATAAGCATGTTAAAACCAAACCAATGTGTGCTACTTTTGATAAGTGAAACAGAGTGTACGAGGCTGTGCACTCCTGGAAGTTCTGCATTGTTTGTGGGTGGAAAGCTACTGGAAACTACTGCCAAGCTACGGGAAAACTGGGAATCTGGCGGGAGGAGGCACAGTCCTGATCCGAGTGGGCTTGGAGATCTCAGTCAGGGGTTCCCACATACCTGGGTTTTTCTGCCGGTCACCCCTTGGGTGACACTCACCCCCTCTTTGGTGAGGCTTGTCTCAGAGTGTGGAGAGTGGCCTTGGGCATGGCAGTGGCTGGGTTCTGGAGGCATTCAGCTGCCGGGGTTCAGCTGCTTGGGGTGGGGAGGGAAACTCAACCCACCCCTCTCTGAGGTGCACCTGTGAAGACAGCCTGGCACAGGGTCAGGACATTCTGCAAACCATATGTTTTCACATTGCCCAATGTAGTGGATAAATTTTGACTTCCATATTTTGCTACCTATGTACCTAAAAGAGGTAATAATAATAGTAATAATTCTCTTGGAGTTTCAAAAATTAATGAGGTAATAGCTTTAAAATTCTTTGAATAAGGCCTGACTGACTAGAAATAGCCAATATTCATAATTTTGTTGACCATTATTATAGAGATACAGAGATCACAATATTTCTAATCACCGGAGTGCCAGAGACCCCAGACACCTCCCATGGTCTTATACAGTTTGGTTCTGAAGACAAAATCTCTGATATAATGCCTTGGGCCACTTTTTGTTCTCTTGCCATGTTTCTTTATATCTCACATATGAAGGAGATCTTTATTTTGTTTTGTTTTGGGTTTGTACCTGGTGGTGTTCAGAGCTTCCTCCTGATTCTGCACTTAAGGATTAATTCTGGCAGTCCTGGAGGAACTATATGTAGTGCCAGAGATCAAGTCTAGGCTGATTGTATCATGAGAAATGTCCTACTGCTATAGTATCTCTCCAGCCCCACAAAGGAGATCTTTAAAAATATATATTGTGGAGTATATAACACATACTCATATACATGAACCTACAGAAATCCCTCAAAATTGTAAAAAAATGGCAAATTGAAAATTGTTTTCAAAAACTCTCTCTTTTTATAGGTATATAAATTAAAACATTTAATACTGTGAATAATTCTATGCTAATACATCTTAAAGTTAACATTAAAAAGATAAATTCCATCATCTCTAATTTAGTAAGAGTGAGGAAAGAATCAAGAAAATTTTAAGGGAAAATTAGAATAGTATAGAGATGTGTTTTAGCCTAAAAATGAAAATATGGTTTTATGTTTTAAAATATTATAGATAATGATTGATATCTTCATCAATCAGTAAAATATTATAATAATCTCTGTAGAAGTTGGGGCAGAAGCGATAGTACAGTGGGTCGGGTGCTTGCCTTGCGCATGGGTTTGATCCCTGACATCCCATTTGGTCCCTGATCCCTGCTATGAGTGATTCCTGAGTGCAGACCCAGGAGCACAGCCGATATGACCCAAAAACTCTGTAACTGTAGTAAATGTATTAAAATCACCTGAAAATATATATTAATTCAATATGTATGAAATGTTCATTTATTATTGAAATAATATAAAATCCCTTAGCAAGTGAGGAATAACAGACCTTTCTTAATCTGTGTAACTATGAGCATCATGGGTGAATGCCATACTTAGTGACAGTGCTATTTGGCTTTTAAAGAAGCTCCCCTAATACTTCCTGCAAAACTGGTTTCAGGGCTACAAATTGCTAAGCAGTTATCTACCCAGGAACCTCTGTGTTCCCCATTCAATATATAGAATTTATGTCATCGAGGTTGTTTTCTTTCTATCTTTCTTTCCTAGATCACACTGTTCTCCCATTTGATAGATCTCATTTCATAGTCTCATTTGATAGATATGCTGTGAATCTCATGGGCTTTCATATGTATTTAAGTTCTTAGTTGCTCTTGTTGCCTTCAATACTCTATCTCTGTATTTGACTTTTGGACTGGAGCAATAGCACTGTGGGTAGGGAGTTTGCTTTGCACGAACCTGACCTGGGTTCAATTCCTTTGTCCTTCTCAGAGAGCCCGGCAAGCTACTGAGAGTAACCTGCCAGCATGGCAGAGCCTGGCAAGCTACCCATTGTGTATTAAATATGCCCCAAACAGTAACAAGTTTCACAATGGAGATGTTACTGGTGCTCGATCGAGCAAATTGATGAACAACAGAAACAGTGCTACCATGCTACAGTTATTCATCAGAATAAGGTGTCTTGGATTTTTTTTCCTATTGGGTTTGTTTTCATTGCCACTTTTCAGGCCTCTTGGATCACAGTGCCTACAGTCCTGATCTCTGGGAAATTCTTACTTGATTTAACTATTGGTTCTTCACAGAATCCCTGTTCTCCATGGAAACCAGTGATTCTTATATTGTTCCTCTTGATTTCAGCCCATAGTTTTCTGATGTACTGTTCATTTCCTTTAGAAATTTTTTGCACTTTTTTGTTTTCTAGGGGTTTCTTTCTTTCTTTCTTTCTTTCTTTCTTTCTTTCTTTCTTTCTTTCTTTCTTTCTTTCTTTCTTTCTTTCTTTCTTTCTTTCTTTCTTTCTTTCTTTCTTTCTTTCTTTCTTTCTTTCTTTCTTTCTTTCTTCCTTTCCTCTCTTTCTTTCTTCCTTCCTTCCTTATTTTTTTTTTTTTTGCTTTTTGTGTCACATCTAGAGGTTACTCCTGGCAGTGCTCAAGGGACCAGATGGGATGCAGGAGATCTACCTCAGGTTGACCTCATGCAAGGCAAATGCCCTCCCTGCTGTACTATTGCTCCGGTGGCCCCTGTTAGAGGTTTTTTGAGTGGCTCAATATTTTCCTCAGGTACTATTACTTCTCTTTTAGACCTTCTATTATGTTTGTTTTTTTATGTGTATATTCGCCTACCAAACCCTTCATTTCAGTCCCTTCTGACTGTAGTTTTCTCATTTCTGCACTCACTTTTGAGACTTGCTGACTACCTGTATCATTGTTTTTCTGATTTCACTAAACATCTTCAAAATGATATCACTAAAATGAATCTCTGAGAGTTCACAAAATTGGTTGGCACTGGTAGAACCTTCCATATTATTATTATTCACTAATTAAGTCCAGGGGACTTCTGAACATCTTCCCCACTGTTTTTGCTGTACTCCTGCTATGCTGAGGGTGAATATTTGTGGGTATTTCCTCAGGAAGTCTCTGAGGGATTAGGGTGTGCAGTGTGTTTTTCTTTGCCTCTCTTTTTTCCCCCAGTGAGAACATTTAAATGTGAGCCAGGAGAGGTGTGCTAAGAGCATTGGCGGTGGGCCTGCTGCTCTGTGAGAGGCTGGGTGTGGAGACTGCCTTGGCCTGTGAGGACAGGGAGGTCTATTTCTGGTGTTAAAGCCTCGGATGGCAGCTGGAGGTTAACCTTACCTGTAAGTGTTGTAGAAACAAGCAGTATTTCTACACTGCTGAAGGAGTTTCACAGTTTAAAAATTTTATGCTCTTGTTCCCTCAGGGAGAGTTTATTTTCCCATGCATCAAACAGTTTATTGGAAATATTTTCCTTTTAAGATAGATGCTAATAATTAATTAGCTAGAGAGAAATATGACTTTGTCATCAAGATTATAGGTAAAAATTGGCAAAGTAAAATACTTTAATTTGAAATAAATGCATTAGTGTTTTCTTTTCCTGCCATGTGGCTCAAATATACTCATTATTATTCTTATGTCACACAGCTTCATTTTAATACCCTGTGGTAACTTTGTTGTGCTGGACACGGAACAGGGCAGGAGCAACTCCTCATGCCTGGTTCCTGCTTCATGTCTTGTTTTACTTGAACCTTTTTCTTTTTCTTAAAACCCCGCTTCTCCCACTGGCCATCTGTGAGGACATTTGGGCTGAAAACACGGCCTTGGCAAATAGTTTTATAACCATTATCTGCTATCTATAGAAGGGACACAGGTGGGGCGGGCAACGGCCAGGATGTTCTGAAAACATGTCTTGATGACCTATCTGTACCTATTTGTTTGTACTATTTGAAAATACGTTTTCTTCTGAATTATGAAACTTGCAAATTTCGCTTACGTTTTTGTTTGAATTTGTAAGCGAGGGCTATGATGTAAGCATTGATTGTAAAATTTTCTGCTTTTCCCTTGTTCGGAGTCTTTTGCTTTGCCCTGCATGCCTGAGAGCTTGACCCCTCTCTAGCTAGCTGGCTTAATAAACTCCGCTTGTGTGTTATATTACTGGCTGAACTCTTTGTGCGGATTTGGAGAGGGAGAAATTATCGATATCAGACCCTAACAATTGAGAGCATCTATTTTGGTAGAAAGAGCTGAGAAAATGGATCAAACTTATATAGAAAGCTTAGGCCTGCAGGTAAAAGCATGACATTATTTTTGGGTTGGCTGTTCATTACATACCGGACACAATGATAGGATAAATCACACTTTTCGGATGTATTACTATTATAAATGTAGAAGATATCTAGTTCTACGATGAACTCCTTTGGTTTTTAGATTTAGAAATCTTTAGAGATTCAAGTTTATAAAACATTTTATGAAATGTGACTTCATCTTTTAGGGCTCAGTGCTTTTGGTATTAATAGTAGCTTAAAAGGGAAATTCTGAACAATTTAAACACCTGTCATTTTTTTAAAATAATAATTGCATTATTATTTTTAGGCATTAAGAGAATGCCTAAAAGTAATGAGAAATCACAACCCTCTATTTAAGTATCTCTTCCTAGATTTGAGAATGCAAAATTTTCAATGCTTATCAGTTATATTTTTAATCTTAGAAAATGTGCCATTATTTTCTTTATGAACAATTATTATGTGAAACTATGAATACCATAGTAAGCAGAGCATTAAAATTACACTCAGTAAGATAGGTGAATAATTGTTACATATATAAATCATTAAGCTGGCCATTAAATCTATTGGCAAATGAGAAGGAACCCTTTCGACCTGGCGTATGCAATTGAGAATATTTTTAAAATATATACTATTTATATAAGTACTTTAGAAAATTTTTCTTATGGAACAAAACATAATTTTTGTATAGTAATTGCTAACATAGAACATTATAATATCTTCCAAATCACTATGAATTGCTCAATCACCACATACAAAAATAGGATGAGGCTTCCAATGCATATCAAATTCAAAATAGATTTCTTAGCATTTTCCTCTTTATAATCTGTTACAGCAGCTGAACATAAAGTTCAATTATTATTTTTAGCCTTACAGCAAAAAATAGCCATTTTCTTTATTAATAAGAACTTTTCATTAGAAATAATATATTTTTCTCATTAGAAGACAATTTATAAAACTTTATAAGAATTACTATAATAATCTGCAAGCCACAAACCAACTGCTAATTTTTCCACATATATAACAAAGAGAAAAAGAAAAATTCAGAGTAATTGAAATTTTCAGTTTGTAAGAAACACCAACTTTATTTGAACATAGCACTGATGCATGTTTTATGTTGATTGTAAATTTCTCTTAGATGTTAGAAAAAAGAGGTTGTGGTCTTTTTTTTCCTTTTGGATCTTGAACAGTCTCTAAACATTACATAGTGCCTTCTCTATGTTTAATGGAAAATTTCTACCTTGTAGTGTGGTTTGCAGTTATATTTTTATTTTTTCAAGTTTATTTTCCTAACTACTTTGTAAACCTTTCGATAGTAAAAAGTATGACTGAAGAATGTATGTTTTCAAGACCTTCAATAAACTAAAGCTCAAGAAAATTTATCGAATGTAGTAAAACCTACATATTTAAAATTATTTTAAATTGAGATGCATTACAACTTATTTCCAAATGGAACATTATTTGAATACAAAAATTATGTCATGGTTTGAATAAATATTTCCTGGCTAGATATCACAGTTCTTTTTTTGAAAAATTTTATTTGTTTATTCATATGAAATCACCGTGAGATAGAGCATTACAAAGCTGTTCGTGATGGGGTTTCAGCCTACAGTGTTCCAACACTCACCCCTCCAGCAATGTCATTTCCCACCACCAATGTGCCCAGTCTCCCCCCAACCCCCAACTCCTTCCCATCCCAGCCTGCCCCTGACTGTATTCTTCTTTCTTTCTTCCTTTTCTTTCTTTCCTTTCTTTCTTTCTTTCTTTCTTTCTTTCTTTCTTTCTTTCTTTCTTTCTTTCTTTCTTTCTTTCTTTCTTTCTTTCTTTCTTTCTTTCTTTCTTTCTTTCTTTCTTCCTCTCTTTCTTTTCTTTCTTCCTTTCTTTCTCTCTCTTTCTCTCCCTCCCTCCTTTCTTTCTTTCTCTTTCTCTCTCCCTTCCTCCCCCCTCCCCTCCCTCCCGCCCTCCTTCCCTCCCGCCTTTTTCTTTCTTTCTTTCTTTCTTTCTTTCTTTCTTTCTTTCTTTCTTTCTTTCTTTCTTTCTTTCTTTCTTTCTTTCTTTCTTTCTTTCTTTCTTTCCTTGCTTTTCTTCTTTCTTCTTCTCCTCCTTCTACTCATCCTTGTCCTCCTCCTTGTCCTTGTCTTCCTCCTCTTCTTCCTCCTCGTTCTCCTCCTCTTTCTTCTTCTCCACCTCCTCCTCCTCCTCTCCTCCTCCCCTTCTTCTTCTTCTTCTTCTTCTTCTTCTTCTTCTTCTTCTTCTTCTTCTTCTTCTTCTTCTTCTTCTTCTTCTTCTTCTTCTTCTTCTTCTTCTTCTTCTTCTCCTCCTCCTCCTCCTCCTCCTCCTCCTTCTCCTCCTCCTTCTCCTTCTTCTCTTCCTCCTCTTCCTCCTCCTCCTCCTCCTCTTCCTCCTCCTCCTCTTCCTCCTCCTCCTCCTCCTCTTCCTCCTCCTCCTCTCTCATTCTCTCCTTTCTCTATTGTCATACTGATTACTCCTCTATCTTAACTACCCTCTCCCACACACATACTTGTCATAATTTCCAACCAATGACCAGTCCTCCTGGTTCCTGTTTTTCCCAGCTTTGAGTATTAGTCTCATACTAATTTTTAAAAACAATATCAAAGATGGACTGGAGCAATAGCACAGCGGGTAGGGTGTTTGCCTTGCATGTGGCTGACCCAGGTATGATTCCTCTATCTCTCTGAGAGAGCCCGACAAGCTACTGAGAGTATCCCGCCCGCACAGCAGAGCCTGGCAAGCTACCCGTGGCATATTTGATATGCCAAAAACAGTAACAAGTCACACAATGGAGACATTACTGATGCCTGCTTGAGCAAATCGATGAACAATGGGACAACAGTGCTACAGACAGTGCTAATATCAAAGATATATAAGACACTAGTAGAACCTTACTAGTAAAAAACATCCAACCACATCAAAAAATGGATAGAAAAAATCAACAGAAACTTCTTCCTGCCTCAGTATCTCATAGTTCTTAAAACAATTAGTAGGATCAGGATTTTCATGGGTGGAAGTGCGTTGGGGGAGAAAATTAAGTAAACCTCAGCTTTGACTCTGATTATCTTTTGTTTTTTAACTTGTTATCTTGAATTTTTTATCTTGAACAATAGGAAAGTATGACATTATTTTCTCCATTAATTAGATTTTTTCAAGTTATCCAAGTAATATGCACTGAATAGTTATTATGTATATGAGTCTAAGAACCCAGTGTTTTCTCACTTCTTTCCAAAAAAAGATGTTACAGTGTGTGGTTTAGACATGAAAGTGAGCTTACACTACAGGGCAGTATGTTATGACATTATTGAGCCATTTCTTGGTTATAGCTTAAATGTCACCACCTCAGAGAGTAGTCCTCTAACCTCCCAATCTGAAGTGGTCTCCTAAGCAACATCACAATCAGTTTTAGAATGGACAATATTCTATATCCATCTGCTATCTAGTTATCTGTCAAGCACCAATCTTCCCCCCTGCCATTTGAAATGTCAGTACTATGACTATAAAAAACATCTTCTTTTATTCATTGTTTATTGTAGCTATTAGAATTATGTGTTCATATGTTGTGTTTTCATTGAATATCTATTGAATAAATGAATGAAGAGATATTTCCAAGTGTTTATGCCATAGCATAGCATCACAGAAAAATATTTATCCTATAGATATGTATGAATCTACTGTATTTTAGAGGCAAAGTATTGCTCCTGTAAATCTTAACTTGGTGGGAGAATAGACATTTACCAGCTGTATAATTGCAAACAGTTTTAAGTTCTAAGAGTAGAATAATAAGAACCCTAATCTAATATGAAGACATTTGAGGAAGTTCCATTTGAGCTAACATCTAAATGATATGATTAACTATGCAAAAGCAACAAGGCTATTTGTAAACAAAAGTCAGTGTGGTGATGACGGCAGGGGTCTGTTAAGAAGGTAAAAAACTATAAGTCTGGGTAAACTCTAGGGAGCACTTGGTATAGTGATAGAGATGTAGTAGAAATGCTGAACCCAGAATTTATAAAGCACTGTGCTCCTACGCATAGTTGTGAAAGTGTGTAAACACAATAGAATAAGCGAAGAGAAAAAAAGAAAATGTTGTTAGAGATGCAGAGAGTCTTTTCTTAAAGTATAAATGAACTTGAAAGGCCAAAATTCAAAACCTCCACTTTATTGTAAAGAGTAAAGTTTAGATTTTACACGTGTGTATACACACACATACAGCACAGAGGAAATCATGATAATATTAAGTTATTTACTAATCATTTTTTTTTAGTGGAAACAGGTTTTGAGAGAATAAAAAGTTACTTTTCCAGACAAATTAAATAAACTAGAAACTATGTCTAGAGAAGTAATAAAGTATTGTCAAAGCACTTATAATCAAATGAAGATTTATTGACTATCTACTTTGAATATAGTTTAGCTGACTTTTAAAGAATCAGCTGAGAATTAAAACATTTAATATTATAGCAAACACACATATGCTTTATTTTTATTTTAAGGGAAGAAATGAATAATATCTGGGCTTGGTTAAATATGTCAGACTCTAAAGAAATCAGTTTCAGTTGTTTGTGGGAGTAAAATATGGATATTTAATAGATGGAGAAGCTAGGAAAGATGTCAATTAAAAAATTATGAAGGACATTAAATTAAGAACTAGCAAGGGCTAGAGAGATAGTGCAGCCAGTAAGCTACTTTTCTTGAACGAAGCTGACTCTGGTTTGCTCCCTGGTAAACATATGGTCCCCAGCCCTGCCAAAAATGATCCCTGAGTGTAAAGCCAGGAGTAAGCTCTGAATACATTCCTATTTGGCCCAAAGGACAAGACAAACAGACGAAAAGAAAGAAAAAGTTGAAAGTTTTAATGATGATGGGCCAGAGAGATAGTAAAATGGGTATAGAGCTTGTCTTGTACCAGGTTGACCTAAATTTGATTCTTTTTTTTAATTCTTTTTTTTTAATTGAATCACTGTAAGTTACAGTTACAAGCTTTCATGTTTGAGTTTCAATCATACAATAATCAAATACCAATCCCTCCACCAGTGCACATTCCCCACCAACAATGTCCTCAGTATACCCTCCCATCCAACCCTCCCCATGGCTCCAGGCAGATAATTTTCCCCACACTCTCTCTCTACTTTTGGACATTATGGTTTGCATTACAGATACTGAGAGATTATCATGTTTGGTCCTTTGTCTACTTTCAGCACACATCTCCCATCCGGAATGACTTCTCCAACCATCATTGTCTTAGTGATCCCTTCTCTATTCTAGCTGCCTTCTCCCCCAACTCATGAGACAGGCTTCCACCTATGGGGCAATAATCCTGTTCCTTGTGTCTACTGTCCTTGTGTGTTCATCTCATATTGTTATGTTATATTCCATAAATGAGTGCAGTCCTTCTATGTCTGTACCTCTCTTTCTGTCTCATTTCACTTAGCATGATACTCTTCATGTCCATGCACTTATAAGCAAAGTGAATGACTTTGTTTCTCATAACAGCTGCATAGTATTCCATTGTTTAGATATACCAAATTTTCTTTAACCAGTTGTCTGTTGTCGGGCACTTGGACTGTTTCCAGATTCTGGCTATTGTGAACAGTGCTGCAATGACCATATAGGTGCAGATGTCATTTCTACTGTGCTTTTTGCACCCTCAGGATATATTCCCAGAAGTGGTATTGTAAGGTCATATGGAAGCTCAATTTCTAGTTTTTGAAGGACTGTCCATATTGTTTTCCAAAAAGGCATTTGGAAATGCCACTCGGCATTCCCACAAACAGTGAAAGAGCATCGCTTTTCCCCCACATCCACGACAGGACTGGTTGCTTTTATACTTTTGAATGTGTGCCAGTCTCTGTGGTATGAGATGATGTCTCGTTGTTTTTATTTGCATCTCCCTGATGATTAATGATGTGGAACATTTTTTCATGTGCCTTTTATATTTCTTTTTTGAGGAAGCTTCTGATCATTTCTCTTCCCCATTTTTTGACGAGGTTAGAGGTTTTTTTTCCTTGTACAATTCTACTAGTGTCTTGTATATCCTGGATATTAATCCCTTATCAGATGGGTATTGGGTAAATATTCTTTCCCGTTCCATGGGTCACTATTTTTTTTTTGAGGTGCAGATGCTTCTTAGTTTGATGTAGTCACATTTGTTTATGTCTATTTCCACTTGCTTGGTCAGTGCTGTTTCATCCTTAAAGATGCTTTTAGCTTTAATGTTATGGAGGGTTTTGTCTATATTTTCCTCCATGTACCTAAGGGATTCATGTCTGATATTAAGGTCTTTCATCCACTTTGATATGACTTTTGTGCCTGGCATTAGACAGAGGTCAGAGTTCAATTTTTGCAGGTAGCTATTCAGTTTTCCCAGCACCACTTGTTGAAGAGGCTTTCCTTGTTTCACTACACATTTCTTGCTCCTTTGTCAAAGATTAAGTGATCAGATATTTGAAAGTCTGTGACAGACTATTCAAATCTGTTCCATTTTTCTGCAGGTCTGTTTCTAGCCTAATAACAACCTGTTATAATACTACTGCTTTGTAGTAAAGTTTGAAGTTGGGGAAGGTGATGCCACCCATCTTCTTTTTCCCAAAGATTGTTTTAGCTATTCATGGGAGTTTATTGTTCCACATGATTTCAGCAGTGTTGTGTCTATTTCTTTGAAAAATGGCATAGGTATCCTGATAGGAACCACATTAAGTCTGTATAGTGCTTTGGGACTATTGCGATTTTGATGTTAATCCTCCCTATCTATGAGCAGGGGACGTGTCTCTATTTCCTACTGTTCTCTTTTATTTCTTGAAGTAGTGTTTTATAATTTTCCTTGTATAGGTCCTTCACCCAGGCAGGAGAAAGGAAATAAAACTTAGAGCATAAATTAACAAGATGTAAGCCCAAAAAATGAATCTGAAAGATCAATGAAACCAAGAGCTGGTTCTTTGATAAAATGAACAAGATAAACCTCTATCAAGACTCACAAAGAAAGGGAAAGAGAAAACCCTTATAAACCAAATCAGAAATGAAAAGGGGGACATCACAAGACAAAGTACAGAAATTCAAAGGATCCTCAGAGATTACTTTGAGAATCTTTATGCCACAAAATAAGAAAATATTAATGAAATGGATAAATTCCTGGATTCCTATAGCCTCCTGAGGCTGAACCAAGAAGACCTGGAATACCTGAATAACCTATCACCACTGAGTTTGAATCTTGACACCACTGAATTATCTCCAAGGACTTCCATGACTGATTCCAGAGCATTGTTCCAGGAGTAAGCCATGACCACAGCTGAATGTGGTCCCCAAACTTAAGTCTACTTTAAAACAACTTTGAATAATACGATTATGATACAGATATCTGTAGAAAATCTCCCAGGATGGCCAGGGGAGAACCCCAGCTGGTCTCCCCATCAGTGCCCAGGTTTAGGGGTGGTCTCGGGTCACTTGTCCAGCCAGGGCCGCCCAGGCCATGGGTCAGACAGAAGAGGAATGAGGGATGGTTGATTTATCAGTTGCCTTTTTTTCCCATTCTCTCCACACACCTGTTCCAATCTCTCTGAGCTCCCCATTCTAGTCTCACACTGCCCCTCATTCCCGTCTCCTCCCGTCTCTCCTGCTCATCTCTCTGTTCTCCATCTCGCAGCCTGGGCTCTCTCTCTCCTCTCTGGATTCTGACCCTGACTGCTTCTCTCCCAATGACCCCTGACTCTCCCTTGCTGCCTCTCTTCACTGTCTCTCCACCCCTCGCCCTCTGGGCCCATGCTACATACAGTCCGGTAGCAAAATCAACATAAGAAAGCTCTTCCTGTGGCCCACCAGGCTCAAGTGTGGAAACACCAGCTAGAGGTATTCCAAAGCCCTTCCTGACTGCCCCTAGGAAAAATACCCCTTAAAGTGTTTTTGTCCTTTCCTCAGTCCAATAACTCAATCAACATCTTAATATAAGTTATTTTTGTATTGACACAGTAAGAGATACATTGAGGCTTCTAGGGCAGATCTCCAGGGAACATCTTGCCACAGACTCAGACTATAGAGCTCAGGTCAGATTAATCATTCCTAACCCTAGCAGGGTCCGAATCTAGTTATTACTTTTTTGATCATGACAGCATCTGTCCATGAGCAAGCTCTTAACTTATAGTTAAGAATTAGGCACTTTGGCCAAGCCCATCTCGATGCCAGGGTAGCTCACCACTTGCCCTGGGTCCATCCCATTCCTCGTCGGGACCCTGCTTTAGGGGGTGCTACAAAGTAAGGGTAGCTGAGGCTTGGGTCCAGAGAACAGATCAAATGACTCCCGTATTACAAAAGCATAGCATTTACCACTGTCTTCCTGTGCCCATACAAAAAAGACATTGCTCTGAATAAACTATGCAAAGGACTTGAGGAGAAGAGGAAAACAATATATACAAGTCAACAGATCACAAAGAAAGAAGTTACAAATAAACACAGAGGAATGGGAGGACTGTGATGGGAGTAACCCAAATAAACCTAAGCTACCTGTAGCAATGTTATCCTACGAATATCAACTAAAACTATTTTAAAGAAGAATTTCACGGGGTCTGTATATATAGTACAGCAGGAAAGGTGTTTGCTCTCCATGTGGCCAACCCAGCTTCAATCTGACACCCCACATGGTCCCTCACACTTGCCAGGAGTCATCTCAGACTCAGAGTCAGGACTAAGCCCAGAGCACTGCTGGGTATGGTCCCTAAACAAAAATGTGAAGATTTCCTATTTTAAATGAAAATAAATTTTTACATAAATTGCTTTTTGAATCCTAAATTTATCAAATTGTGATTAATGACTATACTTAATGACTATACTTAATATGTTTACTAAAATAATCACAAAATTGATAATTTTTAAGACCAAAATATTTTTCTATAGCACACTTAAATATCAGAAAATTTATTTAATTGACCTTATTACAAACTACTTATTGACTTGTATAATACATATATTAATTTGTTGAATGTCAATTTTCCATCTCATATAATTGTAATGTATTTTCTTGTTTTCTAGAATTTTTATGAATATTTCATGTATAAATTATTTTTATTTGATATATTATTTTAATAGGGCTGGAGCAATAGCACAGTAGTAGGGCGTTTGCCTTGAATGCAGCCGACCCAGGTTTGATTCCTCCACCCCTCTGGGAGAGCCCGGCAAGCTACCGAGAGTAGCTTGCCGGGCTCTCCCAGAGGGGTGGAGGAATCTCACCCACACGGCAGAGCCTGACAAGCTACCCGCCGCATATCCGATGCCAAACACAGTAACAACAAATCTCAAAATGGAGATGTTACTGGTGCCCGCTTGAACAAATTGATGCGCAACAGAATGACAGTGATATTATTTTAATAATGTTAACATGCTTTTGCTCATTTAATACAAATTACAAGAATTCAAAACTTACCATCTTATTTAATATCAGAAGTTACATAATATTAATGTAATTAAGTACAATAATTTACTTATTATGTAAAATAACTTACCATATCTAAAAGGTTAGTTTGTGTTTTACTGTTTTTCTATGCTTCCAACTAATATGTTATTACACTTGTATTAGATAATATTTGTTGGTTGAATACTTTACCATGCACCTATTAAAAACTGTGAAATAATGAGCAATTCCAGTGTATATAAAGGAAAAATTCATATGTAAAACTTCAAATTTACTCACAGGATATCCACAGTAATAAGTACAAGTACTATGTATTCTAAGAATTTTGTGGGGAAGATGTGCTGTAGTCTTCCTGGTGAAATTTGCAGTGTTCATTCAATAGTTGCAAATTAATGGTTTTAAAGTTTGAGTAAGAATTATCTGAAGAATGATGGGAGAACATGCATTTCAGAGAAATAGTCCCTTGTGTAAGATCTTGAGATTCTCACTGTCAATCATGTCAGGATAACATTGTTGTTGGGGTGTGTGCTGGTGGTCTGTATTGACCATAACTCTAGGTGCCGTAACAAACTGGCCCAGGTTGTTTCCTAAAGAACGATGATGTGGTACATTGAGAAGGGATGGAATAACGAGGAAACTAATAAAGTAAAGTAGGTGAGAAATGATGCCAAGTAAAGGATAAGCAAAGGGAAATATTAGATGTTAGAAGCTTTGAGTGGTCAGTTTGGTAGGAGTCAGTGACTCATTGAAGAATGGGGAAGAGGAAGGCAAGCCATCAGACTCTCAGATCTCCTGGCAACATTATATATGTTGGAACCTGGGGGTACAGAGCTATTTTTTAATAATGACTTCAATATGTCATTTAATCTGAAATAAGTGTGGGAGATGCAGGTTAAGATCTCCAGAGGGAAACTGGATCGAAAATCTGTCCATAGTATGTTCCATTTAGAAGCCACCGTTTAAGAATTAATTAGATATTAGCTGGGCTTCAAAAGAGAAGCTGTGTGTCCCACTCTGTGCAGTGAGGTGGACAGGAAATTCTTGGCAAATGATTGATGTGTTATTAGAATAATAAGGAGGCAGGTCACATTGGTTTCATGTAGCACAATATTCTGGAGTTCTATCCATGCAGTGGTGAATTACATCCTCTCATGTTTTCTTATTCTGAGAAGTTTTCATTGTGTGTGTGTATGTGTAGTTTATTTACTTATATGTTCTTTCATTTTTGTTGTTGTTGTTTTCTGTATCTTATCTATTGTGAATAGTGCTGCAGTGAACATAGGGTTCAACATCATCATCATCATCATCATCATCATCATCATCATCATCATCATCATCCCATTGATTGTTGATTTTCTCGAGCAGTCTCAATAACATCTCCATTCGTCCTAGCCCTGAAATTTTAGAAGCCTCTCTACTTGTCCTTCCAATTGTGTTGCATTGGAGGCTCTTTCAGGGTCAGGGGAACGAGACCCATCATTGTTACTGGTTTGGGCATATGAATACGCCATGGGGAGTTTGCAAGGCTCTCCCATGTGGACAGGAAACTCTCGGTAGCTTGTCAGGTTCTCCCAGAGGGAGAACTAGGCTATAAGATGTCTCGAAGCCACAAATTCAGCTGTGCGCTTCCGGGAGCTTGGTTTTATAGTCTCTAGATGTTGGGCATTGATGGGATTATATGGCGCTGGTTGTAGTTTCTGTGTGTGACTGCCTAGCTACTGGAAAATGGGGGATCTGGGCAGAAGAGGCCCAGTCCTGATTTGAGCAGGCTTGGAGATCTCAGCCCCAGGTCCCGCACACCTGGGTTTCTCTGCCGGTTCCTTCATGCGTGAGGCTCATCCAATCACGTGGAGAGGGACCTGAGCATGGCTGGGTTCCGAAGGTAACACAGGGTTACAAATGTCTTTTCAGAATAATATTTTTTTAAGTTCCTAGTGTAGATGCAAAGATGTGGAGTTTTGGGTCATATGGAAGCTCAAATATTATTATTATTGAAAAGGTATGGACTGCACCACATCTAATAATGTTCAGGGTTTACTTTTAGCTCTGTGCTTAGGGATCACTTCTAGTGATTCCAGGGATTGAACCAGGGTTGACAGCATCCACTGTAGGTGCTATAACCCTTGTGCTGTACCTCCTATGTTGGCGCTAAGCCAGGACATGCGGACGAGCCTCTGGACATTGCGCTGCAGGCAGGAAGCAGAACTGAGGCCCCATTTTCACATTAAGTGGGCAAGTTAAAAACTTCTGAGTCCGATGACCTGGAGGAGTACAGCATGCTCTCATATACCCGCCTGTTCATACACTATTTGGCAGTAAAAGGCAACAGTTTTCCCCTCTCTTACACATCCTTAATCTTGATTGACCTCAAGTATCTGTTGGAGCCTTCTCTTTGCCCTATGTGTAACCAACCACAAGAATGTGGGGGACGTAATCTGTAGAACCTACATGTCTAGTTCCATATCTTTCTCTGATGTTTTTAATCTTAACAACATAGCTTTGACAGCATAGCTTTGACAAGACAATGTATACTCATGTTCCTTTGACGAATGCTCATCCTATAACTGTACTCTTATTAGTGAGTCTTTCTCTTACTAAATCTCTCACTAGTGATGAAGTCATTAGAATGTAACTTATAAAAAATAAAGTAGGGGGCTGGAGCGATAGCACAGCGGATAGGGTGTTTGTCTTGCATGTGGCCGACCTGGGTTCTAATCCCAGCTTCCCATATGGTCCCCTGAGCACCGCCAGGAGTAATTCCTGAGTATAGAACCAGGAGTAACCCCTGTGCATCGCTGAGTGTGACCCAAAAAGCAAAAAAAAAAAAAAATAGAGTAAAAAGAGGCCTCTGGCAGTCATTCTTTGCCTGGAGCCAGAATGAGCCTTGGTCCTCTGTGCATGCTCTATACCTTCCTCATGTATGTTTTATCCCCGTGCTTCCAAGGAAGAATATTCATGCAACACTCCTAACACTCAATTCTGAATTTCTTCAGGAGTTTTGTACTGTTTTCCTTAAAGACTGACTCAGAAGACATTCCTACCAACAGTGGGTGAAGGTTCTTTCATCTGTGCCTCAATGCTTGTTTCTCCTCTTTGTGATATGTGCCAGCTTCAGCAGTGTTAGGTGTTGACTCATTGTTGCTTTGACTTGCATTTCTCTGGTGATAAATGATCAGGGTTGCTTATTCATCTACCTACTGGCCATCTGTCTTGAGGACCTCTGGACTTCCACTGCTGTGCTTAAAAGAGATAGAAGGGGCTGAGGGAGGAGAGTTCAGAGGATGGTTGAGTAAAGTTCTTCCCTTCTAGGCACTGCAGGTGGTTGGGAGCACCAGCAGGAGTGATCTTTCAGCACAGAGTCAGAGGTAAACCCTGAGCACCTTTCAATCTGGTCCCAATAGCAAAAAAAATAGAATAGAGGAATACAACAATTATAACATAAGAGAGTGGGAAAAATTATATTCAAGTAATTTTATAGTAATTTGCTTACTTTTATTTTTTGTTATTACCATTCTGATCCTTACTTTACTTCCAATTCATTATGATGATGATGATGATGATGATGATGATGATGAAGATGATGATGATTATTATTACCCAAGAAAATATTTCTCTGGGAACCTTGTTCTAGCCATCTTGCCATTGGGTCTCTTCCTGTTGTTCTACCTGGCTTTGATTTTTGCTCATTCTTTGTTGCCCTGATGAGTAGACAGGCAGTCTTTGAGGCAGCTTGTGTTGCTCCAAGTGTACAGAAGAAAAAAAAAACATATCCTGCAGTTATTTTGCTCTCTTGGCAAGCACAGAGAGCAGCTTTCAGTGGAAAGCTTTCAGTGGAAACTGCCTTATTATCAAAGCTGCTCCTCCTGTAAGCAAAGCGGTTAAAAAAAAAGAAAAAAAATAGCCATAACAAACAGCTGAAGAATGCAAGATTGAGCTTATAATTTTCTATTTCTGATAAAGTCACACTACTGGTGTCACTTATGGATAAAGCTATTTATTCCCATAATTATTTTATAGTTGTGACCTAATATCTGACAAACTTTCTGTTCCATCCCTGTGAAAGTGGGTTAAACTCTGAGCTTGTGGCTACTTGAGAATTGGATGAAAGATTTGCACACAAAATGTAGAAGCTTCAGTAGTTCATATTTTTTGTACAGTTCAAGTACTTGTGTAGTACCCATGTATGACATCACTTGTTACATCACTGGTTCCCAGACCTGTGATCAACATACTAAATACTGTCACTCACCTTTTGTTCACCTCCCGGATGACTTGATCTTGTCCCCACAGTGCTCTTTATCCAGTATTCTTGTTCCTAGTCTGAAATCTGCACAGAAACTCTGTTCCCTGTCTCTGATTGCTTAGTCTTGCTGCTGTGTACCCTATCTCTGTCTTCCCACCTCAGCTCCCTGTTGGCCCAGCCTTCCTTAGTCTCTGCCCATAGCCACTTTGGGTGGGTGGGTTGCCTATGTCCTAAAATCTATCTGAACAAAGGTGAAGAGGAAAAATGTGAGAGATTTCCTGTCTGGGATCTTCCTTTGACCTTCTCCTATCTCCCATCCCCAGCCATCACATAATCATCATCTACTTTAGATACCTTCGAGGTGGGATTTATCAACTGGATCAACTCCTTCACCTAGCTGTCCGCACTTCCACTCTTACTGTATCACTACTAGAAAATATTGTGTGTAGTTTACGTCCCATGTCTGCTTAGAAACTGTCTTTGTCATTTGTTTGGTGGAATAACGTGTCTATCTGCAAATTTTAATGCTGGCGTTCCCTCATTCTCCATACCTCAGTACTTACCATGTTTGGAAACCAAAACTTTTTGTTTGCTGGCACCCAATATGATTGCTGGCACCCAATCATATGGCACCCAATATGGTCCCTCAAACTGCCCTGGGAGCGATCTGTAAGCACAAAGCCAGGAATAAGCCCTGGGCAGTGCCAGAAGTGCCCCTCCCCCAACCCAAATAAAAATAAGGATATTAAGGTCAAATAATTATTCGGTATGCTTGATTTCCGAATAAGAAGAGAACGTAGAGGGACACACTAGAGGTCAGGACATGTGAGTGCACACCCAGTTGAAGGCCATCAGAAGAAACCAAACCTGTCAATACTATGATACTGGATTTCTACTTTCCAGAACTATGAGAAAATAAAATTAAGTTAAGCAGCCTGTGGTATTTTGTTCTGACAGTGCTTGTAAATGGATACCACAGACTTCCCAGTTAGTAAGGTTGTGTCTTCTGAATGAGATTTTGGTGACTCTAACTTATCTCTACTATTCTGAAGATAGCAGATCTTTGATGCTTCAGTGAGCTTTTTTTTCCTAACTTGCTTTTACATTTATAACATTGCACTAAAGCTAAGTGATTTCTGTTCTCATTCTCTTGTTAGTATGATAGGTTTCACTTAGTTGCATTTTTCATTTTTCTAGACATTTTGAGTGCATTTGCTAAAATTGAAATATGAAACTTAGTAAATGAATAAATAATGATTTGATGACATCTGCTGCATGGTTGAACTTTCATTGATCCTTAAGAATGAGATATTTCAGTAGAAGATAAGTCAAGGATTTCTATAGGTCTTATTAAATATGATGCAATTTAAAAACCTATATCAAAAAGTACATTCTCTGGTCATCATGAAGAATGATAGAATGACACAGTCAAGATAATAACACCTGTTTTAAATCTTTGCTCTCCTCTCGGAAGCTGGGTAATATTGATAAAGATAATGAATTATATTTAATGCTATATTTTCAAGTCTAAACAGTAAGAATAATAATGGTGTCACACAGTTTATAATGTTGTGGTTACTTAATAAGTTAGTTAATAGCACAGCACCTGACTTATGATAAATACCCCTTCATCTGAGCTTAAATTATTATTCTCCTTAGTCCTATTTCTTACTGGTTTAAAAAACATTTGAATTAGTATTCTTTCTACTGACAATATTGTAATAACAATTACAATAGACTTTCTGTCCATGAACTCTACAGACATTCTGGATGGTTATTTGTTGTGAGAACCATCCTATTTATACAGGATATTTAGAAAATCTATAGTCTCTGTATCTTAGATGCTATTAACATTCTTTATAATGGCAACTTAAAAACAACTCAGATAACGCCAAATGTCTTCTTGGAGGCAAGCATGACCCCAGTGAAAGAATTTGATTGACAAAGTTTTGTTTGGATAAATAACTGTTCTGTTTTCTGCTTCTTAAGCATGACTTTCCCCCAGCTGAGGGATTGATTTTGTTGTTGTTTGTCGCGGTGGCTTATTTTGCTTCTCATAAGTTCTTTGGTTTGACTTGTCCCCTTGTTTGTTTTAGTTTCCTTTGCCAGTGGAGTTGAATCTTTAGAAATTGTGCACAAGGAACCATAGGAGCACAAATGTTTTGAATAGAGTTTTTGGGTTCTTACTGTAGAGGTCCAGAACTGGAATTGCTGGATTATGTGGCAGTTTAATTCTTTTTTTTTAAATAAGCAGTGCCCATACTGTTTTTCAGAAACTTTTAACTGGTCTACATTTCCATCAGCAGTGGATGAGGGTTCATTTTTCTCCCTCTATATCCATGCCATCCATATTATCTTCATTGTTTTAGAAGTCAGTTGCATTGTTGTGAGGTCTTAACTCATTATTTTGATTTGAATATCTTGATTATCAATGATATGGGTCATATTTATATATACCTATTAGCCACCTATGTGTCTTATTTAAGGAAACTTTTATTAATCTCTTCTCCCAAATTTTTGGTGTTGTTTTTTTCTTGTTGAGTTTCACCAGTGCCTTACAAACACTCTTGTCAGAGGAATAGTTGGCAATATTTTCTGAGTCTTTGTTATCTTTGTTGTATTTTTATTCTGCTTACTGTTTCTCTTGTTGTAAAATATTTCTTAATTTGTTATAATTCTGTTTGTTTAACTTTGAGTCTGTTTGATTATCCAATGTCACTGAATCATTGAAGATACTTACAGATTCATTGACTATGTTTTCCTAAATATAATTTATAAATTCAGGTCTGATATTGAGATTTTTCATGAGCTTTGAATTGACTTTTGTAGATGGTATGAGATTGGGGTCAGAGTTCATTTTATATGTGATTTGCAAGTTTTCAAAACTCCATTTGTTGAAGAGGCTCTTTTGCTTCACATCATGCTTTTCACTTCTATCTGCAAGACCCACTATCCATATACCAGAGGATCTACAACTAAACTTAAAATTCTATCCCATTGTTCTGAGAGTTTGTCTTTATTCCAGTGCCAGGCTTTCTTAATTATGGAAGCTTTATAATTTAAATTTATTAAAAGAAAAGACTCATAATTTTTTCTTGAGATCACTTTGGCCTTTCGGTGGAACTTTATTATGCTTTATAAATTTCAACAGCACTTTGTCCATGTCTTTAAAAATGTCTTGGGAAAAGCAGAGATCACGTGTGAGGTGATTAAACAAATATATTCTAGTAGGGTAATTTAAAAGATAACCCCATAAATAACCCAGATGAAACTTGGTTTACTGATGGCAGTAACTTATTTCATGAAGGGATTAGAAAAGTTGCTTATGCTCCTTGAGTCTAACAAAATAGGGAAAACCAGAGTCTTTCAAAGGGGCACTTCAGCTCAAAAAATAGAATTGATTGCTGTACCTTTAGTCTGCTAGTTGGCTTAAGTTCTTAGGTTAAATATATATACTGATTCTAAATATGTTTTCATAGTGTCATATGCTCATGCCATAATATGTAAAGCAAGGAAATATTTAAAAGTTAAAACAGTCCAATAAAGCATGGAGAAGAAATTTTAAGGTTATTAGATGCTCTAGGAACCTACCCAGGGAAGACTGGCAACTTGACAACTTGACTTCATACAACTGCCTAAGTGATTAGGTACAAATATATTATATATATATATATATTTGAAATATATATATATGTTTTTTTGTTGTGGGGAGGATTTTTTCTTTTCTTTCATTTTTTAAAATTTATTTTATTGAATCACCATGTGGAAAGTTCCAAAGTTCTCAGGCTTATGTCTCAGTTATACAATGCTCAAACACCCATCCTTTCACCAGTGCCCATATTCCACCACCAAAAAAAAAAACCAGTATACCTCCCACCCTCCACCCCCTAACCCCCCCCGCATAACTGATAAATTTCACTTCCTTTTCTCTTTACCTTGATTACATTCCATATTTTAACACAAAACTCACTATTGTTGTTGGAGTTTCAACACAGAACTCACTATTCTTGTTGGAATTTATCCCCCAAGAATATGGCCTTATTGACAGAGAAACATTTGATAATTAGTTTTCCACTGATGAGAATGAAGAGATATAAAGGTTTAGGATTTCGTTATTTTATTAATTAAGTCCAGGGATATTTAAGTTGGAAATTGAATCATTTCCCTTCCTGAAACAGCATGGAGCAAAAGCTTAGTTCACAGTCTGGAGACATGGATGCAAGCACTCGCCAACCCCAAGTAATATAGCTGGCTCTGGATCCTGGTGGTTCAAGCAGCAAAGCGGCTGTGCAAAGGCATGGCCACCTGGGTCGAATCTCGGCAGATCTCAAGCTGGCACCGGCCCCGGCCCGAGACTGCCTAGAAGTCCCACTGTTTCAAGTTCAAAACACATTTTTTTTTCCCGTGCCACCAAGTTCATACCTGTTTAAAAGTTCCATAAAATGGTGGACACCAAACCACTTCCTCCCGGAGGGAAGGAAAACCAAGGAAGAAGGATATTTCCTCCGTTAGCCAGAGTGGGGTAAAAGCTTAGCTCATAGTCTGGAGACATGGCTTCAAGCACTCACTAGGACTCCAAGTAAATAGATGGCTCTGGATCCTGGTCATTCAGCAGCAAAGCGGCTGTGCAAAGGCATGGCCACCTGGGTCGAATCTCAGCGGAGCTTGAGCCGGCACCGGCCCCGGCCCGAGACTGCCCAGGCGGGGGACAGTGTTTAACATTTTCACTGACAGTAGAAGTTTTCCCCATGACACTAAGAAAGCCAGAAAAGTGTCCAAAAAGTTAAGGAAATAATTTATAGATTTGGCTTAACCAGATCACTGCAGAAAGAAAATGGAATTTCTTTCATTTCTAAAGTCAGGGAAGATTCTGTCTTTGTTTTAAAATGGAATTATCAACCCCTTACAGTTTGGCATCCCCAACTATCAAGAAATATTTAGAAGTTTAATCATGCCCTAAAAAAGGCATTGGAAAATTATATCAAAAAAACACTTGAGCCTCTTGGCTGTAGCCCTTCTCAGGTTCAGCATAGCTCCTAAAGCAAAACTTCAGCTTAGTTTCTTTGAACTACTATGTGGCATTTGAGAGTTCAAAATGAGCAAAGTGTGTTATTAATTTAGGACAGATGCATCAGGCAGATCCAGAATATGGAAATACTGTTTTACCTCACTTGGAATTACTGCAACCCAAATTCAGCCTTGTAGTTTGGTATCACTAAACCTGGGGAAACCGGATTGCCTTTCCAACTACTGCCAGGGACCTCACTCAGCTGGGTGTTTTGGTACTGCTAAACCCACAGAAACTGGATTGCATTCTGACCAGCTACTACCTAAAGGGCAGCTGTACTAAGCACTGAAACTGCCATAAAACTGAATGGAATTTGTAGTTGGGTTCATCTCCAGAATAAAATCAATGCCATCTGCGTCATTCAGTGCCTAAATCCTGGCATGAGCAAATTGAACTATTGATATGAAGTTACCTAGGACTTGAAACTCCATTTTAAAAATAACTAGACCACTTTTCTCTAAAAACTAAGTGACAGTTTGTTGTATAAAAGGTCAGCAGAAACAGGAAATAACACTTTGAAAGTCATCAGAGCAAAATATAGAAACAAAGGCTTATTCTCTGTCTATTGTTTTCCTCTTCTCTGCCATCTCTGGGCCAAGGAAAGAAAACAGTTCTTTCTTCTCCAGGGCCGAATGTTTTTTTTTTTAAAAAAGATCCTCTCTAATCAATTTGATTCTTCAGACTGACAGCTCAAAAACCCTATAAGCCATTGCCTGACCCCATTAATACTAAGTAAAGAGGAGGTTTTACTCCCTTACAGAGGTAGGTCATTGCCCTTTGCCATTAGGAAGCAGTTACGGAAGATTTCAATCATGAACCCCTTAAGCACTTGAGGAGGTGAAATTTCTAGGGGCAGGAAATGTTGTAAACAGATAAATATGATTAGAACCATATTATCTAAACTATAATGATTTTTTAAAGAACAAAAGAATTAATGAAGAAAACAAGGCACAAAGATATAGCTCTAGTAGTAGAGAACATGCATTTGTTATTCAAGGCCTGAGTATGATCAGAGGCATTTTTTGATTTATCTCCCACACAACACAAACCTAAGTAACATTGTAGCAATCAGGCCCAAGCATATTAACTATTACACTTATCCCAACTATATGCCACTGAAATGTCCCAAGACTCTTGAGCACCATTGAGTGTAGTTAGTATAAAAATAGGATAAAGAAAAGTGAAAGATTGATAGTACATGATGAGGAGGGAGAGTTGTATCACAAAGTCTCCAAGAGAAGGAAGGAAAGAAACAGAAATCTTTTTTTTTTTTTTTTGTGTGTGTGTGTGTGTGTGTGTGTGTGTGTTTGCTTTTTGGGTCACATCTGGTGATGCACAGGGGTTACTCCTGGCTCTGCACTCAGGAATTACTCCTGGCGGTGCTCAGGGGACCATATGAGATTCTGGGAATGGAAACCCGGGTCGGCCGTGTGCAAGGCAAACGCCCTACCCATTGTGCTATGGCTCTAGCCCCAGGAAACAGAAATCTTAATTGAAAAAAAAAAAGAAAAGAAAAGCCAGCAGCTGAGGACTTCCCAAAACTGAGGAAGTAGAAATTAACTCTCTCTTTAAGAACTCACACAACGTGTCATTTATTTTATTGTTACACAAGGCCAAAGTATCTGGTGTACTCCCTCTCCCCCAAAATTTAATATTTTGTAGCAGTGGAAATATATTTTTGGCAAAAACTGCCCATGTGCATTTTATAGACAAAACAATTTTCACATCTCTCTTAGTGAGCGCAGAAGTTATCAGAGATGGAAATAATCATTATCTGATATTTCTCCCAAAGAACACTTTTCCTAAAATAGCACTGGGGATAGAAGAAAGAAATTTCAATATCCGTCAAACTTTCTTGACAAATTTCATGGTTAAAAGTATGAAAAGAGGATGCTCGTGGGGGAATTAAAAAGGTACTTTTGAAAAGAAAATGAACACTAAGTATATGTGTGTGGATACTTACATTCCTTCTAAATTAAGGAATCATTATATATTTTGTAACTTAAGAACTTACTAAAAGAGTGTGGGAGAGGAATCAAAGGTCTGGAGCATACGCTTTGCATGTCAGGATTCTGGGTTCCCTCCCAACATTGCAAGATCCCCGAACACATCCCAAAAAGACCTCTAGCACAGAGCTGAGAATTGTGCCAAGCATCATGTGGTGTGACATCCAAATAAGAACAATCAGAAACAAAAGTTGAAACAAAGGAACAAAGGTACAGTGCATATGTGTGAATGGCAAGGGATAAGGTATAGTGATTCATGTGGCTGCTTCCTCTTGAAGGTTATTTAAAATTATTAATATCTATCAGTTGTCATCCATTATTTTGCTGCTGCAAGAGGAGTACATCAAATTACTCGAATAGAGTTAAGAATATATACCACTTTTAAATATGCAGTGCATGTGTGTTTATGTTTTATTGGCTTATTCAATATCAGTAAAGGTACTCATACAATATTGTAAAGTTAAGAAAATGCTATTGAAGGGATTCAGAGTTCAGAATTTAGTAGGTGTAATAAAATATGACCATGTTTCTTCAATAAATAGTAATACAAACTAATACATTTCCCCACATAGTTGGTTCTTAGTATGTGATGTTTTCTGCTAAGTTTTGCATAAATCTTTAGTAGCAAGATAGCCAACTGGAAAAAATGTATTACTTCCTTATTGTTTGCTTGTCTAGAGGGAAAAGTTGTTGTTATCACTGTGTAGTTCCATATAGTTTTTGTAATTTTGAGATATTTCAAAATTATTCTGTTTTAATTTATTTCAGTATAAGCACAGTAGGTGTCTAAACTTATTAACCAAATTTCTTTTCTCAGTTATACTACATTTTGTTACCAATTTAATTAATTTTTGTTAATATATTTTTACAAATAGCTATCTAAAGAGAATTGTTTAGATTTTCTAGTTTTACTTTTTCCCTTTTTATTATTTTTGTCATACAGAGTCTACATTAGAGTCAAGACTGTGGAGAAAGTGGGACAAGAAATTTAGCATCTGTGTAACTTTTCCATACATCTCTGCTCAAAACGTTTTTGTTAATAATGGTGTGACACAGATGAACTACTTGAAATGGGGAAAAGTGAACTTGTGGGCGGAAGAGGGCTTGGCAGGTGGAGCTGCGAGCGGCAGAGGTGGTATTGATCACACTTTCTCTGGCTTCAGGGCCATGCTCTTTGCTCCAGAACTGTGCTGCTGAGTAACGTACCTCCCTAGCAGAGAAAATGAACATGGGTTTCTTATCATGATGCATTGATTCCCAGTGGTAGGATCTCTGAAATACTTTTATTGATGGCTAAATATTTCAGAGAGTAATGAAACACCAATTGCTTCCCAGCATTTTTATTTTTATTTTTCATTTCACAAACCCTTAAGGAATTCCCCTTTTGGTGCTGAAAAATTTCTGCCAATTTAGTAAGGGAATATAACTGAAATATGAAAGAGTTAAGTATTAGACATGAAGAAGTGTTCAAAGACGAAATATGTAAATATGACACTGATCTCTATTTGAGACTTAACAGTAATATCACCATATGCATGCATGATATTAACTACATATTTGGTGCATTTGGGAGATATAACAGAATAAATGAGATTTTTTTATGAGAGCAAACAAAATTTTTTACTACATTTATTTTTGTTATTCTTTTTTTTTCTATATAGTCATCATCTTCAAGATCAATTAATTGTCATTTAGAATACTTGTGTTTATACCTTGATCTACTGGAAAATACCCCAGTATAGTATAAAACAAATCACTTTTGGTTTGCTTCAGTACAGAAAGTTGATTTTTATGTCTTTTTTGTCTTTTTTTATAGCACAGACAGTATTTGTTGTCTCCCATGTGGCCCAGGACATAGAACATTCCAGTCTCGGGAATAGAATGTCATCTTGGAAACTTTGGGAGCATTATGTCAGACTTGGAGGTGGTTTTCAAATGAAAGAGAGCAGTGTTTCTATCTCTCAGTAACAATATCTGTCCTATCACCTCATGAATCAGACATGTCAAGGTGGAAATAAGATAATACCAAGGGCATCAGATGTGCACAATGTCCTGTAGACTAAACCTTCCTAAATTTCACTCCTATTTAAGCTCAACTACTGAAAGGAGTAGGTGGTGAAAAAATATCTCATTCTCTCTTGGATGTAACACCTTTGACAATTACTTTTTAATTAGTGTTTAAATCAATTAAAGGTTGTCTTTCATTTAGCCTTTTCCTTTTAAACAGAGTATACAAATTTGTTGATGCAACTTAGTGTTAAATAGATGCAGGTCTTTAAGATATATGGGTTGAAGATTCCTATCTAGGTAAATACAAATTTACCGAACATGTGAATTATGTATTGTTTATTTTTTATGTAAACCATGTCACTCTCTGAATTAGGCAAATAGTTTATTCTGGGAGACAGTATATCCTAACTTTAGACTTTCGGAATACTATTTAGAAATCACATTCATCTATAAATACTGTATAATTCTCAGTGTTCACACCTTTTAGCAAAATCAGTTAGGATGCATTTGGTTTGAATGTAGTAATTTTTACTTTTTTATGGTTATACTAACACTACCATCTTAATGTGCTTGTCTGATGGTAATGAACACATATTTGCAAAAGACTAAATGTCTTAGCAAGACACAGACCTCAGTCTCTGCAGATTATTCGATAACTCAGCTATTCATGTTCTGTTTTAGCTACCTGAGTTTGTTTTCCTGCACATAACCCCACTTCTCTATGTTTTTATGTGCTTCTCATCTTTAAAGTGGTTTGCTGTCATATTTGTTTGCTCTGCTTTGCATATGATATAAAAACTGCTAATTCAAATGTATTATTATCTTCTAATTTGTCTTAAAATCTCATCTAGTTATATTTTTTATCTTTATAAAACTCCCCTAAGCAGAAATAAAGGTAACTGAAGAATAACCTGAGTTCAGATTTAGTTGTTCTTTTATTTTCTACTGGGATTGCTTACAGGGCCTAATGTTTACTGAATTCTTTGATGTTCTTGTTCCTTATATAAAATTGAGCAGTATTTACATATAATATGCACACATTCTCCTATATTATTTGTTTTAAAAACTAATGCAACAAAAATATTGTAATGTTTAGGGAACAGTGATAAGGAAATACAATTTTACTTTTTCAGCAGAACTCAGCCCTCGTCAGCCTAGGTAGTGTGTATTTTTGATCTTTAGTTACTTGAATAAGCAGATGCAGATCCTTTGGATATGGAGGTTTATATTTGTTGTGTTTAATAAAATAGAATATTTTACTGGGAGAAAGAATCTTGACAGTTAGGACTGGCTTCTCTATGAACGGGTTGAATCAATGAGATACAAATTCGTAATTCAATTTAGCTGACACTGCAAAATCATCTAATATGGCACAACACTAGAGGTTCAATAAATGCTCCATGATGTTGGAAACATAGCTCAGTAGTCATGGACATAAAGTACTGTACCAGATTCAAACCCTGGCGCAAAGTGGCATCCTAAGGCTGTGGCCTTAGTAGATTTTGTTTTGAGGCCCAGCGAATTCTGCATCATCTTCAGAGACTACCTCTGAACTGCACTGGGTAGCCTTGAGCCCTCTGGTCATTGTTTAGAAGGCAAACCAAACACACAAACGAAGCCCACAGCTTTTCCCTCACTCCCTTTGCCATTTGTCTCCTCTTCTCTTTTGTTTCTTGTCTTGCTCTTTGAAAAAAGTAATTTCTTTTTTTTGTGGGGAGGAGGGATATTCTACACATGCTCAAAAGGGTCCCGCTTGTGATTCTCTACCCACCTGATAGGAGGGTAGATCAATTTAAGAGCCTGAGATTGCAGTGCTGCCTCCACCCCTCTCTGTCTGGACTCCATAGGTCAGCCTGGCGGTGCTAGGGCTCTCTAGGACAGGCCTGGTGGTGCTTGGGGGACTCCAAGGCTACACCAGGTAAAGTTCAGTGCATCATGAGGTGCCGATATTCTCCTCCAGATCAGGACCATGCTAAACATGCAGCCTAATAACTATAATATCTTCCTACTCCCCAAAGAATAAATTTCTTTGGGTGGGTTGGGGGGTGGGCCACACTCAGTAGTGCTCAGGGCTTACTACTCTCTTTGCTCTCGGTAATCAGTCTGGGTGGGCTCAGGGAACCATATGGTTTCCTGGGAACTAAATCTGACTAGGCTACATGCAAGACAAATGACTTACCTGGTGTAGTATCTTAAGACCCCCAGTTGAGTAGTTTTCTTAAAACATAAAATATATTTTTACTTTTTTTTTCTTTTTGCTCTTTGCGTCACACTTGGCGATAAACAGGGTTACTCCTGGCTCTGCACCCAGACTTTACTCCTGACGGTGCTCGGGGGACCATATGGGATGCTGGGAATCAAACTCGGGTTGGCTGAATGCAAGGCAAATGCCCTACTCATTGTGCTATCACTCCAGCCCCATAAAATATACTTTTAGATTAGTACTGTTGTCCAAATCTATTTGTAAATCAATCAGCATTATGTTAGTTGATTCACATTCCCTTCTGTTTCCAGGATTCCTGAGGAATAAATGACAATGGTTTAAGCTTTTTTTAAAAAAATAAATATATATACATATGTAATGTTACAGGATTTCAAGCAAAAATCAAATTATGACTTGATTTTCAAAATATTTGCCTTTAATTTTGATGCCTTTACCTTCACATATGAAAAATGGGGGAGGGCACTATTTGTTTTATTGAAAAGCATAAGACAAATGACAAAAATGTAGTACCTTATGCTCCTAGGATAGTCATATACATATACTTTATTACTAAAAACAGCATTAGGATATTTGACTATGTTATTTCCATTATCCTGCTAAATCCACTTCAGAATAAATTGCTGATGTAGATAAGCCAAATCTAGATCCACATATTTATGGTCAATTAATTAAGGTGGCTGGGGGGGGAGTAAAAGCAAGATAGTACAGTGGAGTAATGGCATCTTTTAAAATATGATGCAGAATGATTAAACATTATATGCATAAACAATGAACCTTATATCATAATTGATGCAAATATTAACTCAGAACCAGATCACAGACCTATATATAAAACCTTAAGCTAAAAACAGTTCAATAATAGAATATTGTAAACAAAACAGCATTTCTATTTTAGTCAAATTTTCTTAGAAATAACTCCAAAGAATATTAAATAAAATGAAGTAACAGAATCACCTTCAGCAAAAATAAAGCATCTGCTCTTCAAGACACTGTCAGGAGAGCAAAAATACAATCAACCAACTTGTAGAAAGAAATCGAAAGTAATTCCAAAGCGTATAGACCTGATAGAATTATTTTATCTGGATTGTATAAAATTTTCACAACTCAATTAAAAAACCCAATTAAAAAAGAACAAAATACTCGACTAGAAATTTAACCAAGAAGATACATATCTAATAAGTACATGTAAATATTCTCACATCCTTAGTCATTAAGGGAACACAAATTAAACCAAAATTTAATGCTATTCACCTATTAAAATGATTAACAATAACAAAATTAACATGTGCCAGTAATCATGTAGAGCAACTTAGACACTATTGAACAACCTATTATTGCTGGTAAGAATATGAAATGGTCTAGACTGGAGAGAACTCTCTTTTTTTCTTTTTGTTTTTGGGGCACATCCAGTGCTGCTCAGGGCATTCACATGGTGCTCAGGAGTCACTCATAAGAGTGTTCAGGACAAGGTCATAATGTAATTATTATATAACCCCAGCATTTTCATTGCTATTTATTTACCTAGGGGAAGTAAAATGAATAAATAAAATTAGGTGGTGATGAGTGGATAAACAACTTATGTAATCCATATGTGCAATTCTTCTTAGCAAATTGATATAAAGTAACTATTGATAAGTAAAGCAATGTGGATAAACCTAAAATCCCTTTTGCTACTAGATGCAAAAATAAATGATTCTTAGTATGTATTATGCTGGAACAAAGCCTTCTTTCAGATAATGAAACTATCAGTGATTGTCAGAGTGTGATATTACCCATAGAGGGTCAGATTTATACAAAATGGTGCAAGGCAATCTGTCATACCATGAAACTGCTCAATATCTTGATGCTGTGTGTGTTTTCAGAAACCATGGAAGTTCAATATCAAAAAAGGGTGAGTTGAAAATGATAAAAGTATATCTGGCTTTTCATATGTATTGCAAGGGTGGGAAAGGGATATCACCTATGTTAACCTTGGGGACAAAATTATAGGAACTAATGTTAAGCAGATTCAGTTCTAAATTTGGCAAATCCTCTTTTGCTAAGGATGATCAAGAAGTGGTTGTTTCTGATTAGGTTTAAAGAAGTTACTGGAAAAGGGAACTTACACTGGAGAACACTGCAGGAAAGGTCTTTAGACCTTTTTTTCTTCCTTTCTCCTGTACTTTGTAGTTTCCATAGTAAAGAACCAGAGTTAAGTCTTGCACACCTTTATATTCTTGCGAATATAAAGATACAGAGAAGGAGCTATCTTTTATTTCCCTATAGACAAGTATCTGTGGGTAAATTATGTGTTTAAATAAAGATCTCTTCATATCATTATATATCTATATCTATCTAGATATCTTTTTTTCTACATCTACTGGGGCCAGAGTGATAATACAGTTAATACAACGAGTAGGGCACTTGCCTTGCAACTGGCCAACCTGGGATAGATCCTGGGCATTGATATGGTCCTGAGAGCCCACCAGAAACAATCCCTGAGTGCAGAGCCAGGAGTACACCATGAGCACTGCCAGATGTGGCTGAAAAACATAAAGAAATAAAATAAAAAGATAAAAGAAAATAAAAGCTATATAATTGAATTCTCTTACATCTATATAGATCATATGTTCTCTGTATACTACAGTATATATGTATGTATGTATGTATGTATGTATGCTATAGTGTAGTTTCATCACTTTAAGCTCTGAAACTATACTACACCGTTGTACATAATAATACATTATGTATATAGGCATGTATATAAACTGAAAGCCTAACTCATCAAGTTACTGAACTTAAATAGTTTTTATTTGAAATTTAGAAAACTTAACTAGGCTAAAAATATGTGAAACAAATTTTACAATTAAGGAAAATTATGGCATGCTCAGAAAGCTTATATCACTTTTTTTGATGGTTACATAGGTATTTTCCACCAGTCCTTTGTTCTGTGATGTTTAATGACTTAGAATTTAAAATGAGTCTGTTCACGTCGCTTTAATATTGCCACCTTTCTAATCTATATCCTTAGGCAAATTTCTTTCTATAATGTAGCACTAAAGCACTGTCGTCCCATTGTTCATTGATTTGCTCGAGCGGTCACCAGTAACGTCTCCATTGTGAGACATTGTTACTGTTTTTGGCATATGGAATATGCCACAGGTAGCTTGCCAGGCTCTGCCATGCGGGAGGGATACTCACGGTAGCTTGCCTGTCTCTCCGAGAGGGACAGAGGAATCAAACCTAGGTTGGACACGTGCAAGGCAAATGCCCTACCCAATGTGCTGCTAGTTACTGAAAATAGTAGTTATGATATGGCCTATTTCACAGGATAATTATGATTTTAAAAAAAGAATGTAAATAGCATTGTTTGTTATATGAGTACTCATGAAATATAGCCTATTTTCCTTTGATTTGGATTTTGCTTGGAGACCAGACTTGGTGGTGCTCAGGGCTCACTCCTGACACTGTGCTCAAAGCTTACTCCTGTTGATGTGTGGGGAGGGGGCCCATATGAAGAGCCAGAAACCAAACCAGAGCCAGAATGGTTCAAGGGAAGCACCTTAACCCCAGATCTATATCTCTCCAACCCTGAGTTTAGCTTTTTTTGATCATTCCAAAACTTTGTTTACAGGATCCCTGAGCTCAGCACTGCCAGGAGTGACCCCTGAGATCCAGAAATAGCCCCCAAGCATTGCAGGTTATGGCTTCGAAACACACCCAAACAAATCTAGACAGAAATAACATTGAACAAAATCCCGGGATTTGAATCTAGGCTGACAATGGGTAAAACCTCAGTGTTTAAAGTATCTTTAAGATAAATAGATCTTGATAACAAAATGCCCCTTATTTATTTCTTTTTCTGAATTTCCTTTTTTTACAAAATCTGAGAGCACATTTCTCCCACAGTGTTTGGGGTGATGAAAAGCACATTTAATGGAATAGTTTTTCCTATTATTGTACTGACAAATAGACATAAGGGTTTGACACCTCTTTCCCCATGTATCACTTTCTTCCACGTGATAATTTCACATGTTCATACTCTCTTTATTTGTACTCACAATATTCTTTCTCCTTTACTCTCTGCATATGGATTCAATACATTGCTTTTGCCTAGAATTTTATTTCCTTTTTTTTTGCTTTATGACAAACACATTGACCATTTTACTATGCAATAATCATTAGAAACATTTTTGCGTATAATGATTCCTAGTCTTTACTGTTATCCAAAGGAAGCAACTTTGTTTTATTCATTCACTTTCTAAATAATCATTATTATACTACTGTTATTGCACTGTAGCACTGTCGTCCCGATGTTCATCGATTTGCTTGAGCAGGCACCAGTAATATCTCCATTGTGAGACTTGTTACTGTTTTTGGCATATTGAATAAGCCACTGGTAGCTTGCCAGGCTCTGCTGTGTGGGCAAGATACTCTCGGAAGCTTGCCAGGCTCTATTGTGCAGGCAGGATACTTTCAGTAACTTGCCAGGCTCTCTGAGAGGGATGTAGGAATCGAACCCAAGTCGGCCGCATGCAAGGCAAACATCCTTCTTACTGTGCTATTGTTTCAGTCCTACTATTGTTATTAACTACTATATTATTCTATTCTTATTATGCTATTCTTATTATCTTTATAATTTTATCTTGCTAAACAAGTTTTACAGTACTGTTAATAGTAGGGTTTATTCATAAAACATATAGCATACCCTCTATCAGCACGTCCACTTCCCTCCACCATTGTCCCATTATTCTGCCCCCATCCTAATTGTTTCCCTGCTCCCCTTCCACAGTCCCCCATGGTAAGCTTCATACTATAGACTAGTTTTTAGTTTCTGTTGTTTTTGAACATTTATTGTTTCTGTATTACATTTCTTTATATCCCAGATATGTGAGAGATCATTCTGTCTGTTTCCTTTTGAATATAATGCATATACCACACATACTTTTTATGTGTATGTTTCATACATACATCATTGTGACACCAAACCCATCACTAGAGAGCCAACTGCCCTACAACAGTGTCCCTGCAAGTCACCCATCCCATGTAAGCCCAGTTTTTATCATTTTCTTATTATTTTTCTTTTTATTACACATACAGAAGAGAGATTTTTTTTTCTTTTTAGGTCACAACCAGTCATGCTCAGGTATTACTCCACTACACTCAGGAATTCCTCTTGGCGGTACTTAGGGCATCATAGGGGATACCAGGAATTAAACCCTAGTCAGCCTTGTGCAAGCCAAATGCCCTACCTGCCCCCGAGATCTATTATTTATATGTGGTGGTGGAGACACCTACATAGATATAGATGAATAATGCCAAACTCCTTAAATTCCACAAATTGTAAATCAATGCTGTTAATAAAATATTCAAAAACTGTTATTTCAAAAATATCTTTACAAAAATTTTTTGTACACTGGTATAGAAATTTTAAAATTGTAGTAATTCTGTGATAATAAATTTTAAAATTTACATTGAATAGGTAAGTCTTACAATGTAAATTTTCAGTAAGAGTGATGAGAGTTAAGGAAACTTCAAGGGGAAAAACCTTGTTGTAGAAAAATATGAATGTATGTTTGAAAAAAGAATATTTGTTTTATGTCATAAAATATTATAAAGACTGCTTAATTATCAGAATAAAAAGGGAAAATATTGTAATAAAATCTCAATGGACTAAAACTCCTGACATAGAACATTCAATATGAATCAAATGTTGAATCTAATATTAAAATGTATAAAATCCCTTAGCAATCCAGGAGTAAATATACATTTCCAAATTTTGTATAGGGCAACTTTTAAGTGCCATGAGTGAATGCTATACTCAGGGCCAAGTGCTAAGCAGTTTGTCATGTGTGTTAAAGAAGTTCCTTGAATGTCTCTTATAAAACTGTTGTCAAGGCTATGAATCCCTTAACCTGTTTCTTCTCCCTGAAGCTCTGTGTCATTCCTTCAAATGTGAGTAATAATTTAACTTTATAAGGTATTCTGTTGAGTGTTCATTTCGTTGAGTTTTTGTACTATATCCAGCCCCCCAATTCTCTTATGCTTCTTAGAGTCTCATTTGATAGGTCTGCTGTGATTCTTATGGACATAAGTTCAATTGTACATAAGTTCTATTTTTTATCTTGCTGCTTTCAATATTCTGTCTCTATGTAATTCTGATTATAATGTGTCTTAAAATTTTTCTATTTGAATCTCTTTGACTAGGACCATTCTGGCTACTTTTATCTGGTTGTCTATATTCTTTAACGCTGGTAAATTCTTGTCAATGATTTCTTCAACTATTGGTTCTTCATCAAATTTGCTTGCCTGTTCCGGTACTCTGAAGATTCATAGATTGTTTCTCTTGAACACATATGTGATATACTGTTTATTTCTTTTCAAACCATTTTCCATCTACTTCTCTTTCCTAGACATAATGTTCATCTCATTTTGGAGTGCTTTGACCTCAGCTGCTGTTATTCTGCTGCTTAGATCTTAAATTGATTTTTTTTTTTTTTTGGTGGCACCTACCATCCTCTTCATTTCTGTCATTACCAATGGTAGTTTTCTCATTTGGGCTCTTATACTTCTTATTTGTATTTTACTGTCAGTTTTTAAACACATTTAACATCCTCACTGTGGTCTCACTGAAGTCATGCTCGAAAGCTACAGACCTGGTTAGTACTGGTTGGCACCTTCCTAAACATTTTTTACACTTACCGAACTTGGTGAAATTCTGCCATGGGTTCTGTTGGGTTCCTGCTGCACTCAGGTGGATCTTTGCAGTTATTCCAAGAGTATCTCTGAAGGATTAGGCTGGGAGGTTGTCTTTTGCTTCCCTGCCCATCTTTACCTAAGAGATGTGAGCAGCGTGAGATTTGATGAGTATAGATGGAGGTTTCTGGGACCAAATCGGAAGGGAGCAGATTTTGTCACCCTTTGCAGAAGGCCTTGCTTATCATCCAAGAGATTAATCTCACCTTAAAGTGGGAGGGCCAAGCAGAGGTTTAGGAGATGTAGAGCTGGACCCACTGGTATGGCAGAGGCCAGGTGCAGAAGCTGCCAGAATCTAGCTAGAAAGAAGAGGAATCCACCTCCATTTACCTGAAGTTCCCAGATGATATCTGGGAGAATAATCTCACTTGAAAGAGTGGAGAGGCAAGGAGAGAAATGTGAGACTCAAAGGATCAGGAGATGTGAAGACTTTCTTAGTTTCCTTGTTTATATCATACCCTGCCCTCCCACCCCCAGTCCTGTATGATTTTTATACTAGTTTTCTGTGTTTTTTTTCTAGAATGTTTTCTGAGCAAGTGTGTTTTGAATATCAGATCAATGTCACTGTCATCCCATTGCTCATCGATTTGCTTGAGTGGGCACCAGTAACGTCTCCATTGTGAGACTTGTTGTTACTGTTTTTGGCATATTGAATATGCCATAGGTAGCTTGCCAGGCTCTGCCATGTGGTTGAGATACTCTTGGTAGCTTGCCTGGCTCTCCAAGAGGGGCAAACCTAGGTCGTCCGCATGCAAGGCTAACAGCCCTACCCGCTGTGCTATCGCTCCAGCCCTATTTTTTATCTTTGAGCTATGAAGTGACAGTCTCTGTCTCTGCTATCACTTCTTGAGGAAAAAGATGTAAGAATCATAAAGGAATATAAATTCCACCATGAAGTCACTGCCTGTTGATTAATTAAGTATTTAAAAGATTTATTAGTAAAATATTTTGCCTGCTGTCTATCACTTTAACGCAACTCTGAATCAAAACTTTTTTCACTGCATGTAAGAGATGTGTCTTAATCTCTGTACTATTTCTCTATATTTAAGAATATTGAATTTTAAAGAAAGGCTTTCAAAAATTTTTGATCTAACCAGAAGTGTGGTATTAGGGTAAAGTAGTGTCAACTGTTGCTTTACAATTTTGGTTTTGTTAGTTGTTTTGTGTTCATATCAGGGGTTCTCAGGGATTATTCTTAACTTGGCATTAAAGGGTTATTCTGGGAGGGCTCAGGGGGCCAGAAGGGGAGCCAGGTTTCAAAGTCAGGTCAGCTATGTACAAAGCAAGTGCCTTACCTTATGCACTGTAGGATGACATTACTTTGTCCTTTCCCTCCTTGCCACAAGTAGTTTGTCCCAGTTTTCCCTGGAGTTTAGGCTTACCCCAGTCACACCCATCAAGGTGTTCCCCCCCAGTCACCCATCAAGGTGTTCCCGACTCTCTCCCATCCCTTTGTTTAGCTATAATCACTTCTCCATGCTCTCTTCCCCAAAAGAGTTAATCCTCAGCTTTCCCTTAATCTGACTCTGCTAATTTGCAAGGTCAGACCTTCCTAGGATACTGAGTTTATATTATATAAGTTAATATTGCCTTTCTCCTCTTCTTGTGCCTTTTGAATAATTTACTTTAAAGCTATGACTGTTTTGTATAGACACAAGAAGACAATATTATGTTTTTATAACTTGGGAATTAATTGGCCTCGAATATTATTCCCTCCTGGGCATCTGCTTTCTCCACTTAAGCCTCAATTGCCCTAAGTTCCTAGCACCCCAAAACAGGGTCCCCGACGTGGGACAGGAAGGATCCAGGGCAAGCGGTGAGTTATGTGCTACCCTGGCATCGAGATGGGCCTGGCCAAAGTGCCTAATTCTTAACTATAAATTAAGAGCTTGATCATAGACAAATGCTGTCATGATCCAATAGTAATTATGAGACTGGGACCCTGCCAGGGATAGGAAAGACTGATCTGGCCTGAGCACTGTAGTCTGAGATTGAGATGGCCCCAGGAGAGCAATTCTATAAGCTTTAATGCATCTCTTATTGTGTCCATACAAAATAATTAATATTATGAATTCTTATATGTTTGCTGGCTGAGGAGAAGAGAAACACATTCATGGGATTTGTTGTACATCTTATGTTGTCAAGTTGTAAAGAAAACTAATGAGTGATTTCTTTTGGATAAAAATTAAGTTGGAAATGTCATCTGGGAGTAGTGTTGAATTTGGCATTTTCCAAATACATCCTTCAGCTTGATTTTAAAATATAGTGTCATCTTTATAATTTTAATCTAAGACAAAATATTGATCACCCAGTGCTAGGATGTAGTTTATACATTAGCTAATAAATGAAAGTGCTCTTATAGCTTCAGTTTTAAAAGATCAAAAGCCTTTTTTAGTACTTTTCAAAACCGAGTTTTTAGTTTTTGTGATTGAATTAAATTTCATTCTTCTTTCTGTACTTAAAATTATTGATGGTAGAATCCTATTAAATGAATAGGAACATAAAATCAAATATATTGCTTATGATGCCAACAAGACAATTTTAAGCTTTTGAGCTTATATTAAAAGAAATAAGCTATTTAATGGCTTTACTTAAAGTACAATGACCTAGGAAATATGAATTCCTTAAAAACTATTTTTTATGATACTCTAATGATAGTAAAGAGCATGAAGACAAAAGTATTAGAATATATATAGGATTTTTTTGAAAACCATAGGTTTAATCCCCGGCATCTCATATGGTCCCCCAAGCACCACCAGGATTAATTCTTGAGTACAGAGCCAGGAGTAACCCCCTGAGCATTATTGGCTGTGACCCAAAAAGAAAAAAGAAAAACAACAACAACAAAAAGCATAGTCAAGTGGATCATGTTATAAAGTGTTATATTGGAAAATATTCAACTGACTACATATATTAAAGCTTGTACATGAGGAATTATATATGAGTTAATTCATGACTGGAATTTCTATTACAGGCCTTTTATCTTACCAAAGTTGAAGAAGATATTTTTCAATAGGAAAGGAAGTTATTTTCTAAATTCTACAACAATTAAATATTGTCAAGTTCTTTAAAAGTACGCATCAGTTCGTGTTTTCTTATTTCCTCTTACTCTCTTTTTCATTCTTTAGCTATTTGTACAGTACTGACTATACGTGCTAGTAAAGTAAGATGAATACATAATAGGCAGTTAGAAAAATTTCCTAAGTGATTCTGCAATAGGCACACACTAATGGATGATATCTATTGAATATATTTTCAGCTCCATGGGAGAGCAAAGGAAGTCAGATGAGTAAATTCAGCCTGGAGCTGAATGGGAATACCAGCAGGGATGAACTGAATCAATGACAACAAATATTTGCATATGTTTTAAATCTATATGTATACGATATGTATAGAAAATTTATGCATTATGTATGTTTATGTATATTTGAAATTTACTAAGAAATTGGAAATTCTTTTTTATAGATTTTCAATTGAGGCACTGTAATTTATGATACTTGCTGATACTTTCATGCCACCATGTTGCCCACTACCCTCACTATTGTCCCAAAGGACCCTCCCATTCCACTAATAAACTCATTTTTGGGGACCAACTCTCCAGCTCTGTTTCCTTTTCACATTTGTTGCTTCCTTACTACATTACTTTATCGCCCGCATATGACAGAAATCATTCTGTGTCCCTTTCTCCCTTCTCAGTGACTTCACTTAGCATAATCTCCTCTAGTTTCATTCATGTAATGGCATATTATGTAATTTCATCCTCTTTTCCAGCTGCATATAATTCTTCTGTGTATATATACTACAAATGCTTGATCTATTTATCTGGAGTTAGAGATTTGAATTGTTTTTATATTTTGGATATTGCAGTTAGTGTTTCAATGAACATAAATGTGCCTATGTAATTTTGAATCAATGTTTTTGAATAAAGGGGAGATAGATGCTAAGAAGTGGAATTACCATGATCCTATCGGATTTCTATTCTTACGTTTTTTTGAAATTTCCATGCTTTTTCATAAACACTTCCATACAATATTCCCCCCAACATTTTTACTGTATCCTCACCAACACTGGTTATTTCCAGCCTAAAAAGAAAATACATAACAAAAATATCTACTATTCTTACTGGTGTGAGATAACATCTCATAGTTGTTTTAATAATGAGAAAGAACACTTTTAATATTCATATTAGGCATCTGTATGTCTTCCTAGGGAAGTATGTTGATGTACTCTTCCTATTTTGGATGAGGATGTTGAATTTTTTGTTATTAATATTTGTGTTTTATAAGCCATGGGTACTAACCCTATATCTGATATGTGTTCAGATCTTTTCTTCCTTTCAGTAGGATGTCCTTTTCTTTAATTTTAGCATTAAACATATTTTGCAATGCAATAGCTTTTTATTTAAGTCTTAAGTTCTGTTTGCTTATTGAAGAAACGTCTGAAGTTCATTTGCTCCAGTGTTCTGTATATCACTGTATCACTGTCACTGTCAATCCCATTGCTCATCTGTTTGCTCTAGCAGACACCAGTAACGTCTCCATTGTGAGACTTGTTGTTACTATTTTTGGCATATCGAATACGCCACGGGTAGCTTGCCAGGCTCTGCCGTGGGGGCAAGACACTCTTGGTAGCTTGCCAGGCTCTTTGAGAGGGATGGAGGAATCGAACCCAGGTCGGCCACATGCAAGGCGCCCTATCTGCTGTGCTATTGCCCCAGTCCATTCTGCATATGTTTTCTTCAATTTTTTATGGATTCTAGTCTAATCTCAAATTCTTCGATCCACCTTAAATTAACTTTTGAGAATTTCTTGGAGAGTTTTGTATGTGTTTTCTTCAGTTTTTATGGATTCTTACCTAATCTCAAACTTTTGAATCCACTTTAAAATAACTTTTGCAAATGCTATGAAATATGGTTCAAATTTTTTAACATGTGGTTATTCAGTTTTCCCAACACAATTTGTTTAATATTACTTACCCCACTTCATGCAATTAGTGACTTTGTTATAGATTAACTAACCATGAGTTTTTTTGTATTTTTTAAAAAATACCAATACTCTAAATTCTATTCTACTGGTCTGTAGTCTATTTTATTCCAATACTATGCAACTTTGAATTGTAGTAAAATTCAAATAATGATGTTTCATGATTTTCCCCCTTAGAATTGCTTTGAGTATTCCCAAGTAGTATTTGCTAACTATTTTATAGCTCCATACAAATTCTTGTAGTTTGTTGCAAATGCTAAAAGTAAGACTTTGGAGTTTTTTTTTTTTTTTTTTTTTTTTTTGCTTTTTGGGTCACACCCGGCGATGCACAGGGGTTACTCCTGGCTCATGCACTCAGGAATCACCCCTGGCGGTGCTCAGGGGACCATATGGGATGCTGGGATTCGAACCCGGGTCGGCCGCGTGCAAGGCAAACGCCCTACTCGCTGTGCTATTGCTCCAGCCCCCAGACTTTGGAGTTTTAATGGGGATTTTGTTGAATTTTTTTTTAAATTTTTTATTATATCACCATGTGGAAAGTTACAAAGTTTTCAGGTTTATGTCTCAGTTATACAATATTCAAACACCATCCCTTCACCAGTGCCCACATTCCACCACCAAAATCCCCAGTATGCTCCCCGCCACAGCCCCCCCACAACTGTATAACTGATGAATTTCACTTCATTTTCTCTCTACCTTGATTACATTCCATATTGCAAAACAATACTCACTATTGTTGTTGGAGTTTCCCCCCAAGGAAGACAGCCCTACTAAGGAAGCATTTGATAATTGGTTTGTCATTAAAAGATTGTATGTTTTTAGTTTTTAGAAAAGGTCGCGCGGCCGCGCGGCTCGGATGTGTTCCAGTCCCGCAACCCGGAGCCGTGTTAGTTGCTTCTCAGTGTCGCCAGGGCTCCATCCGGAGAAGGTGTGCCAGCTGTACCTCCTCCGTCTGGATCCCTGGTGTTGTTGGCCCAGATTTGGGTACGGAGCATTTCTCCGGCCGCGTTGCTCACCAGACTGCCTGGCCTCTTCTCTGTTGAAGGTGGGAAGATGGCGCCTGAATTTTATAATATCTGTTGTTGTAAGATCAATTTTACAATATAGATTTGTCCAGTTCTTGAATAGGGATTTTTTTTCTTTTTCCTGGTGTCTTCTATTTCTTTCAACAGTCACTTATAGTTTTCACTGTATAAGTCTTTCTCCTCTTTTGCTAAGTTGATTTCTAGATACTTGATGTTTTTGTACACTTAAAAAATACTTTATTAATGAATCACCATGAGATACAGTTGCAGACTTACAAACTTTTGTATTTTCAGTCATACAATGATCGAGTACCCATCCTCCACCAGTGCCCATTCTCTACCACCAATGATCCCAGCACCCCTCCCACCACCCCCACCCCATCCCCTCCACCCCACCCTGTCTCTGTGGCAGGGCATGCCCATTTGCTCTCTCTCTCTCCTTTTGGGTGTTGTGGTTTGTAATAGAGGTATTAAATGGCCATCATGTTCGGTCTGTAGTCTGCTTTCAGCGCGCATCTCTCGTCCCTAGAGGGTCCTCCAACCACCCTTTACTTGGTGGTCCCTTCTCAATCTGAGCAGCCTTTTTCCCCAGCTTCTAAACCGTGGAGCAATCAATATGGTCCTTGTATCTACTATTCTTGGGTGTTAGTCTCCCATTCTGTTACTTTATATTTCACAAATGAATGCAATCTTTCTATGTTTTTTCCCCTCTTTCTGACTCATTTCACTTAACATGATACTTTCCATGTTGATTGGACACTATTTTGAAGGGAGTTTTCTTTATTATTTCTTTTCATTATAGCTCATTAATTGCATATAGAAATGCTAAAGCACATGTTTTTGCATATTATTTTGTAGTCTGCTAACTTGATATAGTAGATTTTTGTTTCTAAAAAGATTTTTTTTTTTGTGTGTGTGTGTCTGTGTGGTCCTAGAAAATACTTTGCATACTGTCATGTTTTTTTTTTAGAAATAGTGATAGTTTGACTTATTTTCAAATTGGAGCCCATTTAATATATCTTCTTTGTTGTTGTGATAAGGAATTCCAAAACTATTTTGAATAATGTGCTGAGAATGGGCGTACTTGCCTGTGCATGAACTTTTAGTTCTTCAGTGTTGAATATAATATTGGCTATAGGTTTTTTTGTAGATGGTAGTAACTATCTTGAAATATTTCCTTCTATTCCTATTTTTTAGGAACATTTGTTATGAATGGTTGTTATATCTTCTCAAATGCCTTCTCTATGTCGCTTGACATAACTTCATGAACTACATCTTTCCTTTTGTTGATATGGTGTACTTCATTGATTGATTTGCATACATAAACCAACCTTGCACCATTTGCATGAAAACCACTTGATTATGGTATATAATACTTTTGATATTTAAAAAAATAGTTTGCTAAGATTTTGCTGAGAATCTTTTCATCCATGGTATCTTCCATCAGAGATATTGTTCTATGCTTATTTGTTTTTATCGTATTGTCTCTGTCTTGCTGTCAGTGTAATATTAGCTTCATGAAAGTTTCTAGACAGAATTCTTGTTTCTTCAGCAATGTGGGGTATGGACACTAAATTCTTTGAAGTTTTGGTAGAACTTACTAGTAAACCCATATGGACCAGGGTTATTGGTCCTATGGAATTTTTAATTACTGTTCCGCTTTACAAACTCATGATTGTTCTGTTCTGGTTTTCTATTTCATTTCCTTGTTCTAAGAATTGGTCTTTTTCTTTTCAGATTCTCAAGTTTGATGGCATAGCCTTGTTCATAGTAACCTCTTAAGAATTTTAATTTATATTTGAAGTATGTACTGTAATTTATCCTTTTTTATTCTGATGCAGTTTATTTGGGGTTTCTCTCTTTTCTAGTGTAATATAGTTAAGGGTTTGTCAGAGTTGTTTATTCTTTCAAAAAAATAAACTCCTGGTTTTATCAGCCTTTGGTATTGCTTTTTGTATCATTGATTTTCACACAAATATTTATTATAGTTTGCCTTCTACTTAGTTTGAGATTTCTTGTTTAATTTTTTTCTCCCCTAGTTTTTTGAGCTGTGAGATTAAGCTGTTGATTTGAGCTTCTGTGTTTTTCCTGGTGGGAGCTTGTATACTTCTTGACTGTTCCCTTATATTCTCCCTTTGCTGTATCCCATAGGCTAAGATGACTTTTTTCTTTATTTTTATTTACCTCATGAAATATTTTTATTCTTTGACACAACTGGCTAAAAAAATTTTGCTCAGTTTCCAAATGTTGGATCTTTTTCCACCCGTTTATCATATTAATCGCATGATTAAAAACACTGTAATTATGATTGATTTCTTCCATTGTGGCTTTGTGGTTTGAAAAGGTACTTGGTATGATTTCTATCTTTCTGTTTGCTTGCCTTTGGATTACACCCACTAGTGATCAGGGCTTACTCCTGGCTCTGCACTTGGGGATCACTCTGGTTAGGCCACCTGCTGTACTAGTGCTGCAGACACTGATTTCTATTCCCATGATTTTTTATGGGTATTAGACACCAGCCAAGCCTGATCCTAGACACTGGTCAATATGGTAGGTACCTGGGGCAATGAGAAAATTAAAGAATTCCAAGGTGTCAAAAGAGTTTGAGGGGATTCTAAAGGACATCAGACCATTGTGATCTATCTGAAAAAGTCTTTATAACAGCTGTCAGAGGATGCTTTCTGTCTCTGTGCATAGGGATCACTCTTGGCTTTGCTCAGAGTAGAACATATGGTCCTAGGATCAAACTCTAGTTAGTTGTGTGTAAGGCAAGTACCTTAACCACTATACTATCTTTCTGAGCTTTCTAACTTTTTTCATTCTTTGGGGGGAAGAAGGGGAGGTTAGAGGATGGGTTAGGCCATATCTGGTAGTGCTCAGGCCTTGCTCCTGGCTCTGTGCTCAGAGATCACTCCTTGCACAGCTTGAAGGACCATAAAGGGTACCTGGGATTGAACTTGGATTGGCTGTGTGCAATGCAAGTGCCTCACCCTACTATCATTTCAGTCCTTCAGTGATGCTTTCTTCACATATTTTCATCTGTGAAACAACTCATGTTTCAAAATAAAAGATTTTGCATACTTTACCATCTCCACTAACAGTTGCATTCTTGTAGTGAACACTTTTCAAATTATATTATTATTTAAGGACATACAATTCATAACTTTAATTTTTTTGCTCTTATATTTCATTAGCATTATGTACTAGGAGTGTGATTGATGAAAATTTAATCAAGGAAATTTTTACAAATATGTGCAGTATTAAAAGAAACTCAGAAAGGAATAATAAAGCTTGTGGAGTAGGCTTATAAATTCAAGATTGCTATTGCTTAAGCATGAAGAAAAAGCAATTTGCAGATACCTGTAATAAAAGAGGTAGCTTAAATTATAGCTGAGTTTGTATGAGAGCTCCACTCAGAAGAGAAAGCAAATTTTGGTAGAGAAAAAAAGCAAGCTGATATGACCTCTCTCAAACAGGCTGATCCTGCCTGTCTTTTAAACTGCCTACACAGAAGAGATTACTTTAGAACCTTGGAGCCATTTAATTCAATGCATAAAAGTCAGCCTCCAGGTGGGGCTTAAAAAACTCTAGAGAGCTAAGATTGTAAATTTGGGGGAACAAAGAGAGAAGTATAGCCAACGTGAAATTATATTTTTAAGAAAGAAGTTGATTTATATTGAATTCCACTGAGATATCAAGTGTTATAAGCCAATGCTTCTGTTTATATTCACAAGTAGATGCATTTTGCAAATAATTTCTAAGTTTTGTGTTTTTTGAATTTGTATTAGAAAAAACTTTCAAACTCACAGAAAAAATTGCAAAGGAATATTACAAAGGGAATCCATATATCTTTTAACTAGATTTATATATTTAAACTATTTTGCCTCATTTGCTTTTATTTGCATATTTCCTCTCTATATTTTATATTGGTTTGTTGAAAGAGTGTTGTTGATCAAAAAGATCTTTCTGAATTTTGACCTCAAACACAGTTAGGTATGAACCAAGCCTGGTTTGGGGTATCAGCATTTCCCAGTCACACCTGCTGGGTAAAGCCTTTGTCCAGAGTTAGGCATGAAAAATAACACACTGGATTTTGACAGAAGCCAACTTTGACACAGACTAAATTTCATGTATATTATTGTTCTATCCTTGATCCTTACTTCTAAAAATGAACATTAAATTATCTTAGAATTCCTTGTTATTCTTTTAGAATTTCAAGATTTGCTAGGAATGTTCCAGTTAATTGTTCTGGGTAAGTTGAAATAAAGCATGTATTATTAATTTTTGAACTGTTTTATTATAACTAAAATATTGCCATATTATTTTCATTGTTTTGTTTCTTCCAATGCACACAATATTTGTTGTGCTTCTTTTTTTGGAGGGGTCATACCTGGCGATGCACAGGGGTTATTTCTGGCTCTGCACTCAGGAATTCCCCTGGCAGTGCTCAGGGGACCATATGGGATGCTGGGAATCAAACCCAGGTCGGCCGCCTGCAAGGCAAACGTCCTACCCGCTGTGTTATCACTCCAGCCCCCTTGTTGTGCCTCTTGCGTCCGTCTTCAATCTTCATTTCAGAACTTGTTATTGTTCTTTTAAATCTTCTAATATTTTCTGTTATTGATTTTGCATCTTTTGTACAATGTTCCTAATGAAAATTTTATTTGAATCCATCTTCTAGTATGGGGAGTATATTTCAAAAAATAAATGGTATATACATGTGTGTAATATATTTATTATATATGATAATACATATGATATATTTGTATATGTATATTTGGGTCCTAGAGATCAAACCAGGGCCTCTAACTTCAAGGCAAGTGCTTTACTGCAAGTTATATTTGCTATTCCCAGTGGAAGCAGGCCACAACTGGAGGTGTTCAGGGTCTGTGCTCATTGCTAAGGACTGAACCTGGACAGTTGCATACAAGGCAAATAGCCTTGCCCCCAATTCTTAATAAACTCTTTTTCTATCTGTTTTCTGATTTTATTCTGTTTTTCTTCCTCTTGCTGCCATTTTTTGTTCTTTTCTGTTCATTTTTAAAACAAAAAATTCTGTTTGTGCATGTGTTTGGGGGTGGGGTAGCAATCTACTGTACTCAGGGTTTACTCCTGCCTTTGCACTCAGGCATTTCTGTGCTCAGGGGACCTTATGTAGTGGTGAATCAAACCTCGTTTGGTCTCATACAGGACGAGGTACTTTACCCACTGTACTATCTTTCTGGCTCCTCTGTTCAGTTTTGTTTTTTCATTTTGGGTCACACTCAGCGATATTCAAGGGTTATTCCTGGCTCTGCACTTAGGAATTACTCCTGGCAGTGCTTGGGAGATCATACGAGATGCCAGGGACTGAAATCCGGTAGGCCGGATGCAAGGCAAAGGCCTTACGCTGTACTATCTCTCCATCCCTGGTCAGTTTTTAAAACAGTGTTTTTGAGGAGATGAAAGGGCTGGCATGCTTAATTACTCGTTTTCCCCAAAATAAATATCATTTTCTCAACTTATTTTCTTATTTTATTTCACTGTTTCAGCCTCTTACATTGTTTTTCTAGACATACTTCTGTTCAATCCTGCCTTTTCTGATTCTACAAAATATAAAGATGTTCTTGTGTTTATAGCCAAATTTTGAGACTTAATGTGGTGGTTTGATCTTCTACGAGTTATTTCCTGTTTGAACTTTATCCTTGTCCTCTCCCAGTTCTTCTTCTTTTTTTTCCCCATATAATCTCTGATGCCTTTTCCCCTTCTGGAGGGTGGCCAATGAGGAGATTATCTGCCTGCTTCCCCCAGTCTCCAGCCACCCAGGGGTCACACCCATAAACCACCTCCTGCCGGCCATCCTCCAGAACTCATGACTGCTTCTCCTGGAAGGGAGCATGAATTAAGGCCCCCATAACCATGTCATTGGATGCCATGCCAGAGACTGTTTCCACTCAGGGCACCCCAGAAGGGGGTTAGGTGAGAGCCCTCCCCACCCCAGGGGACCCAAACCTGAAAGCAAACCTCCACTACCCAACCACAGTCATGCTCCAGACCGATTTCCACATGCTCCGGCCGAGCCTCATGCATGAGTGAACATATTTTTGAACACATCATGAGACAATCCCTAACCACCATTTTCCATAAAATTGTATATATGTGTATAAATAAATATATATATATATACATACATTACATACATACATATATATATCAGAGAGCCTAGCAAGCTACCGAGAGTATCCTGCCCGCACAGCAGAGACTGGCAAGCTCCCTGTGATGCATTTGATATGCCAAAAACAGTAACAATAACAGGTCTCATATCCCTGACCCTGAAAGAGCCTCCAATCATTGAGAAAGACGAGTAAGGAGAGGCTGCTAAAATCTCAGGGCTGAGAGGAATGACGATGTTACTGGTGCCCACATGAGTAAATTGATGAACAATGGATGACAGTGATATAGTGATACACATCTATATGTCTATATATCTATATATATAGACATGTGCATATAGTACAAGGCTAATGTTGCACAACAGATATAATTCACAGTAACATTTAGGAAAAATGACTAATTACCTGCATGTATTTGAAAATTTCTGAGAAACTGTATTTTCTTCTCAAACAGTTGAGCCATATGCTGTTTTGATTAACTTGACAGAGCAAATTACTTATCTTACATTGTAATATAAACATTTTATATAATTCACCATATTTTGTAATAACATTTACCCAATACCCCTCTGATAAGGATAATCCCTTATATATCCAGGATCCCTTATACAAGATATACAATACACTAGTAGAATTGTACAAGAAAAAAAAACACCTCCAACCCCATCAAAAAATGGGGAGAAGGAATGAACAGAAGCTTCCTCAAAAAATAAATACAAATGGTCAAAAGGCACATGAAAAATTGCTCCACATTGCTATCATCAGAGAGATGCAAATCAAAACAACAATGAGATATCTTCTCATACCACAGAAACTGGCACACATTCAGAAGAACAAAAGCAATAAGTGCTGGCATGGATGTGGGGAAAAAAGGGACACTCTTTAACTGTTGGTGGGAATGCTGACTAGTCCAGCCTTTCTGAAAAACAATTTGGACATATGACCCTGCAATACCACTTTTGGGAATATATCCCAAGGATGCAAAAAAACACAGTCGAGATGACATCTGTACCTTTATGTTCACTGCAGCACTATTCACAATAGCTAAAATCTGCAAACAACTTGAGTGCCTGAGAACAGACGACTGGTTAAAGAAACATTGGTACATCTACACAATGGAATACTATGGAGCTGTTAGGAGAGATGAATTCATGACATTTGCTTGTAAGTGGATAGATATGGAGAGTATCATGCTAAGTGAAGTGAGTCAGAAAGAGAAGGACAGGCATAGAAGGACTGCACTCATTTGTGGAGTATAAAATACATAACATGAGACTGATACCCAAGGACAGTAGACACAAGGTCCAGGAAGATTGCCTGGAGGAGAAGGTAGCTGGAATGGAAAAGGGATCACTAAGAAAATGATGATTGGAAGGATCGGTTGGGATGGGAGGTGTGTGCTGAAAATAGATAAACGACTAAAATTAATGGCCTCTCGCTATCTGTGTTGCAAACTGTAATGCCCAAAAGTAGACAGAGAATATGGGGGAAATTGTCTGCCATGGAGGCAGTGGGAAGGAGGGGTATGGGGCGGCATACTGGGGAGATTCGTGGTTGGGAATGTGAACTGGTGGAGGGATGGGTGTTTGAACATTGTGTGATTGTAACTCAAACATGAAATCTGTGACTGTATCTTACGGTGTTTCAATAAAATTAAATTTTAAAAATGTATATTTCTGACTTGAATCAGAAGTCAGATTAATGTTCATATAAATTTCCACTACTGAATAAATGGAGTTGACTGTAGCAAGCCATTTCTCCTCTAAAAGAAGTTGGAAACAAATAAAAACACTAATTACATAAAAACTTTTATCTTACAAATTTTAATTTTATTATAGTTTTGGGAACATGTTTCCAATCATGATAAAGTTTATGGCATTAATGCATGAAGTTACTATACCCTTCATCACCAAAATGCTAATGGACTTTCCACTACTGCCCCACATGTCACTTGTAGTCTGATCATTAGTCCTCTGAAGCCCTCTTCCCACTGCTCAGCAACTAAATTTATTGAAGTTATTAAATTCAGATCAAGCAAAAAAATGGCATGTAAACTCAAGCACAAGACTGATAATGTAGGAGAGATATCCTGTGCAATTAAAAGACAAAGTTACAAATAATTAAAGTCTTAGAAAGAGAAGAAAATATAAGACAAAATCAGTAAAATCAGTATTAGTAAAATAATGTCTGAGACAGTTCCAGATGTGATTAAATATACTAACCTACAGTTATAAGAAATTTATTTATTTCCTGATGTGTGAATATAAAGATAATTCCACCAGGAACAGCACAGTCAAATATTTGAAATCAAACATAATGAGAAAATAGCCAGAGCAAATTTGTCAGAATAAAAACTATTTCAGATTTCTGAAAGCAACAATTGACTCTTTCTTACTGAAAACAATTTTTCAAACAGGACACTAAATGAATTGTTTTTAAAGAACAGCAAGAAGAAATGTCAACAAGTAACTCCAAGTTGAACAAAGCTGTTTAAATTTATGCAGCCTGTGAAGTAGTACAGCAGGTGAGGTAGTTGTCTTGCATGTGGCTGACCCAGATTTGATCCCAGACATCCCATATGGTCCTCCAAACACTCCAGCAGCGATTTTTGAGTGTAGGGTCTAGAGTAGCCCCTGAGCACTGCTGGTTTTGATCCCTAAAATTCAGACATATGTAAAATACTTGATATGTGAATCTGTAACAATTTGCATTACAAGAAATTATAATGCGTTTCAATTTAGAGTAAATTAATTTCAAATGGACTAATATACATCAGGAGGACTAAAATGCTTCAGAAATGTCACTTTATAGACACAGATAATTATGCAAAATTCAGTGTTATTTATGTTGGAAAGCAACAAATGATGTAAAATGAAACTTTAAAATATCTAAAATCACTGTACTGCTGTCATCCCTTTGATCATCAACTAGCTCAATCGGGATCCAGTAATGTCTCCATTCCTCCTAACCTGAGATTTTAGCAGCCTCTCTTTTCTCATTCTTCCCAGCGGTGCCACATTAGAGGCACTTTCAGGGTAAGGGAAATGAGACCCAACATTGTTATTGCTTTTGGCATATTGAATACGCCGGAGGAGAGCTTACCAGGTTCTGCTGTGTGGGCAGGATGCTCTTGGTACCTTACCGAGTTCTCCGAGAGGGAGAACTAGGCTCTAAGAGATGCAACCACAGACTTGTGGGAGCTTTGTTTTATAGTCTCTAGATCTTGGCCATTGATGGGATTACAGGTGCTGGTGGGGGGCTGAGTGTGTGTGTGTGTGTGTGTGTGTGTGTGTGTGTGTGTGTGTTGTGGGTGTGGTGTAGCTGCCAAGCTACTGGAAAATGGGGGATCTGGGTGGAGGAAGCCCAGTCCTGATCCGAGCAGGCTTGGAGATCTCAGCCCCACACACCTGGGTTCCTCTGCCAGTTCCTTCATGCATGAGGCTCGTCTGAACATGTGGAGAGTGTTCTTGAGCATGGCTATGACTGGATTCTGGAGGTTTTTGGATGCCGGGGCTCTGCATGGGGTGGGGAGGGAAACTTAGCCCGCCCCCCTCAAAGGGGTCCTGGTGAAGACAGCCAGGCATAGGGCAAGAGACTATTATTCTATTAATATTATGTAATATTAATTATTATTATACTGTTATTCTAGATAAGAGATTATCTAGAATAGCAACACCTGGTTTTAGAATTCACTATAACACTAGAGAAGTTAGTTATCAGTAAGTAAACTGGTAAAATGAGCCTCTGAAAAATAGAAATAGACTAATGCATATGCACATTTATTGTCCTTTTATGAAAATGGTTATTTCTCCATTCCAGACATAAAAATTAACTTGGAATTAACCATTTACAAAAATCTCCAACTTCATTTATTTCAACTGGAGAAAACTTACTCTCTCTCTCTCTTTGAACTTTGCAGATCATACGACAGCTTAATCATACAACTATTAAACTCTGTGTTTTAGTGAGTTTGTAAGAAATACCACTTTTGTTCACATTATTTCGACCAAAAGAATTCTGATGGATTAGGCTAGATGATAGGACAATCAGTATGACACTTGCCTCGTATGTATTCAACTTGGGTTCGATCCTGAAACCTTATATGGTCCCTTGAACCCTGTAAAAGTAATTTCCGAGTACAGAGGCAGTAGTAGCCCTTGAACATTGCTGGGTGTGATCTGAAAACAGAACAAATGTAAAAAGAATTCAAACGGGCAACCTGATTTGTTTTTTGGTTCTGGTTTTTGTTTGTTTTGTTGGGGGGATTATTTGCTTTGGGTCCACACCTGGGTTTCAGGCACAACTCCTCATATCATGCTCAGAGATCACTCCTCGTGATGCCCTGGGGACCATATGTATCAATGTATCACTGTGTCCACTGTGTCACTGTCATCTCGTTACTCATCGATTTGCTCGAGTGGGCACCAGTAACATCTCCATTGTGAGACTTTTTGCTGTTTTTGGCATATGGAATACGCCATGGGTAGCTTGCCAGACTCTGCCATGCGGGCAGGACACTCTTGGTAGCTTGCCAGACTCTCCGAGAGGGATGGGGGAATTGAACCCAGGTCAGCTGCATGCAAGGCAAATGCTCTACCTGCTGTGCTATTGCTCCAGCCCATGTGTGGTACCAGGAATTGAACAACATTGGCCATATACAAGACAAGCAGCACATCTCTATACAGTCTTTCTAGTTTAATCGTGGCCTAATTAGGTGAGGTCATCCCTGGCTCAAGGGGGTAGGGACTGAATTAACTTCTCATATGGAGAAATGACCGTTATTCACCATCTTACTACATTGAATAGTATTATTTTCTACATTTCATAGATACCATCCTCAGAGATTTAATAAATCCTTGGACTGGCATGTAAACCTAAACATTTTGGTTTCAGGGACTTTGTTCTTATGAAAGATTAGGAAGTAATTTATACCCAATAGATGCCAACTGGTACTTTTTATGGTATTTTGATTTTTCAGTTATTTTATTATTGGTAGTAATGGGTGGGGGAGGGTGTAGACATTCCCAGCAGTGCTCAGGGGCCTATGGACCACTTTTGGTGATTTAAATCCACCAGTCTGAGACTGATGGCTTTGTGCTTGGGCTCAATCATGTGATACTGCTTTAACCTGGGGTGCTAAGAGGCCACATCTGGTGGTTCTCCAGAGATCACTCCAGATCCGGCACCCTGTGATACAGGGGTGAAGTCAGGATTTTGCTTATAGAACACAAATTCCCTACCCCTGTGTGCCATCTTATCTGCTCATAATATTTTCTAAACTTGACAACTCAATTTCATTCTCCAACCTAGACTGTATCTCTGATGAATGCTAAGACAAATGGGATGCATGGATTAGTGGTAACCTGGGACTATCACAAGGAAGCCAGAGGAGTGGTTAACCTTGAGGTAAATTTCTGTTAACATTGCTATTGAGCATAAGAGTGAAGCAAGTTTGTGGGAAGAATACTAATCATGTAAACATTTACAGAAGCTTCACTGCAAAATACATGAAGTAATGCCCTCCAAGGCATAGTAAATTTCTAAGTTGGTTTTTGCCTCTTTGCTGTGTAAGTGAACCTTATTAATGTTTGTGGTGCTTCCCAAGATGATCTCTAAAATATTTCTTTTTTAGTTACTTTGAACTGCCATACCAAGTAATTCATGTAAGAGATTTCAAAAGAAACTTTAAAGTTTTCATAGCTATATTAAAATGGCTATTAGAATTTACAGGGGAAAAAATCGATTAGTGTGAACATTAAAAGAAGCAAAAGTTTCCAATTTGAGATTCTGTGGCTATTGTTCTGTGTCCTTAGTGGAGAAATTTATAAATGCAGCTGAGTATACAAACTACAAAACCTCATTAATTTTAACATTCCTTATTCATGTACTAGAAACCTGTAGGGGAGAATTGCTTTGCAAGCTTTTAAAGATTTCCAAGACTCATTAATTGCCCTGGTATGACTTTTGTTTAGAAGATTACCATTAGTTTGTCTCTAACACTTGAAATTGGATAACTTAAAAGTGGAAGAAATCCTGCATAGAAAACTGATCGCTGGATCTGAAATAAGCAGGCAAATCACCAAAGGCATATATAATAGTAATGTACTAACAAATAATGAATAACTGAAAATATCAATGTGGGAGGAGGGGTGGGCAACATCTGGTTGTATTCAGGGGATTAAATGTGGTGCTGAATTTCAAACCCTGGTTAGCCGTGTGCAAGGCAGACACATTTTCTGCTGTACTGTACTATTTGTCTTGTCCATATTTGTGTATGTGTGTGTGTGTCTGTGTGTGTATGAGTTTGGGAGTCACGTCCAGTGGCACTTAGGGATTTAGAGACTACTCCTGAATTTTACTATTATTTGTCCTGCTCATATTTGTGTGTGTATGTGTGTGTGTGTGTGTGTGTGTGTGTGAGAGAGAGAGAGAGAGAGAGAGAGAGAGAGAGAGAAAGAGAGAGAGATAGTGAGTGAGATACAGAGAGTGTTTGGGGTCATGTCCAGTGCACTTAGGAATTTAGAGACTGTTCCTGAATTTGTCTCTTAGAGAACTTTACCTAAAACAACTCGTAGACCCTGAGATGCTTTCTAATAGTATTCCATACATAGTTTATAGCCCCCTTTCCCCTATTTCAGTGATTTCTTTCTCCTACTCATATTCTCTTAGGTTTTGAATGTTATAGGGCATACAAATATTTGCTATGAAGCTAAGCTTTAGCCAAATGACAATTGATTTATCTTATTGCTTTCATAGATATCTGGTGTTTGCAATAGGAAGTAGATATATACCTCACGTCTGTAGTAGGAAGTAGATATATACCTGTGTTTGCAATAATGGACACTTGTGGTTGAACCGCAATCAGGTAATGTACTTGAGCCTTGGGTTTTCTTAGTCTCTTGACTTTGAATTCAGAAAACTTCTTGTTAATGCAACAATGAGACTCTGTCATTCAAATATGACTTATTTCTTCTAAAATACCATAGTTTATCAATCACAATCATGATCACAAAATCCTATTGCTCGTCCATTTCTCAAGCGGGCTCAGTAACTTCTCCATTTGTCCTATCCCTGAGATTTTAGAAGCTCTCTCCATTCGGCCTTCCTAACGGTCCCTCATTGGAGGCTCTTTCAGGGTCAGGGGAATGAGATCCGGCTTGTTACTGGCTTTAGTATATGAGTACACCATGGGAAGATTGCTAGGCTGTCCCATGTGGGCAGGAAACTCTCAGTAGCTTGCTACTTTCTCCCAGAGGAAGAAGTAGGTTCTAAGATATCTTCTGGGAGCTTGCTTTCAAGTCTCTGGATGTTGGCAGTTGATGGAATTACACACACCTGGGTTCCTCCGCTGGTACCTTCATGCATGAGGCCTGTCCGAACATGTGGAGAGGGGCCTCGAGCATGGCTGTGGCTAGGTTCCGGTGGTCTTTGGCTGCCAGGAGCTCTGCTCGGGGTGGGGAGGGAAGTTGGAGCCCATCCCCTCTAAGGGGCCCCGGGGAAGACAGCCAGGCATGCGGGCAAGAGACTTTATTAATTTATTAGTTTATTAATATATAGCTTTTAAATAAAATATCTAGATACTCGTTTAGTATTTTCTTTGGACCTGGTAGTGCTTAGGGGGACAATATGTAGAAATTAAGGGATTTAAATTAGGATCAGTCATATGCAAGGGAAACACCTTAAATTATGAACTGTATATCTACCATTACAGGGTTGTTATTACCTCTTAGGCATTCTTTATAAGCGCAGATGAGAATAAAGAGAAATAGAACTTTATTTTAGTTCTGTAATATTGTAGAATTTGTTAAAAATTTTATAGCTCCATTTTATCATATTAATTCAGGCTGTTGAACAAAACGATGCCTAAAATTCTTTAGTGGTCTCACTTTCTATATTAGTGGGATTGCTTTGAACATAACTTCAATTAATGCAAAGGTTTTTGGATAACTATAATGACATTAGAGAAAAGTTTCTTTCCTCAAAGGAGTAAATGATAAATATCTAGTGGCTGATTCAAGAAATAAATATCAATGTTATTGAACTCTGTAAACTAGAGATTGAACATGTTCTCTTATGAAGTGATTTTGATTGCAAGGACTAACGGAGAAGATAATTTAAAACTTACCATGTGTTTATGTGGAATGGAGAAAAGTTTGAAAAAAATATTACAACTATAAGTATTAACAACCTCTGAGATACAAACAAACCAACTTTTGAAATGTTATACAGATAGTATATTATAGAACACTCTCTGTGGTTTTGATTTTCAGTGTCCCAAGCAGTGATGGTTTCAAAATAATATTTCTTTTTTATTTATTTATTTTTTTATTGAGTCACCATGTGGAAAGTTACAAAGTTTTCAGGTTTAAATCTCAGTTATACAATGCTCGAATACCCATCCCTTCACCAGTGCACATGTTCCACCACCAAGAATCCCAGTATAGCTCCACCCCGCACCCCCACACCCCTAACCCCCCCATACCCCTAGACCACCCACCCTTAGCCCCCCCGCCTGTGTAATTAATAAATTTCACTTTACTTTCACTTTGATTGCATTGAGTATTTCAACAAAACTCACTATTATTGTTTGGAGAGTCTCTCCCCTAAAGTCAGACCTGCTGAAAAGGAAGCATTAGATAATTTGTTTTCCATTGCTGAGGATGAAGAGGTATGAGGTCGAGTGACCACACTTAGCGGCCTCTCAGTTTTGGGTTTCTGTAATTTAGTATTTTAGTAACTAAGTCCAGAGAGATATCTGCCAGCAGTTGCATCATTGCCAACTTGTACTTCTCAGTTACATTATATTCCACATATGAGTGCAATCTTTCTATGTCTGTCTCTTTCTTTCTGACTCATTTCACTCAACATGATACTTTCCATGTTGATCCATTTATATGCAAATTTCATGACTTCATGTTTTCTGAAGGCTACATAGTATTCCATTGTGTAGATGCACCAGAGTTTCTTTAACCAGTCATCTGTTTTGGGGCACTCTGGTTTTTTCCAGATTGTGGCTATTGTAAACAGTGCTGCAATGAACATAGAAATACATATGCCATCTCTACTATACCTTTTTGCCTCTCTGGGATATATTCCCAGGAGTGGTATTGCTGGGTCAAATGGAAGCTCAATTTTTAATTTTTTGAGAGTCGTCCATATTGTTTTCCAAAAGGGCTGAACCAGTCGGCATTCCCACCAGCAGTGAAGAAGAGTCCCTTTCTCCCCGCATCCACGCCAACACCGGTTGTTTTTGTTTTTTGGTATGTGGGACAGTCTCTGTGGTGTGAGATGATATCTCATGGTTGTTTTGATCTGCATTTCCCTGATGATTAGTGATGTGGAACATTTTCTCATGTGCCTCTGAGCCATTCGGATTTCTTCTTTAGGAAAGTTTCTGTTCATTTCATCACTCCATTTTTTGATCGGGTTGGCAGTTTTCTTCTTGTGGAGTTCAACCAGTGCATTGTATATCCTTGTTATCAACCCTTTATCAGATGGGTACTGCGTAAATATCCTTTTCCATTCTGTAGATTGTCTTTGTACTGTTTCTCTTGAGGTGCAGAAGCTTCTTAGTTTGAGATAGTCCCATTTATTTATCTCTGTTTTCACTTGCTTGGCCAGTGGCGTGTCAGCTTTGAAGATACCTTTGGCTTCAATGTTGTGGAGGGTTTTGCCGACCTGATGTTGAGGTCTTTAATCCATTTTGACCTGACTTTTGTACATGGTGATATGTGGAGGTCTAAGCCCATTTTTTTGCATGTAGCTGTCCAGTTTTGCCAGCACAATTTGTTAAACATGCTTTCCTTGCTCCACTTCGCCTTTTTTGCTCCCTTATCAAAGATCAGATGGTCATATATTTCGGAGGATGTGTCAGAGTATTCAACCGTGTTCCATTGGTCTGCCGCTCTGCCTTTGTTCCAGTACCAAGCTGTTTTAATGACTACCGCTTTGTAGTAGAGTTGGAAGTTGGGTAGGTTGATTCCTCTCATTTTCTTTTTCCCAAGAATTGCTTTAGCTATTCGTGGGGGCTACTGGAAGTACTTGCAATGGCGATTAGGCAAGAAAAAGATATTAAGGGCATTCAGATAGGAAAGGAAGAATTCAAGCTCTCACTATTCGCTGATGATATGATATTATACTTAGAAAACCCTAAAACCTCTACCAAGAAACTCCTAGAAACAATATACTCGTATAGTAAAGTTGTAGGCTATAAAATCAATACCCAAAAGTCCATGGCTTTCTTATATGCAAATAGTGAGAGAGAAGAAAGCGACATGATAAGGCTATTCCGTTCACAATTGTGCCTCAAAAAATCAAATACCTCGGAATCAGCTTAACTAAGGAGGTAAAGGACTTGTATAATGAAAACTACAAAACACTACTTCAGGAAATAAAAGAAGACACGAGGAAATGGAAAAATATCCCCTGTTCATGGATTGGAAGAATTAATATCGTCAAAATGGCAATTCTCCCCAAAGCATTGTACAAATTCAATGTGATCCCTATAGGGATACTCTTGCCATTCTTCAAAGAAATGGAGCAAGCGCTCCTGAAATTCATATGGAACAATAAGCCCCCACGAATAGTCAAAGTAATATTTCCATTGTACATCTTACTATCTATTGTAATAGATTCAAGAATGTCAGGATATGTATGCATATATGTGTAAATATATGTAAATATATGTGTATGTATATTTACATGTATGTAAATATATGTGTATGTATGTATGTGTGGCTGTATTCAGGGTTTATCCTTCGTTCCACCCTGAGGCATCTCCTGATGAGCTTGCAGACCACATAGGATACCTGAGATTGAACCCGGGTTAATTGCATACAAAACAAGTGCCTTACCTGCTCTACTATTGCTTCAACCCAGAAAATAATTTTTAAGTTTCTTAGTACTCTCTTGAAGATTCTCCCTACAGTAATTTAATTTTACATTTATCATATGAAATTTGTGACTAACGCGATTCTTGGTTTATATAGTTTCTGTCATATGAATCCAAACCTGATTTTGTTGGGGTTTTTGTTTGTTTATATTTGGGGAGGCACCAGTCATACTCAGAGCTAACTCCTGGCTCTGAGAGCATGGATCACTCTTTGGAACCACATGAGGTGCCAGGGAGTGAGCCAGGCTCTGCTATGTGTAAAATAGACTCCCTATCCACAGCACAGTCCCTGATTTTTATAATAAATCAGGTTGGTATATCTTGAATATAAGAAGGACTGTTAAAAATAAATTGTAATAAATGAAATTATGCTTCAACTTAGGTGAGATAAATACATTTTTTTGAAAAAATGATTTTTTAGTGTAATAGGCTCCTTATTTAAATATACTGTAAGAGATTGCATAGTCTTCTAAAATTGCTTACTGTAACACTTATGCTTTCATTTGACTCAGCCACCAATTTTGAAAGATTCACATATTAAAGCAAGTCCATCTTTTATGACAAACACAACACAGGTGTATATAGCTATATTTGGTGTTATATAGCTAAATAAACTTAACATTCAGATGAGATTTCATCAATGGGGAATAGAAATAGTAAAATGGGTAAAGTGCTTGCCTTACACGTGGCCAACCATAATACCTTCCTGCATACCCTAAGTCCCGCCAGGAGTGGTCGCTGAGTACAGCACTAGGCCTAAGACTTGAGAACAAAAAAAGTCATCAATACTATTAAAGCAAGACTTCATGTGTTACAACGATTCCATCTTTACTATATATGTTATTTTTTTCACACATCAAAGTTAGATGAATTTAATAATTATTAGTAGCATTTATTAGAAACACTGTGTTTGGGATATTTTATAAGCCTTTCCCACATTTTGTGAAATTGACAAACATCCATTTGAGCATTCATGTAATAAACTTAAGATTGAAATGCACCTATTGTTTGTTACATTATTTAAAGCAGTTTAGTTGCTGTCAAGTAATTTCAAGGTCATGCTTGGTTTGGTCTTATACCTGTTCTTTTTTTTTTTTTAGTGAATCACCTTGAGACAAAGTTCCAGACTTACAAGTTTTCATGCTTACTTTTCAGTCATACAATAATCGAGTACCCATCCCTCCACCAGTACCCATTTACTATCACCAATTGTCCCAGTATTTCTCCCACCACCCCCAACCTGTCCTCTTCACCTCACCCCGCCTCTGTGGCAGGGCATTCCCATTTGCTCGCTCTCTCTTTTTGGGTGTTGTGGTTTGCTACAGAGGTATTAAGTAGGCATCATGTTCTGTCAATAGTCTATTTTCAGCCCATATTGCCCATCCCTAGTGGGCCTGCCTAACACCCTTTGCTTGGTGATCCCTTCTCTATCAGAGCTGCTTCTTCATCTAGCATGTGAGGTCAGCTTCCAAGCTGTGGAGTACTCCTCGTGGTACTTACCTCCACTATTCTTTGGTGTTAGTCTCCCATTCTGTTACTTTATATTCCACAAATGAGTGCAATATTTCTACGACTGTCCCTCTCTTTCTGACTCATTTCACTTAACATGATACTTTCCATGTAGATCCACCTGTATGCAAATGTCATGACATCATCTTTTCTAACAGCTGCATAGTATTCCATTGTGTAGATGTACCAAAATTTCTTTAACCAGTCATCTGTTCTTGGGCACTCAGGTTTTTTCCAGATTCTGGCTAATGTGAATAGTGCTGCAATGAGCATATAGGTGCAGATGTCAGTTTTACTATACTTTTTTGTATCTCTGGGATATATTCCCAGAAGTGGTATTGCTGGGTCAAATGGGAGCTCAATTTCTAATTTTTTTGAGAAGTGTCCATACTGTTTTCCAAAAGGGCTGAACCAGTCGGCGTTCCCACCAGCAGTGAAGGAGAGTCCCTTTCTCCCCACATCCATGCCAACACCTGTCACTTTTGTTCTTTTGGATGTGGGCCAGTCTCTGTGGTGTGAGATGGTATCTCATTGTTGTTTTGACCTGCATCTCCCTGATTATTAATGATGAAAAGCATTTTTTCATGTGTCTTTCAGCCCTTCTGATTTCTTCCTTGAGAAAGTTTCTGTTCATTTCATTGCTCCATTTTCAGATGGGTTTGGATGTTTTCTTCTTGTGGAGTTCTTTCAGAAGAATATCTATATTGAAAATGCCAGAAAGCCCAATACCACACCATTGATCTATATTTATGTTCCTACTGAGCTGTTAGTTCCCTTTCTTTCTCCTGCCCTGCCCAAGAAATAGAAATATTTGTGAGGATTAATTTTCAACAGTTAAAAATACTCTACATGGAAAAAAGTGCCAATTAAGTTTTTTTTTAGTTTATTTATTTTTAATTAGTGAGTCACAGTGAGGGTATAGTTACAGATTCGCACATTTTCGTGCTTGTTTTTACCTCATGCAATGTTTAAGAGCCCATCCCTCCACCAGTGTCCATTATCCACCACCCATGAACCCAATATTCCTTCCACCCCCTCATTCCATCCCCCCACCCCACCCCACCTCTGTAGCGAGCAATTCCAATTTGATATCTATCTTTCCTTTTGGGTGTTGTGGTTCCAAATAAGGGCATTGAGTGGTCATCCTGTTCAGTCTTAAGTCTACTTTCAGCATGCATCTCCCTTCCCACGCAGGATCTCCAATCATATATTACTTGGTGTTCCCCTCTCTATCTGGGATGACTTTCCCCCAGCATGTGAGGCCAGCTTCCAAACGATGGAGCCAACATCCTGGTATTATATACTATTATTCTTGGGCATTAGTCTTCTACTCTGTTGTTCTATATTCCACAGATGAGTGCAGTCTTTCTATGTCTATCCCTCTCTTTCTGGCTCATTTCACTTAGCATGATACTTTCCATGTTGATCCACTTATATGCAAAGTTCACGACTTCATCCTTTCTAACTGCTGCATAGTATTCCATTGTATAGATGTACCAAAGTTTCTTTAACCAGTCATCTGTTCTCGGGCACTTGGGTTTTTTTCAGATTCTGGCTATTGTAAACAGTGCTGCGATGAACATATAAGTGCAGATATCATTTTGACTATACTTTTTTGATTCTCCAGGATATATTCCCAGAAGTGGTATTGCTGGATCAAATGGAAGCTCAAATTCTAATTTTTTGAGAATTGTCCATATTGTTTTCCAAAGGGGCTGGACCAGTCAGCATTCCCACCAGTAGTGGAGAAGGGTCCCCTCTCTCCACATCCTCTCCAACAGCGGTTGCTATTGTTCTTTTGGATGTGTGCCATTCTCTGTGGTGTGAGGTGGTATCTCATGGTTGTTTTGATTTGCATTTCCCTGATGATTAGTCAGAGCATTTTTTTCATGTGCCATTTGACCATTCGTATCTCTTCTTGAAAAAGTTTCTGTTCATGTCTTCAGCCCATTTTCTGATGGGATTGGAGGTTTTCTTCTTGTAGAGTTCAACCAGTGCCTTATGTACCCTTTATATCAACCCTTTGTCAGATGGATATTGGGTGAATATCCTTTCCCATTCTGTAGATTGCCTTTGAATTCTGGTCACTGTGTCTTTTGCTGTGCAGAAGCTTTTTATTTTAATATAGTCCCATTTGTTTATCTCTGTTTCTACTTGATTGCTTAGTTCCGTGTCATCTTTGAAGATACCTTTAGCTTCAATATCGTGAAGGATTTTGCCGAACTTATCTTTGATGTACCTTATGGATTGTGGTCTGATGTTGAGGTCTTTAATCCATTTTGATCTGATTTTTTGTGCATGGTGTCAGGTCAAGGTCTTAGTCCATTCTTTTGCAAGTGGTTGTCCAGTTATGCCAGCACCATTTGCTGAAGAGACTTTCCTTGCTACACTTCACATTTCTTGCCCCCTTATCAAAGATTAGATGATCATACATTTGGGGTTGCGTGTAGGGGTATTCCGCTCTGTCCCATTGGTCTGCGGCTCTGCCTTTGTTCCAGTACCATGCTGTTTTAATTGTTACTGCTTTGTAGTGAAGTTTGAGGTTGGGTAGGGTGATGCCTCCTATCATCTTTTTCCCAAGAATTGTTTTAGCTATCCGTGGGCGTTTGTTGTTCCATATGAATTTCAGGATTGCTTGGACCATTTCTTTGAAGAATGTCATGGGTATCCTTATAGGGATCAAATTAAATCTGTATAATGCTTTGCAGAGTGTTGCCATTTTAACAATATTTATTCTCCCTATCCAAGGGCAGGGGATATGTTTCCATTTCCTCATATCCTCTTTTATTTCATGGAGTAGCATTTTATAGTTTTCTTTGTAGAGGTCCTTTACTTCTTTAGTTAAGGTGATTCCAAGGTATTTGATTTTCCGGAACAGGATTGTGAACGGGATCGATTTTTTCATGTCCCTTTCCTCTGTCTCATTGTTTGCATATAGGAAGGCCATGGATTTTTGGGTATTGATTTTATAGCCTGCAACTTTACTATACAGGTCAGTTGTTTCTAAGAGTTTCTTACTAGAGCTTTTAGGCTTCTCCAGATATAGTATCATATCGTCTGCGAATAGTGAGAGTTTGATTTCTTCCTTTCCTATTTAAATCCCCTTAATATCTTTTTCTTGCCTAATGGCTATTGCTAGTACTTCCATTAATATATTAAAGAGAAGTGGTGAGAGTGGGCATCCTTGTCTTGTCCCCAATCTTAGAGGGAAGGCCTTTAGCTTTTCCCCACTGATGATAATGCTTGCCACATGTTCGTGGTAGATGGCTTTGACTATCTTGAGGAAAGTTCCTCCAAAACCCATTTTGGTGAGAGTTTTTATCATGAACGGATGTTGGATCTTGTCAAATGCTTTCTCCATCTATTGATATGATCATATGGTTTTTATCTTTATTTTTGTTGATATGTTGGATTATGTTGATTGATTTCTGAATGTTAAAACATCCTTGCATCCCTGGGATGAATCCCACTTGGTCATGGTGTATGATCTTTTTGATGATTTGTTGGATTCTATTTGCTAGTATTTTGTGGAGGATCTTCACGTCGGTTTTCATCATAGATATTGGTCTTTAATTTTCTTTGTTAGTGGTGTCTTTGTTTGCTTTTGGTATTAGGGAGATATGTGCTTCATAGAAACTGTTCGGAAGGGTTCCTATCTTTTCAATTTCCTGAAAAAGCTTGAGAATAACTGGTAACAAGTCTTCTTTAAATGTTTGGAAGAATTCGCCAGTGAATCAGTCCGGACCTGTGCTTTGGTTTTCGGGTTGACTTTTGATTACAGTTTCGATTTCCTTAATATTAATGGGTCTATTCAGGTATTCCAAGTCTTCTTTGTTCAGTCTTGGGAGATTGTAGGATTCCAAGAATCCGTCCATTTCTTTAAGGTTCTCTTGTTTTGTGGCATATAGACTTTCAAAGTAGTCTCTGATGATCTTTTGAATCTCCTTGGTATCTGTTGTTATGTCCCCTTTTTGATTTATGATTTGGTTTATTAGGGTTTTCTCTCTCTTTTTTTGTGAATCTTGCTAGCGGTTTATCAATCTTATTTATTTTCTCAAAGAACCAGCTCTTTGTTTCATTGATCTTTCGGATTGTTTTTCGGGTTTCCATATCATTAATTTCTGCTCTAAGTTTTATTATTTCTTTCCTTCGATCTGGTTTGGGTTCCTTTTGCTGGTCCTCTTGTAAGATCTTGTGCTGCGAAGCCAAGCTATCTATATAGGCCCTTTCTTCCTTTCTGAGGAAAGCTTGCAGAGCTATAAATTTTCCCCTTAACACAGCTTTAGCTGCATCCCATAGGTTCTGGTAACTTATGTCTTCATTCTCATTTGTTTCAAGGTATTTTTTGATTTCTTCCTTGATTTCCTTCGTGATCCACTCATTGTTCAATACTGAGTTGTTTACTTTCCAAGTGTTTGATTTGGTTCTCTGTGTCTCTGTTTGATTAACTTCTATCTTCAGCGCATCATGGGCTGAAAAGATAGTTGATACAATTTCTATCTTCCTGATTCTATTAAGGTATAATTTGTGACCCAGAATGTGGTCTATTTTGGGAAATGTTCCGTGTGCGCTGGAAAAGTATGCGTATTCTTTCTTTTTGGGGTGTATAGCCCTGTATAGGTCTATTAACCCTGTCTCCTCCATTTCTTCCTTCAGAGCCATTGTTTCCTTGCTGAGTGTTGTTCTTGTCGATCTATCCAGAGGTGATAAGGCAGTGTTGAAGTCTCCAACTACTATCGTGATGCTAGTTATGTCCTCCTTAAATTCTGTTAGGAGTTCTTTTAAGTATTTAACTGGTCGTTCATTAGGTGCATATACGTTTAAGAGTGTGATTTCTTCCTGTTGTACATATCCTTTGATGAATAGAAAATGACCTTCACTGTCTCTTCTGATCTTTTTCAGCATGAAATCTATGTTGTCGGATACTAGTATGGCCACCCCCGTTTTTTTTTTTTTTTTTGAGGGAGCTGTTTGCTTGCAAGATTGTTTTCCATCCTTTGATTTTGAGTCTGTGTTTGTTCGGACTATTCAGATGTGTTTCTTGTAGGCAGCAGAAAGTTGGGTTTAGTTTCCGAATCCATTTTGCCACTCTGTGCCTCTTGATTGGTGCATTTAGACCGTTAACATTAAGAGAAAATTTTATCATGGTATTTTGTGCCATTTTTCTGTAGGGTTTGTTGTTCTTGTAGGTTTTTTCCTTGTCTTATAGTAGCCCTTTGAGTCCTTCTTTTAAATTTGGTCTTGAGTCTATGAAGTGCCTGAGGTGTTGCTTTTCCATGAAATAGTGTATGGTTCCTTCAAGTTTAACTGAGAGTTTAGCCAGGTAGAGTATTCTTGTTGAGGCGTTCATTTCATTTTTTTCACTATATCCCACCATTGTCTTCGGGCTTGGAAGGTTTCTTCTGATAGGTCTGCTGTGAATCTAAGGCGTGCTCCTTTGTATATGATCTCCTTCTTTGATCTTGCTGCTTGCAGTATTGTGTCTCTATCCACGGCATCCATCATTCTGACAATGATATGCCTTGGGGATTTTTTATTTGGGTCCCATTTAGCTGGCACCCTTCAGACTCCTTGCATCTGGATGTCCGCATTCTCTAGCTCTGGGAATTTCTTAGCAATGATGTCTTTAATTGTGTTTTTGTTCATTGGAATTGGTTCCATGTGGTTCTGGTACTCCCATGATTTTTATGTTGTTTCTCCTGAGGTCATACCCTAGGACTCTAATTTGCTCCAGAGCCATTTTGAGGTCTTTTTCCATTATTTATTGTTGCCTATATGCTTTGTGCAGCTCATCTCCAAGCTCACTAATTCTGCCTTCGGCTGTAGTCATTCTACTATTGAGGGCTCCTACCGAGTTTTTTATTTCGTCTACTGATTCTTTTAGTTGTGTGACTTCTGTTCATAGCTTTGAAATTTCTGCTTTCATTTCTTCCTGGATTTTCTTGGTGGACCATTCCAGTGCTGCATCCATATCCTGCCTTATTTTATTGGAAGTTCGTTCCATAATTGCTTTGAGTTCGTGAACCATCCTCACGATTTCCTCTCTGAATTCTTCATCCGAGAGGAGGTTGTATTTCTGGGAAGTCGCTGCTGAGGTTAGTGAGATATTTCATTCGATCTCTCCTGGTGGTGGGGATTTTCGCTGTTTTTTCATGTTGTTATGGGCTTTACTATCCAGTGCTCTCCTTAGCTTGGGAGGGGCCTCAACTGAAGACGTGGGGCTATGCTCTTTTTAAAAAGGACTTTTTTGTGCAACTTGATGTGTTCAGTATGGGGAGGGGTCAGGACCCGATGGTGCGGTGGCTGAAATGTGCCAGGCGGGGGTGGGGGAGTCAGAGCGAGCCCCAAACCGCGGGCAGGGGGCGGGGAAAGTGCTTCTCCCAATTAAGTTATTTTTAAGGAATAAAATAGTCATGTATTTTCCTGTGTAGTTTTGAAATTATATCAACTTAAATTTTGAATTATCACTAATTGCTGATTTAAACAAAGTGGAGTTATTATTTTTCATGAGTTGTGATAGCCTATGAGTGATTTTTTTTTCTTTAGTGAAAGCCTTGTTTTCAGGTTCAGCTTGGTCTCACCAAAGCTATTTGTGAAAATAATTGCAGCCTAATGCGCAAATAGGGTAAAACACAGATGGAGACTGTAAAAACTAAAGCATGCCGAGGGGCGTGTGCACTCGCGGGCTCTCTGAGTGGCTCTGTCTCACTGCCCATATTTGGTGCTCTAGAACCGCTGTGTGTGCTGTCAGTCAAGGGCAGGCAACGGAAGGAAGAAGACCAAACTCGTTGCTCAATCAATTTATTTCATTCTCTTTCTCTGCTTCTCTCCTGGCTCTCGATCTCAGGATCTCTGGATCTGACCCCCGAACCCACTCTTACAGCCTAGTTAAATTCCCCCAGCATGAGGGGGTTGGGGCGTACACATAGTTGTGGTCACAATCAATAGGGTAAGGTTCCTTTCCCTCAGGGGATGCTTCTCCTATGATTGATTCTCTTTCAGCAGGAGGATCCACCCAAGGGCAGATTCCCATGAGTATATTTCTCCTCTCCTCATCCAGCAAACATACAGGAATTCGTAACATTAATCATTGTGTATGGACACAATAAGAAATGCATTAAAACTTATAGAATTGCTCTTCTGGGGCCATCTTGATCTCAGACTACAGTGCTCAGGCCAGATCATTCTTTCTGACCCCTACCAGGGTCCTAGTCTCGTCATTACTTTTGGATCATGACAGCATTTGTCTATGATCAAACACTTAACTTATAGTTAAGAATTAGGCACTTTGGCCAGGCCCATCTCGATGCCAGGGTAGCACATAATTCACCGCTTGCCCTGGATCCATCCCGTCCCTCATCGGGATCCTGCTTTTGGGGTGCTAGGAACTGAGGGCCACTGAGGCTTAAGTGGAGAAAGCAGATGCCCAGGAATGAATAATATTCGAAGCCAATTAAGTCCCAAGTTACAAAAGCATAATATTGTCTTCTTGTGTCTATAAAAAAAAGGACATTGCTTTAAAGTAAATTAATCAAAAGGCATAAGGAGAGGAGAAAGGTAATATTAACTTATAATATAAGTTTAGTATCCTAGGAAGGTCTGACCTTACAAATTAGAAGAGTCAGATTAGGGGGAGAAGCTGATTAACTGTTTTGGGGGAAGAGAGCATAGAGAGGTGATTACAGCTAAACAAAGGGATGGGAGAGATTCGGGAACACCTTGATGGGTGAGACTGGGGTAAGCCTAAACTCTGGGAAAAACCGGGACAAGCTACTCGTGGCAAGGTGGGAGAGGACAAAGTAATGTCATCCCACAGGAGGCTTCTTTAAAAATTCAGTAAGTTGAGATGATAGAAGAGGGTGGAATGCAGAAGAGGGTGGAAAGCAGACTTTGATATCTAACACATGAGTCTCCTTCTAAAGGAAATCCAAAGACCTGGGAGTCTCAAAGTCTTGGGTTCCATGCCTATTTTTATCATTTAATTGAAATAGATTTCAAACACTTTAGCTAAACTATGAGCCTCGGTATCCAATTGTTCACAACATGACTCCTGAGAAGATTAATTTTATAGTGAATTTAAAGTTTTAGTGATAAAAAGTTTAGTTCCCACTTTCCAATTTTTATGCAATGTAAATTGATTGATGAAATATTGTCTTAGGTATACATATAATATTATGTATTTCTTTACATACATATTTTTTTCTAAACTATTGTGGTATTTCTTAATTATAAATATGGGCACCTTTGAATTCATAAAAATAATCGTTATTCTATCTAGTCATTTCTCTAAACTTGTGAATGTATGTATCTTTATTCAGAATGCTGATTTTTTTTTCATCCAATAATTGTAACTTTCTGTACTCAGAAGTTTCATTCATAGACTTTTTTTTAGATATGAGTACATTAAAATATGGGTTAACTTTTAGAAGGTCCATGATTGAATTCCAGCTTGGAATCTAAATATTTGCAAAGGCAAGGCCCACCTATTAATGCTCAGGGCTTTATCTTGGCTCTGTGTAAGGCAAAGCACACCTTGCAGTGTTTTGCTCATGGACCACGCTTGCCAAAGCTTGTGGGATCATATGTAGTGCTGAGGATTGACCCAACATTAGTACTATGCAAGATAATCACCCTATCTGCTATACTATCTCTCCAGCCCTCCTATTCTCATTTTAACTTTTATAATTTTAGAAGGATCTAACAAATTGATGACCTAACGAAAGTAAATAACATGAATTTCAATTGTACATTTGTTATTCTATAAAGTGAAATCATTTCTCTGGATTAAAAAGCAATAGATCTTATCACATGATTAGATTGAATTTAATTCATGACTCTGTCCACTTGTTTTTGTTAAGAGTAGCTATTATTGGGTTCCCGGGCTGCAGGGGCTCCCCTGGAACCCCTGAAGTCCCTGCGCTGCATGGACACACCTCTGTATTTCTCTGTAATGCACGAACTCCCAATCAGGTACAAACAAAGAGGATCGGGACTCTGCCTACCGACCCGAGGGGCACTCTCCTACCCGGCCCTGTCCCCCAAGACATTACTGGGCGTGGACTGTAGTTCAGGGGGCGTGGCCTCAAAGGGGGTCATGGCCACTTGCTGGAGCGGCGCAGTTTTAATTTTTCTTACATTACATACTCTATAACCTGTTTCTTTGAAAATCACCCTGGCCATCTAAATCAGTTTTTGCAAAAATAGTCCCTTAGCTGAGTTGAACTTCACAAAAACTGTCAGTGGACAATAGAATCTCCAGAAACTCCTCGTAAAGACAGCATAGCCTTAAGTCATCACTAAAGGCCCCACATAAACCAAGAGGAGAGCCTGAGAATAAGGAAGAATTCTGGAATTGGAACAAAGCCTCCAACATCTACTTAGCACTAACAGAACCCCCCCACCCCCACAGAAAGAGGGAATAGGGATAGACAACTAGAAGGCTAAAACTCTAGACTTCCACAACAATATGAAGAAACAGCGAAAATCCCCTCCATGAAGAGAAGATGAAGAAAAGATTCAAGAAATCTCCAAAGGGTCCACCCACATACTGGACCTCTTAGAAAAAGAATTCAGAGAAGAAATCTTGAAGAGAGTCGACGTACTCAAAGCATCCATGGAACAGACATCCAATAAATTAAGGGAGGAGATGAATGATGCTTTGGAACTGTCAACCAAGAAAATACAAGAAGAAATGGGATCAGAAATTTCAAAGCTACAAACAGAAGTCACACAAATAAAGGAGTCGGTAGATGAATTAAAAATCTCAATAGGTACCCTCAACAGTAGAATGACTACAGCTGAAGACAGAATCAGTGACCTTGAAGATGAGCTGCAGAAAGCTTACAGACAACAACAAATAATGGCAAAAGACCTCAAAATGGCTATAGAGAGAATCAGAGTCCTTGGGGATGACTTCAAGAGGAACAACATAAGAATCATTGGAATGCTAGAAGCACAGGGAAGTAATCCCAATGAAAAAAACACAGTGAAAGACATCATTGCCAAGAAATTCCCAGAGCTGGAGAAGGCAGGCATCCAATCCAAGGAGTCCGAAGAGTACCAGCAAAAAGGACCCGAATAAAAAGACTCAAAGGCATATTATAGTCAGAATGACGGATGCAGTGGATAGAGACACAATTCTGCAAGCAGCAAGGTCAAAGAAGGAAATTACATACAAAGGAGCACCCCTCAGATTTACACAGACCTATCAGAGGAAACCCTCCGAGCCTGAAGACAATGGTGGGACATAGTGAAAAAACTCAACAAAATGAACGCCTCACCAAGAATACTTTATCCGGCTAAACTC